>NC_141873.1:145800249-146103279 GCF_056163025.1 Triticum urartu | reverse complement strand
TGAAGCCAAAAGGGAAATTAAGGGATCTATGTGGTGCCATGTCAGCAAGAAAACACCATTGAAAAAAGAAGCTCACGTACATTTTTTTATGCAAGCTCATATACATTCAGGGAGACATTTGACATAGAAAAGTTATTACATACAAAAAAGGTGTGTATAGAGAAAAATGTCGAGAAGTTCAAGGTTAACCATTTAGAAAAGATTCAAAAAATGCGCAAATTGGCTCTATTTTTTTACTAATATCGCATAAGTTCAAATACACCGACAACCGAAGTTGGGAGTTATACTCACAACACACCTTAAAAAACCTAGAAGCGGAGTGGTTCAATGTTTACTAAAACCTCAAATTTCTTCAATCACTAAAGACAATCAAGAAGATCATAGGAAGTTCAAACAGAAATAATAGAGCAGTTCAAAAGTAAAAGACACTTAGAAGCGGATGTTTCACCATTTCTAAAATAATAAACAAGAAGTTCAAATTTTAAAAATAGAGAAGTTCCAAAATCATAAAAAGGACTTTCATTGTTTCTAAAATTAAAAGAAAACTCTAGAAGTTGAAATTGAAATAATGGACAATTCAATATTTATTACAAAACTAGGATATTGTCTTTATTGAAATAAATAAATCAAGAAGTCCAAGTTACAAAAATAGAGAAGTTTCATATTTATGACAAAAGTCATATTTTCCTTGTTACTGAAAAAATAAAATGAAGAAGTTCAAATTAAAAAAAATAAGTTCGATGGATATACAAAAACTCAAATTCTTTCCGTTTCTTGGAAAAATAAAAGTATAAAGTTTATTTTTTTAAAAAAATGGTGCTTATTTAAAAACATATTTTTTCTAAGAATAAGACTAGGAAGTTCAAATTAAAATAAAAGAGAAGTCCAAAGATTATGAAAAACTCAGATTTTTCACGTTACTAAAGTATAAAACGAAGAAGTTCAAATTAAAAAAGGAACAACTAAAAATGTTTAAAAATAGATTTTCCCCATTTCTAAAAAAACTAGAAGTTCAAACGAAAATAACAAAGTGGTTCGATGTTTATTTAGAAACTAACATTTTACCGTTATTAAAATACTCAAATATCCCTTAGTATTGAAGAATCAACCATGTTCAAATTGAAAAAAAAAGATTAAGAAATAAAACCAGGAAGTCCATATTAAAAAGATGGAGAAGTTCGATAATTATAGAAAACTTATATTTTCCTCGTTATTAAAGAATGGAAATAAGAAGTTCAAAAATAAAATAATAAGAAGTTCAACTTTTAAAAATGGAGCGCTTCAAAATTCACAAAAAAAGGATTAAGGAATTCAGGTTAATATTTATAAAAAACTTAGATATTTTCACGCAACCGAGAGAAGTTCAGGTTGATAAACTACCAGAAGTTCACATTCTACACGGTGTGCATTTTGTATTAAAAAAGAATAAAAATGCAATGGTTAAATTTGTTGTCGTTATAAGTTTAAGTACTCCGTCGGAGAAAGTTAAAAAATTATTGTGAGAGAGGTTTGTACAACAAGAATATCATTTGTGTAACACTGACGAATTGATAAGAAAATTACAAACGAAAATACGTCACAGAAGTTTAACGTGAAAACAACATGAAGTTCAACTACTACGCTGAATGAATTTCAGATGAAAAACTTTTAAAATCATCACGAGTATGAAAAAACGATTAACACGGGAAAGTTATGTGCTTACGGCAGCTTTCCACTGGTATATCACTTGCTCAATTTCGGTGAGTGGATAGAGAGTTACGAGCAGTGGATGGAGACCTACGAGCAAAAAAAGCACGTGAAAAAGCAGAGTGAAGTTCAGGTACACGCGACGAGAAATTCAGGTTCTTCACACGGTGCATTTTCGAAGAATCTATTTCGCGATAAAGGCAGAACACATGATCCCGCCGTTTTCGAAATTACTTGAAAACGGCTAGGAATTAGAGAAAACCATCAACATGAAAAAGTTTCGCATTTTTCGTAGCTTTTCAGCGGTATATTATTTGCCCCATTCCGATAAAGTTTGTAGAAATTATGGCGAAAATACGTTTTTCACCATTTTTGAAACTGAGTTAAAACCGTAAAGAATTGGAAGAAACAATACATACCAAAAAGTTTCGCATTTGTTCAAGCTTTCCAACGCCATATCATTTGTTGCATTTGGACCCACGGTTAAAAAATTAACTCGAAAATACGAACTCGGTAGGACTTTCACCATTTTCTAAATTACTCTTAAACCATTCAAAATTAGAAAAAACTTTCAAGATGAAAAAGTAGTGCATCTTCATAAGCTTTCCAATGCCGTATCATATGCCTCCATTGGATTAGCCATTTAGAAATGACATCGAAAAAACGAACTCAGCTGTTCGGTTTACGAAATTTTACGTTTTTTCAAATTACTCTTTAACCATAGGGAATTAGAGAAAACTTTCAACACGTGGAAGGAGCGGTTTTGCAGCAGATTTCCAACGCCATATTATATGCCTTATTCCGATAAATGGTTTAGAAATGCGATCGAAAATACGATTCACGTTTTTTGTTCGAAGAGAAAACGGTTTTCAAAACTGCTCTTAAATCGCTTATATTTTGCCAAAAATTTAAATTGGGTCATGATATTGAGGTCCATAGCTTTCCAACGATATATCGCAAGCCCCATTTGGGCAATGTTGGCGGAAGTTCAACCTAGTTCACAGAGAAGTTCAACGTACTACTAGCGGGGCAGGTCAGGTTGTGATCAGAATATTATTCTGATCCCGTGATCAGAATAGTGTTTATGTATATATATAGCATATGATCTCTTATGCTAAAGTAACAATTCAATCACAATTTCAAGTATGAATCATAAACTTCATTGAGAACCAACAAACTCCAATATCAGTCATTGAGGCAATCGCAATTTATCATAACATCAGAAAGAGTCAATAAGAGCTTTTCAGCAAGTCCACATACTGAACCATCATTTAGTCTTTCACAATTGCTAACACTCACGCGATATTTATGGTTATGAAGTTTTAATCGGACACAGAGAAAGATAGGGGCTTATAGTTTTGCCTCCCAACCTTTTACCTCAAGGGTAATGTCAACAATAATAGTTCATGAAAACTCACATCCAATTAGCTATATATATCAGGATCTTTCCAACACATTGTGCTTGCCAAAGGATAAAATGTAAAAAGGAAAGGTGAAGATCACCATGACTCTTTGCATGAAGTATAAGACAAGAATAAAAGATAGGCCCTTCGCAGAGGCAAGCAGAGGTTGTCATGTGCTTTTATGGTTGGATGCACAAAATCTTAATGCGAAAGAACGTCACTTTATATTGCCACTTGTGATATGGACCTTTATTATGCAGTCCGTCGCTTTTATTTCTTCCACATCACAAGATCGTATAAAGCTTATTTTCTCCACACAAATAAATCATACATATTTAGAGAGCAATTTTTATTGCTTGCAATGATGACAACTTACTTGAAGGATCTTACTCAATCCATAGGTAGATATGGTGGACTCTCATGACAAAACTAGGTTTAAGGATATTTGGAAGCACCAGTAGTATCTCTACTTGGTGCAAAGAATTTGGCTACCATGAGAGGGAAAGGCAAGCTCAACATGTTGGATGATCCATGACAATATAATTTATTTCAGAAGTAAGGAAACATAACCCATTACGTTGTCTTCCTTGTCCAACCTCAACTCTTTAGCATGTCATATTTTAATGAGTGCTCACAATCATAAAAGATGTCCAAGATAGTATATTTATATGTGAAAACCTCTCTTTGTTTATTACTTCCTATTAATTGCAACGATGACCAAAACTATGCTTGTCAACTCTCAACAATTTTTATTCATCATACTCTTTATATGTGAAGTCATTACTCTCCATAAGATCCATATGATCTCTTTATTTCTTTTTATTTCTTCTCTTTTATTTTATTCCCTCAAGATCATAGTAAGATAATCAAGCCCTTGACTCAACACTAATCTTTATTATATATAGCTCACGGACTCGATTACATAGAAGGATCGTAAAGCAAATGTAGCGACCCGACCCGAATGCATCAAGTCTCTGTGCTTAAGTGTCATCCCTGGATCGGTATGCTGACACACACAATACTCGAGGATTTATAACAGAGGTAAATCACATGTAAAAGTAACGCAAATACTATTACCTCAATCCAAATAGCGGAAGTAACAAGGTTGTGGATTCCCATCAACACCAACGGCAAAGTTGAGCGTAGAAATCGTAACCCTAATGTATCACTTACTCGTCGTAAAAAATCCTGCAACATGAGACATTACAGCCATAGAGGGTCAGTACATTGAATGTACTGGCAAATTCACACCATAGAGAAATGATGAACAATGGCTATCACTACATGCATATATGGCTGGTGGAAAAGCTCTATGGTTATAAGGTTTTTGCGAAAAGCCAATTTTTCCCTACTGCAAAGGAATATAATTTATTTAACTATCATGGTGGTTGTTAAACATTGAGAGTGTAGACACCCTCTCAATCCCAATTAAAAGTAATCATTAACAACCCAACAAATTATTTAAGTAACGTGATGAGATTCACATGATAATCCAAGTACTAGATACTCAAGATGTCCATAACCGGGGACACGGCTAATCATGATTAGTTATACACTCTGCAGAGGTTTGCGCACTTTTCCCCACAAGACTCGATCTCCTCCGTTGGGATTCTCGCACTACATGGTGTTTGAGAAATGGATGACCGAGACATAGTCTTTCAGAAGCGCTAGCACCTTACGATCGGGTAGACCGTTACACCTACTTTCCCCTACATCTGCTAGTCTACCACTGTACGAGTTCGCATGACTTAATCCACTATGCTAGAGCCCATAGTAGCTTGTGGCTGCACACGGGAGTTTCTAGTATGAATAATCTCATGATCCCTTTGAGCTTGGGTGGCGGTCCATAATGAAAAACAGGCAATCGCTGGAATACCTACGTGCCTAAACAGGCAATCGCTGGAATACCCAGGTGCCTCAATCCACCCAGATGTGTATTTAAGTTGCCACCTTAAGTTGAACCATTAATTAACAATCTCACATCTGTCATGGATTTCACTCACCCAAACCACGTCTACGAGCATAGCATAGCAATATAAGCAATTCGGATAAGTAACTCCCAAGGGTTTGAATGTAACAGAGCAATAGGTTCTACCTCACCAACTACTTCCCAACCCACATGTTAAAAATCACATCCTAACCATGCAATGTTTGAGGATTGGAACTAATGCATAAAAACTGGGTGATAAAGGGGTATGATCAAAGTGTGAACTTGCCTGCAATGTAGATGAAGATGATTCACACTCATAAATCTTGATAGTTCTACTCGTCACACTCCGGTCAATCTATCGTAAGCAAGCACTAGTAACCACACATAAGCAATCACTCAAAAGGTCGGAGAGAAAGAAGAAAACAATTCGGAAAGCTTCAAAACCCAGCAAATAACTCTTGCAACATAAAACAATTTCTAACAGTACCAAAATTATGTGAATTTGGCCTTATTAGAAATTTTAGGTCAAGAGCTTTAATTTGCAGAAAGAATCAACTCAAACGGAGCTACGGAACTCAAGTTACGATCAAACGAAGTTTGAATCTAAATTCGATCTAATTCAAAACTTAAAATTTTAAAAACATGTTTGGCTTGGATTCCTGGATAGAGGAGATCGTAACGAAGAAGTGGGCGTTGGTTTCGTTGGATTTGGACTAACGAGTAAAAAGTAGTGATTGTTTTGAGATCAGGGACTAAACTGTAAATAAAACATCTACAAAGAAGTCCCTGTCTAAAACTAACAGAAAAAGGAAAAGACTAAAAAGCGAACGTTCGTTTATAATATCTAAACAGGGGACGTTCGTTGTTTAAATAAAACCAAAAAACAAATCTAGTCTAGGGTTTTTAAAAAATACGAGGTTAAAAGGAAAATTGGATCGGACCGGCGGTTTATGCCGGTTCGGAAGGTTTCGACGACGGCGGCGGTCTCCGGTGAGGCAGGACGGCGGCGGTGGCTCGGGTCCGGCCGGGGCGGCGGCTCCGGTCGTCCAGGAGGGCGGCGAAGGGGTCGGGGAGGGGCGGCGCGGCAAGGCGAGGCGGATGGCGGCGTCGGCGGTGGTCAACGGTGACGGGACGGAGCGGGGCGGCGGTGGTGGATCTCGCCGGCGGCGGCCGGATGCGGCGCAAGGGCGGCGGTGCGGTGCGGTTGAGAGGAAAAGGCGGTGGCGGCGGAGCTTATATAGAGCGGGGCGAGGGTTGCGTGGAGGAGGGGGCAAGGCGGCGCGGGGGTGGCCGGGTCGGCCACGGCGGCGGCGGACGGCGTGCCCGAGCGGGACTTTCGCTCGGGGAAGGAGAGGGGCGACGCGCTGGGCAGGGCCTTGGCCTGGCAGGAGCTGGGCCGGCCCAGTTGGGGCGAAGAGTTTGTTTTAAAACATTTTTCACAGACAATAAAAACAAACAGAAAAAACAAATATATTATATAGGCATGTAATATATCAAAATTTTCAGAAAAAGATTTTCTACACGATGAACATTTTCCCAACATCAAATAAAATACACACAAATTCAGATAATTCGAAGAGTGCTACTGCCCTAATAAAACCCAATAAAAACCATTTTAAAAATACCAAAATTAATTCAAATTTATTTCTCCCCAATTTTCTCTTGTAGGGAATCATGTTACCCTAATTTCCATATATTTTATTGTTGGAGAAAAAATAATTTGAATAAAACTCAAATAACCCAAATTGAAAAATTAATTTCAAATGGATTTTAAATTTGAGTTTCTTTGAAACTCCCAACTCATATTTCATATAATTTGAAGAAGTCATTTTATCTCCTCTCGTGAAAATCATTGAGTTGCATAAAGTTTCAGAATTGGAAATATTTTCCAAATGAAATTCAAATATTTTCAACACCCCTTGTCTTTTAAATAAATGGAAGAAGTCATGTCATCTTCTCTCCAGGGTTTTGTGATGAAAAGTATTTGAATTCGCGGAGATTAGAAAGCAAAGATGAAAGTTTGGGAAAGTCCTTTTATTCCCTCTCATTTAACTTTCAAAAAGCTTCGGATTCACTCACTTTCAGTCAATCAATCACACAACAATCAAATAAGCAATCAAATCTATCCATTTATTATATCATTCCAAAATTTAGAATTCTGGGGATGTTACAAACCTACCACCCTTAAAATGAATCTCGTCCTCGAGATTCGGAGAGGCTAGAAAGAATTAGGTTGGGTTTGGGGTCTTCCATCAATCTCTCCGGGTCTCGGGTGCTACCACCCTTAGAAACATCGTTATGGCCCCATCCATGCTTATATACTCCATCCTTATTCTTGACAGGGCCGGTCTTCTTAGATTCTCGGGAAAATTCCTTCTATGGGCTCTTCCGGTAGTGGCATAACCTTTTCCTCAACACTTCTGTCCTTTTCATTCTGGTAAGGTTATTCTGAGACTGGGTCTTCTTAGCTGACGGGTCTGACGCCAATACTAAACAACTATCGATATCTCATGGTGGTCAACAATTTATGGTTTCTCCTGCAGGAAATGGGTCTGGGTTGATCCTTATCGTATAACCTACGGTTGGAAAAACTGCCTTGTACAAGGGAAAATTTGCTACACCCTTCTAAGGTTTAAACAAGGTTTAATATCGTCGTCTCTCTACTATAGGCAAGTCACTCAGATTTACCATCCCATATAGCAAGGCGAATAATAAGAGTAAGTCGGTATGGTGATCAATCCATCCCGCACCCAAATCATGAACTTGTATACGGTTTAGTGATACGTCCATTCTGCATCATGCTTTTATTTCGATATTTATCGCATTATGGACTGTTATTTCACTTTATGTCACAATACTTATGGCTATTCTCTCTTATTTTACAAGGTTTACATAAGGAGGGAGAATGCCGGCAGCTGGAATTCTAGGCTGGAAAAGGAGCAAATATCAGAGACCTATTCTGCGCAACTCCAAAAGTCCTGAAACTCCACGGAACGTCTTAAAATAAATAAAGAAAAATCCTCGCCAAAGATGAAGGCCAGGGGGCCCACACCCTGCTCACGAGGGTGGGGGCGCCCCCCGCCCCTAGGGCGCGCCCCCTACCTCGTGGGCCCCCTGGTGGCTCTCCGACTCCCATCTTCTCCTATATGAAGTCTTTCGATGAGAAAAAAATAGGAAGGAACTTTTCGGGACGAGACTCCGCCGCCACGAGGCGGAACCTTGGCGGATCCAATCTAGAGCTCCGGCAGAGCTGTTCTGCCGGGGATACTTCCCTCCGGGAGGGGGAAATCATCACCATCGTCATCACCAACGCTCCTCTCATCGGGAGAGGGCAATCTCCATCAACATCTTCACCAGCACCATCTCATCTCCAAACCCTAGTTCATCTCTTGCATCCAATTCTTGTCTCAAAGTCCGAGATTGGTGCTAGTAGGTTGCTAGTAGTGTTGATTACTCCTTGTAGTTGATGCTAGTTGGTTTAATTGGTGGAAGATCATATGTTCAGATCCTATATGCATATTATTACCCCTCTGATTATGAACATGAATATGCTTTGTGAGTAATTACGTTCGATCATGAGGACATGGGAGAAGTCTTGCTATGAGTAGTCATGTGAATTTGGTATTCGTTTGACATTTTGATAAGATGTATGTTGTCTAGCCTCTAGTGGTGTTATGTGAACGTCGACTACATAACACTTCACCATTATTTGGGCCTAGAGGAAGGCATTGGGAAGTAATAAGTAGATGATGGGTTGCTAGAGTGACAGAAGCTTAAACCCTAGTTTATGCGTTGCTTCGTAAGGGGCTGATTTGGATCCACATGTTTCATGCTATGGTTAGGTTTACCTTAATACTTTTGTTGTAGTTGCGATGCTTGCAATAGAGGTTAATCATAAGTGGGATGCTTGTTCAAGTAAGAATAGCACCCAAGCGCCGGTCCACCCACATATCAAATTATCAAAGTATCAAACGCGAATCATATGAACGTGATGAAAACTAGCTTGACGATATTCCCATGTGTCCTCGGGAGCGCTTTTCCTATTATAAGAGTTTGTTCCGGCTTGTCCTTTGCTACAAAAGGATTGGGTCACCTTGCTGCACTTTATTTACTTTTGTTACTTGTTGCTCGTTACAACCTATCTTATCACAAAACTATCTGTTACCACTTATTTCAGTACTTGCAGAGAATACCTTGCTGAAAACCGCTTATCATTTCCTTCTACTCCTCGTTGGGTTTGACACTCTTACTTATCGAAAGGACTACGATAGATGCCCTATAATTGTGGGTGACCAAGACTCTTTTCTGGCGCTGTTGCCGGGGAGTGTAGCGCCTTTGGTAGGTGGAATTGGGTAAGGAAAAATTTATATAGTGTGCTGAAATTTACTGTCACTTGTTACTATGAAAAGTAATTCTCTGAGGGGCTTGTTCGGGGTATCTTCACCCCGTCCAATAGAGCAAAGAGTTGCTCCTCAACCTACTGAACCTATTGAAAATGAAACTCCTTTTGAATTTCCTTCGGGTATGATGGAAAAACTGCTAGCTAACCCTTTTACAGGAGATGGAACAAAGCATCCTCATGAGCACTTAATATATGTGGATGAAGTTTGTGGATTATTTAAGCTTGCAGGTATACCCGATGATCTTGCTAAGAAGAAGGTCTTCCCTTTATCTTTCAAGGGAGACGCATTGATATGGTATAGACTATGTGATGATATGAGATTCTGGGACTATAAAAGATTGAAGTTGGAATTTCATCAAAAGTATTACCCTATGCATCTTGTTCATGGTGATCGCAATTATATATATAATTTCTGGCCTTGCGAAGGAGAAAGCATCGCTCAAGATTGGGGGAGGCTTAAATCAATGTTATATTCATGCCCCAATAATGAGATCTCAAGAGAAATGATTATTCAAAATTTATATGCTTGGCTTTCTGATAACAATCGCACCATGCTCGATACTTCTTGTGTTGGCTCTTTTATGATGAAGACTATTGAATTCAGATGGAATTTATTGGATAGAATTAAACGCAACTCTGAAGATTGGGACGTCGACGAAGGTAAGGAGTCAGGTATGACACCTAAGTTTGATTGTGTTAAATCTTTTATGGACACCGATATTTTTCGTAAGTTTAGCACTAAATATGGACTTGACTCTGAGATAGTAGCTTCTTTCTGTGAATCTTTTGCTACTTATGTTGATCTCCCTAAGGAGAAGTGGTTTAAATATCATCCTCCCATAGAAGTAAAAGTAGCTGCACCTATTAAAGTTGAAGAAAAGACTGTCACTTATAATTATCCTATTGTTCCTACTTCTTATGTTGAGAAACCACCTTTCCCTGTTAGAATAAAGGATCATGCTAACGCTTCAACAGTTGTTCGTAAAAGCAATATTAGAACTTATACACCTCCTGAGAAAGTTAAAGTAGAACCTAATATTGCTATTGTTAAAGATCTCTTGTATGATAATATTGATGGGCATGTTATTCAGTTCGAAGGTGAAACTGCTAGAATTGCTAAACCTTGTGATAAAGATAAACATAGACCTGTGGTAGGCGTGCTTGTTATTTCTGTTAAAATAGGAGATCATTGTTATCATGGCTTATGTGATATGGGTGCTAGTGCTAGTGTAATACCTATTGACTTATACGAAGAAATTAAGAATGAAATTGCACCCGTTGAGTTAGAAGATATTGATGTTACTATTAAACTTGTCAATAGAGATACTATTTCACCAATTGGAATTGTTAGAGATGTTGAAGTCTTGTGTGGGAAGACTAAATATCCTGCTGATTTTCTTGTTCTTGGTTCCCCACAAGATAGCTTTTGTCTCATTATATTTGGTAGACCCTTCTTAAATACTGTCAATGCTACCATAGACTGCACAAAGAATGTTGTTACTATTGGATTGGATGATATGGTTCATGAGATTAATTTCTCTAAATTTAGTAAACAACATCATGAGGAAGAATTACCTAGTAAGGATGAAATTATTGGTCTTGCTTCTATTGTCGTACCTCCTAGTGATCCTTTAGAACACTATTTGCTAGACCATGAAAATGATATGTTCATGAAAGAAAGAAGGGAAATAGATGAAGTATTCTTTAAACAGGAACCTATTCTGCAACACAATTTGCATGTTGAAATTTTAGGGGATCCTCCTCCACCCAAGGGTGATCCTGTGTTTGAGCTTAAACCTTTGCCTGGTAATCTTAAATATGCTTATCTTGATGAAAATAAGATATATCCTGTTATTATTATTGCTAACCTTTCAGAGCATGAAGAAGAAAGATTATTGAAAACTCTGAAGAAGCATCGTGCTGCTATTGGATATACTCTTGATGATCTTAAGGGCATTAGTCCCACTCTATGTCAACATAAAATAAATTTGGAAGCAGATACCAAACCAGTTCGTGATCCTCAACGATGTTTGAATCCTAAAATGAAAAAAGTGGTAAGAAAATAAATACTAAAGCTTCTAGAGGCAGGTATAATCTATCCCGTTGCTGATAGTGAGTGGGTAAGTCCTGTCCATTGTGTCCCTAAGAAGGGAGGTATTACTGTTGTTCCTAATGATAAAGATGAATTGATTCCACAAAGAATTATCACAGGTTATAGGATGGTAATTGATTTCCGCAAATTAAATAAAGCTACTAAGAAAGATCATTACCCCTTACCTTTTATTGATCAAATGCTAGAAAGATTATGCAAACATACACAATATTGCTTTCTAGATGGTTATTCCGGTTTCTCTCAAATACCTGTGTCGGCTAGAGATCAATCAAAGACTACTTTTACATGCCCTTTTGGTACTTTTGCTTATAGACGCATGCCGTTTGGTTTATGTAATGCACCTGCTACCTTTCAAAGATGCATGATGGCTATATTCTCTGACTTTTGTGAAAAGATTTGTGAGGTTTTCATGGACGACTTTTCCGTCTATGGTTCCTCTTTTGATGATTGCTTGAGCAATCTTGATCGAGTTTTGTAGAGATGTGAAGAAACTAATCTTGTCTTGAATTGGGAAAAGTGCCACTTTATGGTTAATGAAGGTATTGTCTTGGGGCACAAAGTTTCTGAAAGAGGTATTGAAGTTGATAAAGCCAAGGTTGATGCTATTGAAAAGTTGCCATGTCCCAAGGACATCAAAGGTATAATAAGTTTCCTTGTTCACGCCGGATTTTACAGGAGGATCATTAAGGACTTCTCAAAAATTTATTGGCCTCTGACTAATTTATTGCAAAAAGATATACCATTTGTATTTGATGATGATTGTGTAGAAGCATTTGAAATACTTAAGAAAGCATTAGTCACTGCACCTATTGTTCAGCCACCTGATTGGAACCTACCCTTAGAAATTATGTGTGATGCTAGTGATTATGTTGTAGGTGTTGTTCTAGGGAAAAGAGTTGATAAGAACTTAAATGTTATTCATTATGCTAGTAATACTCTAGACAATGCTCAAAGAAATTATGCTACTACTAAAAAAGAGCTTTTAGCAGTTGTATTTGCTTGTGATAAGTTCAGATCTTATATTGTTGATTCTAAAGTAACTATTCAAACTGATCATGCTGTTATTAAATATCTTATGGAAAAGAAAGATGCTAAACCTAGACTTATTAGATGGGTTCTTTTGCTGCAAGAATTTGATTTGCATATTGTTGATAGAAAGGGAGCTGAGAACCCCGTTGCAGACAACTTGTCTAGGTTAGAAAATATTCTTGATGACCCACTACCTATTAATGGTAGCTTTCCTGATGAACAATTAAATGTTATAAGTACTTCTCGTAGTACTCCATGGTATGCTGATTATAATAATTATATTGTTGCTAAATTTATACCACCTAGCTTAACATACCAACAAAAGAAAAAATTCTTCTATGATTTGAGACATTACTTTTGGGATGACCCACATATTCATAAAGAAGGAGTAGATGGTGTTATTAGACGTTGTGTACCTGAGCATGAACAGGAACAGATCCTATGCAAGTGTCACTCCGAGGCTTATGGAGGACACCACACTGGAGATAGAACTGCACATAAGGTATTGCAATCTGGTTTCTATTGGCCTACTCTCTTCAAGGATGCCCGTAAGTTTGTCTTGTCTTGTGATGAATGTCAAAGAATTGGTAATATTAGTAGACGTCAAGAAATGCCTATGAATTATTCTCTTGTTATTGAACCGTTTAATGTTTGGGGCTTTGATTATATGGGACCTTTTCCTGCCTCTAATGGATACACACATATTCTAGTTGCTGTTGATTACATTACTAAGTGGGTAGAAGCTATTCCAACTAGTAGTGCTGATCATAACACTTCTATTAAAATGCTTAAAGAAGTTGTTTTTCCGAGGTTTGGAGTCCCTAGATATTTAATGACTGATGGTGGTTCACACTTTATTCATGGTGCTTTCCGTAAAATGCTTGCTAAAAATGATGTTAATCATAGAATTGCATCTCCTTATCACCCACAGTCTAGTGGTCAAGTAGAGTTGAGCAATAGAGAGCTCAAATTAATTTTGCAAAAGACTATTAATAGGACTAGAAAGAATTGGTCCAAAAAACTTGATGATGCATTGTGGGCTTATAGAACTGCATACAAAAATCCTATGGGTATGTCTCCATATGAAATGGTTTATGGAAAAGCATGTCACTTACCTCTCGAACTAGAACATAAGGCATATTGGGCTATTAAAGAGCTCAACTATGATTTTAAACTTGCCGGTGAAAAGAGGTTATTTGATATTAGTTCACTTGATGAATGGAGAACCCAAGCTTATGAAAATGCCAAGTTGTTTAAAGAAAAAGTTAAAAGATGGCATGACAAAAGGATACAAAAGCGTGAGTTTAATGTAGGTGACTATGTATTGCTATACAATTCTCGTTTAAGATTTTTTGCAGGAAAACTTCTCTCTAAATGGGAAGGCCCCTATGTTATCGAGGAGGTCTATCGTTCCGGTGCCATAAAGATCAACAACTTCGAGGGCACAAATCCGAAAGTGGTAAACAGTCAAAGAATCAAACATTATATCTCAGGTAATCCCATAATTTTTGAAACCAATATTATTGAAACCGTAACCCCGGAGGAATACATAAGAGACACTTTCCGGAGCGTTTCAGACTCCAAAAAGGAATACGCATGTGGTACGGTAAGTAAACCGACTCCAAAACAATTTTTTAGGCAATATTTCTCCGTTTTGGAATATTTAGAAAAATAGAAAAATAAGTAGCAGTCCGGGAAGGACACGAGGGCCCCACGAGGGTGGTGGGCGCGCTCCCTACCTCGTGAGCACCTCGTGTGCCTTCCGGACTCCGTTTTCTTGCACGTTACATATTTTGGTCGGTAAAAATTCATTATATATTCTCTCGAAGCTTTTGATTCCCGTATCACGCAAATTTCCTCTGTTTTAGTTTTCGAGTTGTTGCTGCTGCAGATTAGAACAAGATGTCTTCTCAAGAGTCAATCGGGGAGAGCCGGGTATCCAATCCAGCACCGGAACCAAGGGCAAACAGCGACGCTGACCACTTTGGGCCAGCAACAGAGGAAGAGATGGAGGCTGACTTAATGAGAGTAGATGCCATGGAGGATCAAGAAGTCACCTCTCGCCTCCGAGTTGGGTTCACGATGGGGGAACTACAGAGCTCAGCTATTCCAAACTCGGTTATCCCTTCTAATGTTAGATTTCTTTATTATGAAAATATGAAGAGGAGTGTCACTTGTTCTCCCGCAACTATGCAACACCCTTGGGTGCAAGGAGCTTTAGCTATCACAGGAAAGCTTCGTAAGGAAATAATGGACCTCAAACAGCAAGTCCATAAGCTCGAGGAGGAGAACCGCATCCTGGAGGGGAATCATCGCCAAGAATATTACACCGACAACAAAGAAGGAGACATAATCACATGGGTATGGGCACTCCCCTTGGCAACTGCCAAGCTTGGGGGAGGTGCCCCGGTATCGTATCACAATCACAACTCCTATCTTTACCGTTTTTCTTAGTTCGATCCTATTAGTAGTATCTTGATCTAGTAGAATAAAGTTTATGGCATGATCTAGTTTTGAGTTTTGCTTTATGATCCCTCTATGTAATCGAGTCCGTGAGTTATATATAATAAAGATTAGTGTTGAGTCCAGGGCTTGATTATTTTGCCATGATCTTGGGTGAATAAAAGAAAATAGAAAAAGAATGAAAAACAAAAAGTTCATATTGATCTTATTGAGAGTAATGACTTCACATAGAAAGAGTATGATGATTAAAAGTTGTTGGGAGTTGGCAGACATAGCTTTGGTCATTGTTGCAATCCCTGTTCAAGAATTCATCCGATTAACCAATTAACTTGCCGATTAATCCCTACTGATAGGGTCCCCAAGTAGCCAATTACCCGATAAATCATCCGATTAATTGATTAAATGGCTGATTAACTTGCCGATTAGCCTATTAATGAAGGAAATATGCCCTAGAGGCAATAATAAAGTTATTATTTATTTCCTTGTAATCATGATAAATGTTTATTATTCATGCTAGAATTGTATTAACCGGAAACATAATACATGTGTGAATACATAGACGAACAAAGTGTCACTAGTATGCCTCTACTTGACTAGCTCGTTAATCAAAGATGGTTATGTTTCCTAACCATGAACAATGAGTTGTTATTTGATTAACGGGATCACATCATTAAGAGAATGATCTGATTGACATGACCCATTCCATTAGCTTAGCACCCGATCGTTTAGTATGTTGCTATTGCTTTCTTCGTGACTTATACATGTTCCTGTAACTATGAGATTATGCAACTCCCGTTTACCGGAGGAACACTTTGGGTACTACCAAACGTCACAACGTAACTGGGTGATTATAAAGGAATACTACAGGTGTCTCCAAAGGTACATGTTGGGTTGGTGTATTTCGAGATTAGATTTTGTCACTCCGATTGTCGGAGAGGTATCTCTGGGCCCTCTCAGTAATGCACATCACATAAGCCTTGCAAGCATTGCAACTAATGAGTTAGTTGCGGGATGATGTATTACAGAACGAGTAAAGAGACTTGCCGTTAACGAGATTGAACTAGCTATTGGATACCGACGATCGAATCTCGGGAAAGTAACATACCGATGACAAAGGGAACAACGTATGTTGTTATGCGGTCTGACCGATAAAGATCTTCGTAGAATATGTAGGAGCCAATATGGGCATCCAGGTCCCGCTATTGGTTATTGACCAGAGACATGTCTCGGTCATGCCTACATTGTTCTCGAACCCGTAGGGTCCGCACGCTTAAGGTTACGATGACAGTTATATTATGAGTTTATGCATTTTGATGTACCGAAGGTTGTTCGGAGTCCCGGATGTGATCACGGACATGACGGGGAGTCTCGAAATGGTCGAGACATAAAGATTGATATATTGGAAGCCTATGTTTGGATATCGGAAGTGTTCCGGGTGAAATCGGGATTTTACCGGAGTACCGGGAGGTTACCGGAACCCCCCGGGAGCTATATGGGCCTTAGTGGGCTTTAGTGGAAAGGAGAAAGGGGCAGCCCAAGGTGGCTGTGCGCCTCCCCCCTTCCCCTAGTCCTATTAGGACTAGGAGAGGTGGCCGGCCCCTCTCTCTCTTTCCCCCCTCAAGGAGTCCTATTCCAACTAGGATTGGGGGGGGGGAATCCTACTCCCAGAGGGAGTAGGACTCTCCTGGCGCGCCTCCTGTGGCCGGCCAGCCTCCCCCCTCTAGTCCTTTATATACTGAGGTAGAGGCACCCTAGAACACACAAGTTGATCCACGTGATCTATTCCTTAGCCGTGTGCGGTGCCCCCAGCCACCATATTCCTCGATAATACTGTAGCGGAGTTTAGGCGAAGCCCTGCTGCTGTAGTGCATCAAGATCGTCACCACGCCGTCGTGCTGACGGAACTCTTCCCCGACACTTTGCTGGATCGGAGTCCGGGGATCGTCATCGAGCTGAACGTGTGCTCGAACTCGGAGGTGCCGTAGTTTCGGTGCTTGATAGGTTGGATCGTGAAGACGTACGACTACTTCCTCTACGTTGTGTCAACGCTTCCGCAGTCGGTCTGCGTGGGTACGTAGACAACACTCTCCCCTCTCGTTGCTATGCATCACCATGATCTTGCGTGTGCGTAGGAATTTTTTTGAAATTACTACGAAACCCAACAGTGGCATCCGAGCCTAGGTTATTTATGTTGATGTTATATGCACGAGTAGAACACAAGTGAGTTGTGGGCGATATAAGTCATACTGCCTACCAGCATGTCATACTTTGGTTCAGCGGCATTGTTGGACGAGACGACCCGGACCAACGTTACGCGTACGCTTACGCGAGACCGGTTCCCCCGACGTGCTTTGCACATAGGTGGCTTGCGGGCGACTGTCTCTCCAACTTTAGTTGAACCATGTATGGCTACGCCCGGTCCTTGCGAAGGTTAAAACGGAGTCTATTTGACAAACTATCATTGTGGTTTTGATGCGTAGGTGAGATTGGTTCTTGCTTAAGCCCGTAGCAGCCACGTAAAACTTGCAACAACAAAGTAGAGGACGTCTAACTTGTTTTTGCAGGGCATGTTGTGATGTGATATGGTCAAGACATGATGCTGAATTTTATTGTATGAGATGATCATGTTTTGTAACCGAGTTATCGGCAACTGGCAGGAGCCTTATGGTTGTCGTTTTATTGTATGCAATGCAATCGCGATGTAATGCTTTACTTTATTACTAAGCGGTAGTGATAGCCGTAGAAGCATAAGCTTGGCGAGACGACAACGATGCTACGATGGAGATCAAGGTGTCACGCCGGTGACGATGGTGATCACGACGGTGCTTCGGAGATGGAGATCACAAGCACAAGATGATGATGGCCATATCATATCACTTATATTGATTGCATGTGATGTTTATCCTTTTATGCATCTTATCTTGCTTTGATTGACGGTAGCATTATAAGATGATCTCTCACTAAATTATCAAGAAGTGTTCTCCCTGAGTATGCACCGTTGCGAAAGTTCTTCGTGCTGAGACACCACGTGATGATCGGGTGTGATAGGTTCTACGTTCAAATACAACGGGTGCAAAACAGTTGCACACGCGGAATACTCAGGTTATACTTGACGAGCCAAGCATATACAGATATGGCCTCGGAACACGGAGACCGAAAGGTCGAGCGTGAATCATATAGTAGATATGATCAACATAACGATGTTCACCATTGAAAACTACTCCATCTCACGTGATGATCGGTTATGGTTTAGTTGATTTGGATCACGTAATCACTTAGAGGATTAGAGGGATGTCTATCTAAGTGGGAGTTCTTTAATTAATTTGATTAACTGAACTTAAATTTATCATGAAAGTTAGTACCTGATTAGTATCTTGCTTGTTTATGTTTGATTGTAGATAGATGGCTCGTGCTGTTGTTCCGTTGAATTTTAATGCGTTCCTTGAGAAAGCAAAGTTGAAAGATGATGGTAGCAATTACACGGACTAGGTCTGTAACTTGAGGATTATCCTCATTGCTGCACAGAAGAATTACGTCCTGGAAGCACCGCTGGGTGCCAGGCCTGCTGCAGGAGCAACGCTGGATGTTATGAACGTCTGGCAGAGCAAAGCTGATGAATACTCGATAGTTCAGTGTGCCATGCTTTACGGCTTAGAATCGGGACTTCAATGACGTTTTGAACGTCATGGAGCATATGAGATGTTCCAGGAGTTGAAGTTAATATTCCAAGCAAATGCCCGGATTGAGAGATATGAAGTCTCCAATAAGTTCTATAGCTGCAAGATGGAGGAGAACAGTTCTGTCAGTGAGCATATACTCAAAATGTCTGGGTATAATAATCACTTGATTCAATTGGGAGTTAATCTTCCAGATGATTGCGTCATTGACAGAATTCTTCAATCACTGCCACCAAGCTACAAGAGCTTCGTGATGAACTATAATATGCAAGGGATGAACAAGACTATTCCCGAGCTCTTCGCGATGCTGAAAGCCGCGGAGGTAGAAATCAAGAAGGAGCATCAAGTGTTGATGGTCAACAAGACCGCTAGTTTCAAGAAAAAGGGCAAAGGGAAGAAGAAGGGGAACTTCAAAAGAACGTCAAGCAAGTTGCTACTCAAGAGAAGAAACCCAAACCTGGACCTAAGCCTGAAACTGAGTGCTTCTATTGCAAGCAGACTGGTCACTAGAAGCGGAACTGCCCCAAGTATTTGGCGGATAAGAAGGATGGCAAGGTGAACAAAGGTATATGTGATATACATGTTATTGATGTGTACCTTACTAATGATCGCAGTAGCACCTAGGTATTTGATACTGGTTCTGTTGCTAATATTTGCAACTCGAAACAGGGACTACGGATTAAGCGAAGATTGGTTAAGGACGAGGTGACGATGCGCGTGGGAAACGGTTCCAAAGTCGATGTGATCGCAGTCGGCACGCTACCTCTACATCTACCTTCGGAATTAGTATTAGACCTAAATAATTGTTATTTGGTGCCAGCGTTAAGCATGAACATTATATCTGGATCTTGTTTGATGCGAGACGGTTATTCATTTAAATCAGAGAATAATGGTTGTTCTATTTATATGAGTAATATCTTTTATGGTCATGCACCCTTGAAGAGTGGTCTATTCTTATTGAATCTCGATAGTAGTAACACACATATTCATAATGTTGAAGCCAAAGGATGCAGAGTTGATAATGAGAGTGCAACTTATTTGTAGCACTGCCGTTTAGGTCATATCGGTGTAAAGCGCATGAAGAAACTCCATACTGATGGACTTTTGGAACCACTTGATTATGAATCACTTGGTACTTGCGAACCGTGCCTCATGGGCAAGATGACCAAAACACCGTTCTCCGGAACTATGGAGAGAGAAACAGATTTGTTGGAAATCATACATACAGATGTATGTGGTCCGATGAATATTGAGGCTCGTGGCGGATATCGTTATTTTCTCACCTTCACAGATGATTTAAGCAGATATGGGTATATCTACTTAATGAAACATAAGTCTGAAACATTTGAAAAGTTCAAGGAATTTTAGAGTGAAGTTGAAAATCATCGTAACAAGAAAATAAAGTTTCTACGATCTGATCATGGAGGAGAATATTTGAGTTACGAGTTTGGTGTACATTTGAAAAATTGTGGAATAGTTTCGCAACTCACGCCACCCGGAACACCACAGCATAATGGTGTGTCCGAACGTCGTAATCATACTTTACTAGATATGGTGCGATCTATGATGTCTCTTACTGATTTACCGCTATCATTTTGGGGATACGCTCTAGAGACGGCCGCATTCACGTTAAATAGGGCACCATCAAAATCCGTTGAGACGACACCTTATGAACTATGGTTTGGCAAGAAACCAAAGTTGTCGTTTCTGAAAGTTTGGGGCTGCGATGCTTATGTGAAAAAGCTTCAACCTAATAAGCTCGAACCCAAATCGGAGAAATGTGTCTTCATAGGATATCCAAAGGAAACTATTGGATACACCTTCTATCACAGATCCGATGGCAAGACTTTTGTTGCTAAATTCGGAAACTTTCTACAGAAGGAGTTTCTCTCGAAAGAAGTGAGTGGGAGGAAAGTAGAACTTAATGAGGTAACTGTACCTGCTCCCTTACTGGAAAGTAGTACATCACAGAAAACTGTTCCAGTGACACCTACACCAGTTAGTGAGGAAGCTAATGATAATGATCATGAAACTTCAGATCAAGATACTACTGAAGCTCGTAGATCAACCAGAGTGAGATCCGCGCCAGAGTGGTACGGTAATCCTGTTCTGGAAATCATGCTACTAGATCATGATGAACCTACGAACTATGAAGAAGCGATGGTGAGCCCAGATTCCGCAAAGTGGCTTGAAGCCATGAAATCTGAGATGGGATCCATGTATGAGAACAAAGTATGGACTTTGGTTGACTTGCCCAATGATCGGCAAGCAATTGAGAATAAATGGATCTTCAAGAAGAAGACTGACGCTGACGGTAATATTACTGTCTACAAAGCTCGACTTGTCGTGAAAGGTTTTCGGCAAGTTCAAGGGATTGACTACGATGAGACTTTCTCACCCGTAGCGATGCTTAAGTCCGTCCGAATCATGTTAGCATTTGCCGCATTTTATGATTATGAAATTTGGCAAATGGATGTCAAAACTGCATTCCTGAATGGATTTCTGGAAGAAGAGTTGTATATGATGCAACCAGAAGGTTTTGTCGATCCAAAAGGAGCTAACAAAGTGTGCAAGCTCCAGCGATCCATTTATGGACTGTTGCAAGCCTCTCGGAGTTAGAATAAACGCTTTGATAGTGTGATCAAAGCATTCGGTTTTATACAGACTTTCGGAGAAGCCTGTATTTACAAGAAAGTGAGTGGGAGCTCTGTAGCATTTCTGATATTATATGTGGATGACATATTACTAATTGGAAATGATATAGAATTTCTGGATAGCATAAAGGGATACTTGAATAAGAGTTTTTCAATGAAAGACCTCGGTGAAGCTGCTTACATATTAGGCATAAAGATCTATAGAGATAGATCAAAACGCTTAATTGGACTTTCACAAACAACATACCTTGACAAAATTTTGAAGAAGTTCAAAATGGATCAAGCAAAGAAAGGATTCTTGCCTGTGTTACAAGGTGTGAAATTGAGTAAGACTCAATGCCCGACCACTGCAGAAGATAGAGAGAATATGAAAGATGTTCCCTATGCATCAGCCATAGGATCTATCATGTATGCAATGCTGTGTACCAGACCCGATGTGTGCCTTGCTATAAGTCTAGCAGGGAGGTACCAAAGTAATCCAGGAGTGGATCACTGGACAGCGGTCAAGAACATCCTGAAATACCTGAAAAGGACTAAGGATATGTTTCTCGTATATGGAGGTGACAAAGAGCTCGTCGTAAATGGTTACGTTGATGCAAGCTTTGACACTGATCTGGACGATTCTAAATCGCAAACCGGATACGTCTTTACATTAAACGGTGGAGCTGTCAGTTGGTGCAGTTCTAAACAAAGCGTCGTAGCAGGATCTACATGTGAAGCGGAGTACATAGCTGCTTCGGAAGCAGCGAACGAAGGAGTCTGGATGAAGGTGTTCATATCCGATCTAGGTGTCATACCTAGTGCATCGGGTCCAATGAAAATCTTTTGTGACAATATTGGTGCAATTGCCTTGGCAAAGGAATCCAGATTTCACAAGAGAACCAAGCACATCAAGAGACGCTTCAATTCCATCCAGGATCTAGTCCAGGTGGGAGACATAGAGATTTGCAAGATACATACGGATCTGAATGTTGCAGACCCGTTGACTAAGCCTCTTCCACGAGCAAAACATGATCAACACAAAGGCTCCATGGGTGTTAGAATCATTACGGTGTAATCTAGATTATTGACTCTAGTGCAAGTGGGAGACTGAAGGAAATATGCCCTAGAGGCCATAATAAAATTATTATTTATTTCCTTATAATCATGATAAATGTTTATTATTCATGCTAGAATTGTATTAACCGGAAACATAATACATGTGTGAATACATAGACAAACAAAGTGTCACTAGTATGCCTCTACTTGACTAGCTCGTTAATCAAAGATGGTTATGTTTCCTAACCATGAACAATGAGTTGTTATTTGATTAACGGGATCACATCATTAAGAGAATGATCTGATTGACATGACCCATTCCATTAGCTTAGCACCCGATCGTTTAGTATGTTGCTATTGCTTTCTTTGTGACTTATACATGTTCCTGTAACTATGAGATTATGCAACTCCCGTTTACCGGAGGAACACTTTGGGTACTACCAAACGTCACAACGTAACTGGGTGATTATAAAGGAATACTACAGGTGTCTCCAAAGGTACATGTTGGGTTGGCGTATTTCGAGATTAGGTTTTGTTACTCCGATTGTCGGAGAGGTATCTCTGGGCCCTCTCGGTAATGCACATCACATAAGCCTTGCAAGCATTGCAACTAATGAGTTAGTTGCGGGATGATGTATTACAGAACGAGTAAAGAGACTTGCCGTTAACGAGATTGAACTAGGTATTGGATACCGACGATCGAATCTCGGGCAAGTAACATACCGATGACAAAGGGAACAACGTATGTTGTTATGCGGTCTGACCGATAAAGATCTTCGGAGAATATGTAGGAGCCAATATGGGCATCCAGGTCCCGCTATTGGTTATTGACCGGAGACATGTCTCGGTCATGTCTACATTGTTCTCGAACCCGTAGGGTCCGCACGCTTAAGGTTACGATGACAGTTATATTATGAGTTTATGCATTTTGATGTACCGAAGGTTGTTCGGAGTCCCGGATGTGATCACGGACATGACGAGGAGTCTCGAAATGGTCGAGACATAAAGATTGATATATTGGAAGCCTATGTTTGGATATCGGAAGTGTTCCGGGTGAAATCGAGATTCTACCGGAGTACCGGGAGGTTACCGGAACCCCCCGGGAGCTATATGGGCCTTAGTGGGCTTTAGTGGAAAGGAGAAAGGGGCAGCCCAAGGTGGCTGTGCGCCTCCCCCCTTCCCCTAGTCCTATTAGGACTAGGAGAGGTGGCCGGCCCCTCTCTCTCTTTCCCCCCTCAAGGAGTCCTATTCCAACTAGGATTGGGGGGGGGGAATCCTACTCCCAGAGGGAGTAGGACTCTCCTGGCGCGCCTCCTGTGGCCGGCCAGCCTCCCCCCTCTAGTCCTTTATATACTGAGGTAGAGGCACCCTAGAACACACAAGTTGATCCACGTGATCTATTCCTTAGCCGTGTGCGGTGCCCCCAGCCACCATATTCCTCGATAATACTGTAGCGGAGTTTAGGCGAAGCCCTGCTGCTGTAGTGCATCAAGATCGTCACCACGCCGTCGTGCTGACGGAACTCTTCCCCGACACTTTGCTGGATCGGAGTCCGGGGATCGTCATCGAGCTGAACGTGTGCTCGAACTCGGAGGTGCCGTAGTTTCGGTGCTTGATCGGTTGGATCGTGAAGACGTACGACTACTTCCTCTACGTTGTGTCAACTCTTCCGCAGTCGGTCTGCGTGGGTACGTAGACAACACTCTCCCCTCTCGTTGCTATGCATCACCATGATCTTGCGTGTGCGTAGGAAATTTTTTGAAATTACTACGAAACCCAACAATTAATCCCCTACTCACCAGCCCACCGAGCAGCTACCAGTTAACGATTTCCTCAACAATAGTTGCAATTAATAGGAAGTAATAAGGAAAGAGAGGTTTTCACATATAGATATATTATCATTGACATCTTTTATGATTGGGAGCACTCATTAAAATATGACATGCCAAAGAGTTGATGTTGGACAAGGAAGACAACGTAATGAGTCATGTCTTTCTTATATCTGAGATAAAGTATGTTGTCATGGATCCTCTAACTTGTTGAACTTGCCTTTCCCCCTCATGCTAGCCAAATTCTCAGCACCAAGTAGAAATACTACTTGTGCTTCCAAATACCCTTAAACCAGTTTTGCCATGAGAGTCCACCATATCTACCTATGGATTGAGTAAGATCCTTCAAGTAAGTTGTCATCGGTGCAAAGCAATAAAAATTGCTCTAAATATGTATGATTGATTGGTGTGGGAGAAATAAGCTTTATATGATCTTGTGATGTGGAAGTAATAAAAGCAACGGACTGCATAATAAAGTTTCATATCACAAGGGGCAATATAAAGTGACGTTCTTTCGCATTGAGATTTTATGCACCCAACCATAAAAGCGCATGGCAACCTCTGCTTCCCTCTGCGAAGGGCCTATCCTTTATTATTATCCTCTACCTTATGCAAGAGTCATGGTGATCTTCACCTTTTCTTTTTCATTTTATCCTTTGGCAAGCTCAGCATGTTGGAAAGAATATGATATATATATCTAATTGGATGTAGGGGAGCATGAACCATTATTGTTGACATTACCCTTGAGGTAAAAGGTTGTGGGGCAAAACTATAAGCCCCTATCTTTCTCTGTGTTTGATTAAAACTCCGTAACCACAAGTATCTCGTGAGTGTTAGCAATTATGGGATGCTTGTTCAAGTAAGAAAAGCACCCAAGCGCCTGTCCACCCACATATCAAATTATCAAAGTATCGAATGCGAATCATATGAACGTGATGAAAACTAGCTTGACGATATTCCCATGTGTCCTCGGGAGCACTTTTCCTATTATAAGAGTTTGTTCCGGCTTGTCCTTTGCTACAAAAGGATTGGGCCACCTTGCTGCACTTTATTTACTTTTGTTACTTGTTGCTCGTTCCAACCTATCTTATCACAAAACTATCTGTTACCACTTATTTCAGAACTTGCAGAGAATACCTTGCTGAAAACCGCTTATCATTTCCTTCTGCTCCTCGTTGGGTTCGACACTCTTACTCATCGAAAGGACTACGATAGATCCCCTATACTTGTGGGTCATCATTTAGAGAATCTCACATTCTAACACTCGGTCATCCTCACAAGCACTGCAGAATTCCTCTTGTCGACGAAGCAAGTTCGGATAAATCCATCGATTATGCAAGCCAAACAAAACATCTATCGTTCCTTCACAACTCTAAGGTTTTGTGTAAACTCCTATAAATCATCGGTTGATAAAGTCGCAACTCCTTCCAGGGTTTTTCATTCAGCAAGAGGGTGTTTGCCTCTTGGCAGGTCCTGGGGCCTGTGGGGTATGGCCCATCTCATCACTTGAAATCCTTGAACTCATCCTCGGGGCAACTAGTCATTATTCCAACATCCAGCTTCCAGCCTCCTAGCATACTTAAATTCCATCCAATTGTACTGTCTTCCTTCCTTCTATTGGCACCAAACTAGGACATGATTACTCAGACTAATCATGGAATTTCCCTTGATCCTTATTTCCAACATCATACCTCCTTTATATCCAATAGTAATTCATCTCTTCATCCTCGTGGGATATCCCACATACCGAGTTAAAAACTTATACTTATGAAGTCCATACTCCACTTCATGGAACATCATTATCCTTTCCAGGGTCAAGCGTCCTTACAGAGGAATATTGGCCATCCTTGCATGGCACTTCTTTAACTGGGAAACGTGAAACACATCATGAACTCCTGACGGTCCTTCGGGTAACTCCAACTTGTTGGCCACTTCTCCCATACGCTCCAAAACTCGGTATGGTCCTACAAATCTTGGTGCTAACTTTCCCTTAACTCCAAATCATTTAATTCCTCGCAGAGGGGACACACGAAGACATGCTCTGTCTCCAATTTCATAGACTACCTCCTTGAGTTTTTGAGTCTACATAACTCTTCTGCCTGGACTGAGCTACCTTCAGTCTATCTCAAATCAACTTAACATTCTCTTCTGACTCCTTGATCACATTTGGTCCAAACAACTGACGGTCCCCAACTTCATCCCACACACTCTTGGGGTATCACACATATCGAGACAAAACTCATATTCATTTTCTCCGAAATCCACTCAGTGGAGTATCCTTATCTTTTCCAGGTGTCAACGGTTCTTATAGGGTACTACCACCCCTAAAATGCACAAATCTTCCATAGACCATATTTCTCATATCCTCAAAATGGCCAAAATTCTTCTTCATAGAGTAACAACTCATAAAATCCATATCAGTACCAACGATGCTAACTTTATTCATTCTCAAATGATTACAATCTCTCGCTTTTCCATTACCTGTCTCAACTCAACACCTCAATATAAAAGAAAATGTTCTCACTTCTACTACTCCATTTCTTTTGTTGCAAACTCAACTATCTAGCACAAGTTTCCTTCTCCTTGGGGCATTCTTTGGCAAAGTACCCTGCTCCATTACAACTAAAACATAATACTTCTGACAAGTATCGAGGTTTCCTTTTTGGGCAACTGTTGAGGTAGTGCCCTGACTCCTTGCACCTGTAACAGGTGATATGACTCAGGTCCCTCCTGGGCTCCAATCGGTTTCTCTTCCTGGACTTTTTCATTCCAATCAGGGCTTCTATTTCCTGTGGGTCATATTCTACTTCCTCTGTCGGGAATTCTACTAGATCCCCATTCAAACAATTTTGGGAGATGTGTCCTTATTCTCCACATGAATAGCAAGACTTAGTGCAGGGTTTACTCGGGTCTTCTTTAGGTGTGTCCTCCACCTCTTCCTTCATCACAGTTTCTTCTAAAGTTTCCATGAGGGCTCCTTTCATTACTTCTTTCTTCTGTTGGATGGTTCATTGTACCATGGGGTAAATGTGACACTGAGCAGGATAGTGGGTAGTCCCTTCACACAAGAAACAAGTAATCTGCCTAGTTGGGCATTCTTCAACTGGGTGACTTCCTTCACAATTAGGGCATTCATCCTTGTGTTCTTTATGGTTGTGTCCTATTTCTCCACAAATCTTGCATGCACAAGGTTTCTTCATATCCTTTCCATAAGGCTTCAACTTCTGGGACACAAACCGAGACTTTGGTAAAGTCAATTTAAATTCTTTCCAAGTGGTTACTCCTTGCCATCCATTGATAGTTTGGTACATCCTCCACCAAGTAGCAGCACCTCTTTCAAAGCACTGAAGAGCATGCTGGGTCATATCATGTCCAACTATAGGGTTATTCTCCATGTGATCCTCCATGTTCTGAATCCATCGGTCTGTCTCCAACTGACTTATCGGTCCAGAAAGTACAAGCTCATCTCCATTCATCCTCTATTGGGTTCAAGGGTTTGGGGTGAGATAAGAGAGATAGAGAGGGATACACACAATGCAAACAAAAGTTTTGACAAGGCAGATTTTATTGTGGCTGTCGGAAAACATCAAACAAATGACAGCTCACAATCGTTGCATCTAACGTAGGTATATAACAGGGGTTTGGTCTTCTAAAGGTCAATGTCGCCAAACTCTTCAAGTCTTGTTCCTGTCTTCGATGGCTTCTTCCAATCGTGCTTGTCCTTCTCAAGTTCTTTTGCCAGCTCATCTCTTGTTATAGCAAAGTCTCTCGTGACATCCTTGAATATTCTGGAGTTGCGTTCCAAACTTCTGGGTTTCAACATCCTTGGCATGAGCCATGGTCATACTGTCCTTCAGTTCCTGACAAATCTCCGGTATCTCGAGGTTTTGCCCTCCAGGTTGGCTACTTTCAGTTTCTGATTCTTGAGTCCTTCACGAAATGCTTCCTTGATTAATATGGCTTCATGGAGCTCCACCTTAAACTTCGTGATGTACTACTCCAGATCCTGGTGATACACCGGCTAAGGTTAAAACTTCATCTTACTGATAGGTGCTCCATCAGCCTTCTTCCATCAAATCCATTCTGAAGAAATGCATCCTTAACTCAGCATGGTGATAATAGCATAAGCGGGCGATAACCTCATGGATAGTCGTGTTTCTGTTCTTGTCATTTCCATGAGCTATCATTCCATAGTTGATATCTCCTGCCTTAGGGTTTTCAAAACTTCGAGTTCTCATGCTCCATGTTATGGTCTTTCTCCGATACACCTTGATCTCGGGTATTGACAACTTCAATAGTCTGTCAAGTTCCATAAGGGTAGCTTTCCTAGGTCATACAAATCTGGAAATTCTACAGAGCCTTCAAATTCTCCTAGTCTTCTGAGTCTTCAACTGTTGTAGTTTCCATTATTCAAATGCACGAAAAATACTCTTCATTCCGAAGTGGTCTTAGTTGTCCGATATCTTGTACTTCTTGAAGTGGTCTCATCAGTCGAATCTTCGTATGGTCAAAAGGGAAAAGGGGGTATGGTCTCACTAAAAGGGGATATTTGAGTAAGCTCAGAAGAGAAGAGAGGTAAAAGATCTTTTTGAAAAGTAAAGTTTTAGAGAAAAATCTTTCCTATGGGCTTGCCAGTTTCTAGGGTCACGTCCTACAGTCAACATGTGCTCTGATACCATCTTGTAGCGACCTGACCCGAATGGATCAAGTCTCTGTGCTTCAGTGTCATCCCTGGATCGGTATGCTGACACACATAGTACTCGAGGATTTATAACAGAGGTAAATCACATGTAAAAGTAATGCAAATACTATTAACTCAATCCAAATAGCGGAAGTAACAAGGTTGTGGATTGCCATCAACACCAATGGCAAAGTTGAGTGTAGAAATCGTAACCCTAACGTATCACTTACTCGTCGTAAGAAATCCTGCAGCATGAGATGTTGCAGCCACAGAGGGTCAGTACATTGAATGTACTGGCAAATTCACACCATAGAGAAATGATGAACAATGGCTATCACTACATGCATATATGGCTGGTGGAAAAGCTCTATGGTTATAAGGTTTTTGCGAAAAGCCAATTTTTCCCTACTGCAAAGGAATATAATTTATTTAACTATCATGGTGGTTGTTAAACATTGAGAGTGTAGACACCCTCTCAATCCCAATTAAAAGTAATCATTAACAACCCAACAAATTATTTAAGTAACGTGATGAGATTCACATGATAATCCAAGTACTAGATACTCAAGATGTCCATAACCGGGGACACGGCTAATCATGATTAGTTTATACACTCTGCAGAGGTTTGCGCACTTTTCCCCACAAGACTCGATCTCCTCCGTTGGGATTCTCGCACTACATGGTGTTTGAGAAACGGATGACCGAGACATAGTCTTTCAGAAGCGCTAGCACCTTACGATCGGGTAAACCGTTACACCTACTTTCCCCTACATCTGCTAGTCTACCACTGTACGAGTTCGCATGACTTAATCCACTATGCTAGAGCCCATAGTAGCTTGTGGCTGCACACGGAAGTTTCTAGTATGAATAATCTCATGATCCCTTTGAGCTTGGGTGGCGGTCCATAATGAAAAATAGGCAATCGCTGGAATACCCAGGTGCCTAAACAGGCAATCGCTGGAATACCCAGGTGCCTCAATCCACCCAGATGTGTATTTAAGTTGTCACCTTAAGTTGAACCATTAATTAACAATCTCACATCTGTCATAGATTTCACTCACCCAAACCACGTCTACGAGCATAGCATAGCAATATAAGCAATTCGGATAAGTAACTCCCAAGGGTTTGAATGTAACAGAGCAATAGGTTCTACCTCATCAACTACTTCCCAACCCACATGTTAAAAATCACATCCTAACCATGCAATGTTTGAGGATTGGAACTAATGCATAAAAACTGGGTGATAAAGGGGTATGATCAAAGTGTGGACTTGCCTGCAATGTTGATGAAGATGATTCGCACTCATAACTCTTGATAGTTCTACTCGTCACACTCCGGTCAATCTATCGTAAGCAAGCAATAGTAACCACACATAAGCAATCACTCAAAAGGTCGGAGAGAAAGAAGAAAACAATTCGGAAAGCTTCAAAACCTAGCAAATAACTAAAACAATTTCTAACAGTACCAAAATTATGTGAATTTGGCCTTATCAGAAAGTTTAGGTCAAGAGCTTTAATTTGCAGAAAGAATCAACTCAAACGGAGCTACGGAACTCAAGTTACGATCAAACGAAGTTTGAATCTAAATCTGATCTAATTCAAAATTTAAAATTTGAAAAACATGTTTGGGTTGGATTACTGGATAGAGGAGATTGTAACGAAGAAGTGGGCGTTGGTTTCGTTGGATTTGGAGTAACGAGTAAAAAGTAGTGATTGTTTTGATATCGGGGACTAAACTGTAAATAAAACATATACAAAGAAGTCCCTGTCTAAAACTAACAGAAAAAGGAAAAGACTAAAAAGCGAATGTTCGTTTATAAGATCTAAACAGGGGATGTTCGCTGTTTAAATAAAGCCAAAAAAACAAATCTAGTCTAGGGTTTTTTAAAAAACCAAGGTTAAAAGAAAAACCAGATCGGACCGGCGGTTTTATACCGGTTCGGAAGGTTTCGATGACGGCGGCGGTCTCCGGCGAGACAGGACAGCGGCGACGGCCCGGGTCCGGCCGGGGCGGCAGCTCCGGTCGTCCAGGAGGGCGGCGAAGGGGTCAGGGGGCGGCGCGGCGAGGCGAGGCGGATGGCGGCGGCGGCGGTGGTCAACGGTGATGGGACGGAGCGGGGCGGCGGCGGTGGATCTCGCCGGCGGCGGCGGGATGCGGCGCAAGGGCGGCGGTGCGGTGCGGCAGAGAGGAAAAGGCGATGGCGGCGGAGCTTATATAGAGGGGGGTGAGGGTTGCGTGGAGGAGGGAGCAAGGCGGCGCGGGGGTGGCCGGGTCGGCCACGGCGGCGGCGGACGGCGTGCCCGAGCGGGACTTCTGCTCGGGGAAGGAGAGGGGCGACGCGCTGGGTTGGGCCTTTGCCTGGCAGGAGCTGGGCCGACCCAGTCGGGGAGAAGAGTTTTTTTTCTTTTTTAAACATTTTTCACAGACAATAAAAACAAACAGAAAAAAACAAATATACTATATAGGCATGTAATATATCAAAATTTTCAGAAAAAGATTTTCTACATGGTGAACATTTTCCTAACATCAAATAAAATACACACAAATTCAGATAATTCAAAGAGTGCTACTGCCCTAATAAAATCCAATAAAAACCATTTTAAAAATACCAAAATTAATTCAAATTTATTTCTCTCCAATTTTCTGTTGTAGGGCATCATGTTACCCTAATTTCCATATATTTTATTTTTGGAGAAAAAAATAATTTGAATAAAACTCAAATAACCCAAATTGAAAAATTAATTTCAAATGGATTTTAAATTTGAGTTTCTTTGAAACTCCCAACTCATATTTCATATAATTTGAAGAAGTCATTTTATCTCCTCTCGTGAAAATCATTGAGTTGCATAAAGTTTTAGAATTGGAAATATTTTCCAAATGAAATTCAAATATTTTCAACACCCCTTGTCATTTAAATAAATGGAAGAAGTCATGTCATCTTCTCTCCAGGGTTTCGTGATGAAAAGTATTTGAATTCACGGAGATTAGAAAGCAAAGATGAAAGTTTGGGAAATTCCTTTTATTCCCCCTCATTTAACTTTCAAAAAGCTTCGGATTCACTCACTTTCAGTCAATCAATCACACAACAATCAAATAAACAATCAAATCTATCTATTTATTATAACATTCCAAAATTTAGAATTTTGGGGATGTTACAGCAAAGTAAATAACTAGATAACACTAAAACTTTATTCTACTAGATCAAGATATTACCAAAAGGATCGAACTAAGAAAAACGGTAAAGATAAAAGTGATGGTGATACAATACCGGGGCACTCCCCCAAGCTTGGCAGTTGCCAAGGGGAGTGCCCATACCCATGTGTTTATGTTACCTTCCTAGGAGGTGGTGGTGATGGAGTTGTTGATGATGTAGGCTTCTCGTCCATCTTCCAAGGCATAGGCTCGCTATCATAGAAGGATGATCGAGTCTCCGGGATCCTCAAATCTGCAGCCAAACTCATCCTCTTGAATCTATATTCATACTCACAGTTTTGGTTTTGCAGGTCATAGATCTGGGCTTGGAGGCGCTCGATTTTCTCGTGAAGCTTGAAGATGGCCTCCCCAATGTTCTTGTCATCCAGCTTGTGGTTGTTGGTGAACTCCATAATCATTATATGATTGGAGTCGAGTCCACGTTCCACCATCTCCTGGCACTTGAAAACTTGTTGCTCCAATGCCTCGAGCCTTGTCTCCATGCTTCCGATCCTCCTTGGTCCCTCAACATCGCGGATGTGCAGCAACCCCTCACGCATCTCAATGGTTTGAGGGTGTTGCAGCACCTCCGCGAGGTAGGGGTTGATGACCTTCTCGAACAACTTGTCCTTGGGGGCACTTGAAGACACCATGGCGATCTAGATCTGTCAGAAAAACAGCTCGAAACAAAGACAGAAGATATTTGCGTGATAGAGTGGTCAAAACCTTCGGAAGATTATATAATGAATTTTTACCGACCAAAAGAAGTGTCATGCAAGAAAATGGAGTCCGAAGAGCACACGAGGTGCCCATGAGGTAGGGGGCGCGCCTAGGGGGTAGGGCGCGCCCTCCACCCTCATGGACGCCTCGTGTCCTTCCCGGACTACTTCTTATTTTCCTATTTTCTTAAATATTCCAAAACGGAGAAAAAATTCTATTAGAACTGTTTTGGAGTCGGTTTACTTACCGTACCACATACCTATTCCTTTTCGGAGTCTGAAACGTTCCAGAAAGTGTCCCTTATGTATTCCTCCGGGGTTACGGTTTCAATAACATTAGTTTCAGCATTTATGGGATTACCTGAGATATAATGTTTGATTCTTTGACCGTTCACCACCCTCGGATTTGTGCCTTCAAAGTTGTTGATTTTTATGGCACCGGAATGGTAGACCTCCTCGATAACGTAAGGACCTTCCCATTTAGAGAAAAGTTTGCCTGCAAAAATCTTAAACGAGAGTTGTATAACAATACATCGTCACCTACATTAAACTTGGATTTTTGTATCCTTTTGTCATGCCATCTTTTAACCTTTTCTTTAAACAGTTTGGCATTCGCATAAGCCTGGGCTCTCCATTCATCAAGTGAGCTAATGTCAAAAGGCCTCTTATCACCGGCAAGTTTGAAATCATAATTGAGCTCTTTAATGGCCCAATATGCCGTATGTTCTAGTTCAAGAGGTAGGTGACATGCTTTTCCATAAACCATTTTATACGGAGACATACCCATAGGATTTTTATATGCAGTTCTATAAGCCCATAATGCATCATCAAGTTTCTTGGACCAATTCTTTCCAGATCTATTAACAATCTTTTGCAAAATTAATTTAAGTTCTCTATTACTTAATTCTACTTGACCACTAGACTGTGGATGATATGGAGATTCAATTCTATGATTAACATCATACTTAGCAAGCATTTTACGAAAAGCACCATGAATAAAATGTGAACCACCATCAGTCATTAAGTATCTAGGGACTCCAAACCTCAGAAAAATAACTTCTTTAAGCATCTTAATAGAGGTGTTATGATCAGCACTACTAGTTGGAATAGCTTCTACCCACTTAGTAATGTAATCAACAGCAACTAAAATATGTGTGTACCCATTTGAGGAAGGAAAAGGTCCCATATAATCAAAGCCCCAAACATCAAATGGTTCAATAACAAGTGAATAATTCATAGGCATTTCTTGATGTCTACTAATATTACCAATTATTTGACATTCATCACAAGACAAGACAAACTTACGGGCATCTTTGAAGAGAGTAGGCCAATAAAAACCGGATTGCAATACTTATGTGCAGTTCTGTCTCCAGCATGATGTCCTCCATAAGCCTCAGAGTGACACTTGCGTAGGATCTGTTCCTGTTCATGCTCAGGTACACAATGTCTAATAACACCATCTACTCCTTCTTTATAAAGATGTGAGTCATCCCAAAAGTAATGTCTTAAATCATAGAAGAACTTTTTCTCTTGCTGATATGTGAAACTAGGTGGTATACATTTAGCAACAATGTAATTAGCATAATGAGCATACCATGGAGCACTACGAGAAGCATTTATGACAGCTAATTGTTCATCAGGAAAGCTATCATCAATAGGTAGTGGGTCATCAAGAACATTCTCTAACCTAGACAAGTTGTCTGCAACGGGGTTCTCAGCTCCCTTTCTATCAATGATATGCAAATCAAATTATTGTAGTAAGAGAACCCATCTAATAAGTCTAGGTTTAACATCTTTATTTTCCATAAGATATTTAATAGCAGCATGATCAGTGTGAACAGTTACTTTAGAATCAACAATGTAAGGTCTGAACTTATCACAAGCAAATACAACTGCTAAAAATTCCTTTTCAGTAGTAGCATAGTTTCTCTGGGAACTGTCTAGAGTTTTACTAGAATATTGAATAACATTTAATTTCTTATCAACTCTTTGTCCTAGAATAGCCCCTACAGCATAATCACTAGCATCACACATAATTTCAAATGGTAAATTCCAATCAGGAGGTTGAACAATAGGTGCAGAAACCAAAGGTTTCTTAAGTATTTGAAATGCTTCTACATAGTCATCATTAAAGACAAAAGGAACATCTTTTTGTAAGAGATTAGTCACAGGCCGAGAAATTTTAGAGAAGTCCTTAATGAACCTCCTATAAAAACCGGCATGACCAAGGAAGCTTCTTATACCTTTAATGTCCTTAGGACACGGCATTTTTTCAATAGCATCAACTTTAGCTTTATCAACTTCAATACCTCTTTCAGAAATTTTATGCCCCAAGACAATACCTTCATTAAGCATAAAGTGGCACTTCTCCCAATTCAAGACAACATTAGTTTCTTCACATCTCTGCAAAACTTGATCAAGGTTGCTATCAAAGGAGGTTCCGTAAACGGAGAAATCATCCATGAAAACCTCAACAATCTTTTCACAAAAGTCAGAGAATATAGCAGTCATACATCTTTGAAAAGTAGCAGGTGCATTGCATAAACCAAAAGTCATACGTCTATAAGCAAAGGTACCGAAAGGACAAGTAAAAGTTTTTTTTCTTGATCCTCTTTTGACACAGGTATTTGAGAGAAACCAGAATAACCATCTAGAAAGCAAAAATGTGTATGTTTGGATAATCTTTCTAGCATTTGATCAATAAAAGGTAAAGGGTAATGATCCTTTTTAGTAGCTTTATTTAGTTTGCAGAAATCAATTACCATTCTATAACCTGTAACAATTCTTTGTGGGATCAATTCATCTTTATCATTAGGAACAACAGTAATACCTCCCTTCTTAGGGACATAATGGACAGGACTTACACACCGACTATCAGCAACGGGATAAATTATACCTGCCTCCAGAAGCTTAAGTATTTCTTTTCTTACCACTTCTTTCATCTTGGGATTTAACCGTCGTTGGTGATCAACAACCGATTTCGCATGTTTCTCCAATTTTATTTTGTGCTGGCAGAGAGTGGGACTAATGCCCTTAAGATCATCAAAAGTATATCCAATAGCAGCACGGTGCTTCTTCAGAGTTTTCAATACTTCATTTTCTTCATGCTCTGAAAGGTTAGCACTAATAATAATAGGATATATCTCTTTCTCATTAAGATAAGCATATTTAAGAGTATCAGGTAAAGGTTTAAGCTCAAACACGGGATCACCCTTGGGTGGAGGAGGCTCCCCTAGGGATTCAATAGGCAAGTTGTGTCTCAAAATAGGTCCCTGTTTAAAGAATACTTCATCTATTTCCCTTCTTTCATTCATAAACATATCATTTTCATGGTCTAGCAAATATTGCTTTAAAGGATCATTAGGAGGCACGACAATAGAAGCCAGACCAATAATTTCATATTTACTTGTCAATTCTTTATCATGGGGTTGTCTACGAAACTTAGCAAAATTAAACTCATGATACATATCCCCTAAACCAACAGAATTGCAGTCTATCTTAGCATTAACAGTATTCAAGAAGGGTTGACCAAAAATAATGGGACAAAAGTCATCTTGTGGGGAACCGAGAACAAGAAAATCAGCAGGATATTTAACTTTCCCACACAAGACTTCAACATGTCTAACAATCCCAACGGGTGAAATAGTGTCTCTGTTGGCAAGCTTAATTGTAACATCAATTTCTTCTAACTCAGTAGGTGCAATATCATGCATAATTTCTTTGTATAAGGAATGAGGTATTGCACTTGCACTAGCACCCATATCACATAAGCCATGATAGCAATGATCTCCTATTTTAATAGAAATAACAGGCATGCCTACAACAGGTCTATGTTTATTTTTAGTATCAGGTCTAGCAATTCTAGCAGCTTCATTACAGAAGTAAATAACATGCCCATCAATATTATCGGCCAAGAGATCTTTAACCATAGGAACACTAGGTTCAACTTTAATTTGCTCAGAAGGAGTAGGTGTTCTAGTATTGCTCTTACGAACCACAGTTGAAGCTTTAGCATAATCCTTTTTCTAACAGGGAAAGGTGGTTTCTCAATATAAGCAGTGGGAACAACAGGATCATTATAAGTGATAGTCTTTTCTTCAACTTTAATAGGTGCAACTACTTTTACTTCAATGGGAGGATTATATTTAAACCACTTCTCCTTAGGGAGATCAACATGAGTAGCAAAGGATTCACAGAAAGAAGCTACTATCTCATAGTCAAGTCCATATTTAGTGCTAAATTCATGGAAAGCATCGGTATCCATAAAAGATTTAACACAATCAAACTTGGGTGTTATACTTGACTCCTTACCTTTGTCAAGGTCCCAATCTTCAGAGTTGCGTTTAATTCTTTCCAATAAATACCATTTGAATTCAATAGTCTTCATCATAAAAGATCCAATAGAAGAAGTATCGAGCATGGAGCGATTACTGAGAGAAAGTCGAGCATAAAATTTTTGAATAATCATTTCTTTTGAGAGCTCATGATTGGGGCATGAATATAACATTGACTTAAGCCTCCACCAAGCTTGAGTGATGCTTTCTCCTTCGCTAGGCCAAAAATTATATATATAATTACGATCACGATGAACAAGATGCATAGGATAAAACTTCTGATGAAATTCCAATTTCAATCGGTTATAGTTCCATGATCCCATATCATCACATAGCCTAAACCATGTCAATGCCGCTCCCTTCAAAGATAAAGGGAAGACCTTCTTCTTGATAACATCCTCGGGCATACCTGCAAGCTTAAATAATCCACAAACTTCATCCACATCGATTAGGTGCAAATCGGGATGCAATGTTCCATCTCCTGTAAAAGGATTAGCTAGCAGTTTCTCTATCATACCCGAAGGAATTTGAAAGTAAACATTTTCAGTGGGTTCAATAGGTTAAGGAGCAACTCTTTGCTCTACTGGTCGGGGTGAAGATACCCCGAACAAGCCCCTCAAAGGATTATGTTCCATAGTAACAAGTGATAGTAAATTTCAGCACACTGTATAAATTTTTCCTTACCAAATTCCACCTACAAAAGGCGCTTCACTCCCCGGCAACGACGCCAAAAAAGAGTCTTGATGACCCACAAGTGTAGGGGATCTACCGTAGCCTTTTCGATAAGTAAGAGTGTCGAACCCAATAAGGAGTAGAAGGAAATGATAAGCGGTTTTCAGCAAGGTATTTTCTGCAAGCACTGAAATTATCGGTAACAGATAGTTTTCTGATAAGGTAATTGTTAACGGGTAACAAATAGTAAAAGTAAATAAGGTGCAGCAAGATAGCCCAATCCTTTTTGTAGCAAAGGACAAGCCTGGACAAACTCTTATATAAAGGAAAGTGCTCCCGAGGACACATGGGAATTATCTTCAAGCTAGTTTTCAACACGTTCATATGATTCACGTTCGGTACTTTGATAATTTGATATGTGGGTGGACCGGTGCTTGGGTACTGTCCTTCCTTGGACAAGCATCCCGCTTATGATTAACCCCTATTGCAAGCATCCGCAACTACAACAGAAGTATTAAGGTAAACCTAACCATAGCATGAAACATATGGATCCAAATCAACCCCTTACGAAGCAACGCATAAACTAGGGTTTAAGCTTCTGTCACTCTAGCAACCCATCATCTACTTATTACTTCCCAATGCCCTCCTCTAGGCCCAAACAATGGTGAAGTGTCATGTAGTCGACATTCACATGACACCACTAGAGGAAAGACATCATACATTTCATCAAAATATCGAACGAATACCAAATTCACATGACTACTTATAGCAAGACTTCTCCCATGTCCTCAGGAACAAACTTAACTACTCACAAAGCATATTCATGTTCATAATCAGAGGGGTATTAATATGGATAATGGATCTGAACATATGATATTCCACCAAGTAAACCAACTAGCATCAACTACAAGGAGTAATCAACACTACTAGCAACCCACAGGTACCAATCTGAGGCTTTGGGACAAAGATTGGATACAAGAGATGAACTAGGGTTTGAGATGAGATGGTGCTGGTGAAGATGTTGATGGAGATTGACCCCCTCCCGATGAGAGGATCGTTGGTGATGACGATGGTGATGATTTCCCCCCTCCCAGAGGGAAGTTTCCCCGGCAGAACAGCTCCGTCGGAGCCCTAGATTGGTTCCGCCAAGGTTCCGCCTCGTGGCGGTGGAGTTTCGTCCCGTGAGCTTGCTTATGATTTTTTTCCTCAACGAAATACTCCATATAGCCAAAGATGGGCATCATAGGGCCACCAGGGGGTCCACGAGGCAGGGGGCACGCCCAGGGGGTAGGGGGCGCCCCCCACCCTCGTGGACAGTGGGTGCCCCCCCTCTGGTACTTCTTTCGCCCAATATTTTTTATATATTCTGAAACGTGCTCCCGTGAAGTTTCAGGACTTTTGGAGTTGTGCAGATTAGGTCTCTAATATTTACTCTTCTTTCAGCCCAGAATTCCAGCTGTCGGCATTCTCCCTCTTCATGTAAACCTTGTAAAATAAAAGAGAATAGGCGTAAGTTTTGTGACATAATGTGCAATAACAACCCATAATACAATAAATATCAATATAAAAGCATGATGCAAAATGGGCGTATCATGCTTCACAGCAATTTGAACCTTGGCGGGTCGTGCAAGCTGAGCCGTCTCGATGATGTCGGTGCAGGTGTCTGGCTCAGGGCCCGACTCGCTGATCTTGCCGATGAAGACGTGGATTCCACCGAAGGGGACCCGGTACCCATACTCAATTGAGCTGGCCTCGGGGCCCCAGCCAGCATCATCGATGTAGAGCTTGCCGCGACGACTCTTGGTCATCTGGCCCACGGCGTATCTCTTGATCCCTGCGAAGCAGCCCTTCAAGAACTCAAAACCACCATGCGCGGGCCCCACGGTGGGCGCCAACTGTCGTGGACTTATGTAACACCCTCGATGCGACTATAGCTCCCACGTGTTGAGGCACGACTTAGAGACATAATCGCATTGAAGGCATATGTCGCAAGTTAGGCAATCTTCACAACATCCCATGTAATATGAATAATAAAGGGGAGATAACAATAGTTGGCTTACACTCGCCACGTCAATCAAGTACATAAATAACATTACATCACCCAAACACTCATGGCCCGACTACGGCGCCAAAATAAAAGAGAACCCAACATGCGACAACGGTCCCGTTCACCCCCAACTGGGCACCACTACTGATCATCGGGGAAGGAAACATAGTAACGTTGAGAGTCCTCGTCGAACTCCCACTTGAGCTCGTACGCGTCTCCTGGAGCGGAATCATCAGGCCCTGCATGTGGTGTAATAGTAATCTGTGAGCCACAAGGACTCAGCAATCTCGCACCCTCGCGATCAAGACTATTTAAGGTTGTAGGTATGGCAAGGTAAATATGAGTGGAGCTGGAGCAAGCGACTAGCAAAATATGGTGGCTAACTTATACGCAGAAGAGAGCGAGAAGAGGAGGCAAAGCGCGAGCGAGAAACTAGAGAGCAACCTGCGCAAACATTACTCCAACACCGTGTCCACTTCCCGGACTCCGCCGAGAAGAGGCCATCACGGTAACACACTCGGTTGATTCATTTTAATTAATTAAGGTTCAAGTTATCTACAACCGGACATTAACAAATTCCCATCTGCCCATAACCGCGGGCACGGCTTTCGAAAGTTCAAATCCCTGCAGGGGAGTCCCAACTTAGCCCATGACAAGCTCTCACGGTCAACGAAGGAATAGACCTCCTCCCAAGACGTTCCGATCAGACTCGGTATCTCGGTTACTCAAGACACTTCGACAGGTTAAACAAATCCAGCAACACCGCCCGAATGTGCCGACATATCCCGATAGGAGCTGCACATATCTCTTTCTCAGGGCACACTCAGATGAACACTACGTACAACTAAAACCAACCCTCAAGTTGCCCCGAGGTGGCGCTGCAAGTGGCTCTATTTGGACCAACACTCAGAGGAGCACTGGCCCGGGGGGGTTTAAAATAAGATGACCCTCGGGCACCGGAAACCCAAGGGAAAAAGAGGCTAGGTGGCAAATGGTAAGACCAATGTTGGGCATTGCTGGAAAAGCTTTAATCAAGGCGAACTATCAAGGGGTTCCCATTATAACCCAACCGCGTAAGGGACGCAAAATCCGGGAACATAACACCGATATGACGGAAACTAGGGTGGCAAGAGTGGAACAAAACACTAGGCGAGAGGCCGAGCCTTCCACCCTTTACCAAGTGTATAGATGCATTAAGATAACAAGATAATATAATGATATCCCAACAAGTAAATACAAGATGTTCCAACAAGGAACGGCCTCCAATCTTCACCTGCAACTAGCAACGCTATAAGAGGGGCTGAGCAAAGCGGTAACATAGCCAATCAATGGTTTGCTAGGACAATGGTGGGTTAGAGATTTGACATGGCAATTTGGGAGGCTTGCAAGCAAATGGTAGGCATCGTAGCAATGGCATAGCAAAGAGCGAGCAAACTAGCATAGCAAAGATAGTAGTGATTTCGAGGGTCTAATCATCTTGCCTGCACAGTTGTCAGAGTTGCCTGGATCCTCGAAAGCAAACTCAACGGGCTCCTCGTTAGCGAACTCGTCTCCCGGATCTACCCAAACAAGACAAACAAGCAACAAGGATACAATCAACCACGTGCAAACTCAAACAACACAATGCAAAGATGATATGCTATGCGGGATGCGATGCGGGATGAAAAATGCAAGATATGACAGGAAATGCATGAACCTGGCCTCAACTTGGAAATCTAAGTGTGCCACTGGAAAGATGAGATGAAATCGCTTGAAAACGATATAAAGAACGTCGGAATCGGAGTTACGGTTTGGAAATGGCAAGCGATTCAAAAATGACACCGGTCTGCGATTTACAGCAAGTAGGCATCTAAATGCAATGAAATGAACATGCTACAGCACCCAAACATGACAAAAAATACATGGAAGGGATGCATACAAGATGCTTAACAAAAGTCTAGCACTGAGCTACGGCCAATTCATCCATTAACAGGTTCAAACAAGCATGGAAAAAATGCAAATGACAAACAGATCTCAGACTTGGTGAAATCAACACTTGTCTGGAATTTCAAATCAGGTAGCCCGCTTCAGAGCAACAAAACTACATGCTACGGGATCTGAACATGGCAAAGTAAAGCATGGCATGGAGCTACTCAAAGAGCTTAACAAAAGTCCCTTAGTGACCTTGAGCCAAAAGGGATCAGAAAATACAATTGCAAGCATGTGAACATAGCAAAAACATAATCAGTTTTCATACTTAGAGAAAAACTGACACATGCTGAAATATAACTCAAGTACGCATGTTTACGAGCTCGATGCGCTCACTACGGTGCAAGTCATGGCAAGACAAGCATACATCTATCAAGAAGGCACAAAATGCAAGCTAGACATGGCAAGAACAATAGCATAGCATGCACGGATCAACTACAACATCACCGGCAAAATTGCAAACAAGTTGACAATCTGCCCAGATTCACAAAGTAGCAAAAGTAGAGCTCGATTGACTCAAGATAGGGTGCTCCATAATTGCAAACAAAGCATGGATGGATAGAGCACTACAATATTAACAAAACCTCCTTACTGACCATCCTCAAAAGAGGCACGGATCACTAAGAAACAACAAGAACATATGGCATCATGAGATAAACAGCTCCAGGACTTAGTGAAATTACTAAGTCCCTGAAAACAGAATTAGCAAGTGCACCACTTTGCAAGCTTGCACTAGACACCACACACATCCTAAAAATACATGGGTTGCACCTCTGGAAATATGACAAAACCCTTAACAAAATGTATGTAGAACTCACGGGCATATCATGCACACAATAATCATGGCAAAAATGACAAAAGTGCTAAATAGAGTAGCAGATGTGACAATTAACTCAAGTAGCCCTCTTCTAACAGAATTTCGGACATCAAGATGAACTCAAATGAAAATGATGCAATGGAATGAAATGATGTACTCTCTCAGATGAACATTTCGATATGCTATATGCATGAATCGGAGCTATGGATGCAAAGTTACGGAGCCGTGAACATGAGCACTTGGACTGAAATTTCAAGGACTTGGGAAAAACAACCTCCCAGATCTGGATCTAGGGTTTGGTGGCACGCAAAATGAGGCAAACTCCGGTGAGCACTGTTCACGACCGGAGCGGGACGTCGCCGGAGGAGGTCGGGGAGGCGGCTGCCGGGGCGGCTCCGACCGGCACGGGTCGCCGGAGCGACGAGGGCGGCTGGTGGTGGCGGCGGCGGCGCGCGGAGGCGGCGGCGTGTGGAGGCGGCGGCAGCGGCGCGTGGAGGAGGCGGCGGCGCGTGGAGGCGGCTGCGGCTCGGAGGAGAGGGAGGTGGCGGCGCGGCGCGGGAGGAGGCAGGCGGCGGCGATGGGCTCGCGGGCCGCGGCGGCGGCTGGCAGCGGAGTGCCACATGGCGGCGCGCGACTGGTGCGGGGGCGGCGGTGCGGAGCGTCCGGCGCGGGCGGACAATGTCCGGCGCGTCGGAGGGGAAAATAGGGTTTTCGGGGGAGAGGAAGATCCGGATTTCGGGGGGTGTTTAAATAGGCATAGGGGGAGCTAGGAGAGTCCAAATGAGGTGCGGTTTTCGGCCACGCGATCGTGATCGAACGCTCTAGATGATGGAGCAGAGTTAGGTGGGTTTTGGGCCAAATTGGAGGGGTGTTGGTCTGCAACACACACGGGGCCTTTTCGGTCCCTCGGTTAACCGTTGGAGTAACAAACGAAGTCCAAATGATACGAAACTTGATAGGCGGTCTACCGGTAGTAAACGAAGGCCGCTTGGCAAGTATCGTTCCAATCCGTAAATGTTTAATCCCCACACACGAAAGAAAGCTAGAAATGACCACCGGAGGAGAACGAAGCGCCTGAATGCAAAACGGACAACGGGGAAAATGCTCGAATGCATGAGACGAACACGTATGCAAATGCAAAGCACATGGTGACATGATATGAGATGCATGACAATGAAAACAATACACGGAGACAAAAACCCGAACCCGAGAAAATAAATATAGCTTAACGCCGGAAACGACAAGAGTTGGAGTACAAATTGGGAAAGTTACATCCGGGGTGTTACAACTTAACACGGTAGATGCCTAGCAAAAGGACTTAGATGTGGAGCCATCGCAATATAGTTAGCTTGAAGGGGTTAAACGGGAAAAAGGACGCGAAGGGTTTACCCAGGTTCGGCCCCTCTCAACGAGGTAAAAGCCTACTCCTGCTTTTGGTTGTATTGCTTGGGTTTCGATGACCAGGGATCCAATACGCTTGACCTAGCCCTCGATCAATTGTTTCTTGCCTTAACCCACCGCCGGGTCACCCCTTTATATACACAGGTTGATGCCCGGCGGCTTATAGAGTCCCGGCCGGCTCATACACAACGTGTCCAGCTCGGTGACTAACTAAGCTTGCCTTACAATACAAGTTACACAATATGGCGGTTCATACCCATGGGCCTCAAGTCACCTCCGGGTCTTGGGCTTTCAATAAGCTTTCTCTATGGACCGCCATCCTCATCGTCCTTTTGGGCCTTCTCTCCTTAAGCCGCCAGAGGCATGACCCGGCCCCTCCTGGGCGGGTCATACCCAATAGTTATATCCCCAACAGTGTCCACACTTTTTCATTGTATCATCCATGCTAGATATATTTTCTCACTTTCTTCTTGTGTGTTTAAAAACTTTGAGAAAATTAAAAAAATTCATGCTTCTTTTTGGTTTTTCTTTCTAGTTTAATTAGTTGTAGCATTTAAAAGAAAACCCAAAAATATTTCTCGATTCTTCTTTTGCTTGTTGGGAGCTCCCCCGTGTAAATAGTTTTTCTTGTTTTTGTTTTTATTTTGCTACTTTGCCTTCTTCAAGAAAAACTAAAAACTCCAAAAACATTTCAGTGTGTTTCTCTGAATTTCTTTTCTTTTTATTGAGTCATACCGGGGAGAAGACCACGGTCAACATGTTGAGTGGCCCTCATATGCATTTTTACTTATCTAACAAAGAGCCCATATTACCTTGTCTTCCCCTGTTGAATAATTTTTTTTGCAGATTCCAGCTTAGTCCAGGGTACTCTTGCACCATTATTATTTTCATATCATTCGGCCGTGCAAGTGAAAGGCAATAATGATGATATTTGATGAACTAGTTGTGGCAGAGAGAAATGGGTATGAACTCAACTTGCTCTATTTTGTAAATATGTTTAACCTAGTATCCATGATTCAATCTAGTATGATTAAACATATTTGCAATGACCCTTAGAGATTATAGTTTCTCATGCCATGCTTAAGTAGCTAGGAGTGGATGATGATTTATATTGGATGCCAACATTCCGTTAAAATGATTGTGATGTAGTATGATGATATGGTATCCTCCTCTGAATGTTCGAGTGGCTTGACTTGGCACATGTTCATGCATGTAGTTGAATCAAAACCAACATAGACTCTATGATATTTATGTTCATGGTGTTCATATCTAATACGTCTCCAACGTATCTATAATTTTTTATTGTTCCATGCTATTATATTATCTGTTTTGGATGTTTTATATGCATTAATATGTTATTTTATATGATTTTTGGGACTAACCTATTAACCTAGAGCCCAGTGCCAGCTCCTATTTTTTTTCCTTGTTTTAGAGTTTCACAGAAAAGGAATACCAAACAAAGTCCAAATGGAATAAAAATTTCACGATGATTTTTCTTGGACCAGAAGACACCCAGGAGACTTGGAGTGCAAGTCAGAAGAGCCACGAGGCAGCCACAAGGGTGGAGGGCACGCCCAGGGGGTAGGGCGTGCCCCCCGACCTTGTGGCCCCCTCGGTGACCCCCTGACCTAGATCTTCCTCCTATATATTCTCAAATACCCCGAAAACTTCCAGGGGAGCCATGAAACCACTTTTCCACCGCCACAACCTTCTGTACCCGTGAGATCCCATCTTGGGGCCTTTTTCGGCATCTTGCCGGAGGGGGATTCGATCACGGAGGGCTTCTACATCAACACCATTGCCTATCCGATGAAGTGTGAGTAGTTTACTACAGACCTACGGGTCCATAGCTAGTAGCTAGGTGGATTCTTCTCTCTCTTTGATTCTCAATACCATGTTCTCCTCGATGTTCTTGGAGTTCTATTTGATGTAATACTCTTTTGCGGTGTGTTTGCCGAGATCCGATGAATTGTGGATTTATGATCAGCTTATCTATGAATAATATTTGAATCTCCTCTAAATTCTTATATGCATGATTTTATATCTTTGCAAGTCTCTTTGAACTATCAATTTGGTTTGGCCCACTAGATTGGTTTTTCTTGCAATGGGAGAAGTGCTTAGCTTTGGGTTCAATCTTGCGATGCTCGATCCAGGTGACAGAAGGGGAACCGACACGTATTGTATTGTTGCCATCGAGGATAACAAGATAGGGTTTTCATCATATTGCTTGAGTTAATTCTGCCACATCATGTCATCTTACTTAATGTGTTACTCTGTTCTTATGAACTTAATACTCTAGATGGAGGCAGGAGTCGATCGATGTGTGGAGTAATAGTAGTAGACGCAGAATCATTTCGGTCTAGTGGACTCGGACGTGATGCCTATATTCATGATCATTGCCTTAGATATTTTCATAACTTTGTGCTTTTCTATCAATTGCTCGGCAGTAATTTGTTCACCCACCGTAATAATTTCTATCTTGAGAGAAGCCTCTAGTGGAACCTATGGCCCCGGGTCTATTTTCCATCATATAAGTTTCCGATCTATAATTTAAGTTTCTGATTTACTTTTTTGCAATCTTTTGCTTTCCATTCCATAAACCAAAAATACCAAAAATATTACTTTACCATTTATCCATCTCTATCAGATCTCACGTTTGTGACACCCCAAAAATTTGGCCTTGTTTTAATGAATTAAAATTTTTGCCAGGAATTAAAACTTTGAATTTCTGAGCTCCATTTTGTTTTTTTAAATCATTTCCTTCCCTGTTATGATGAGTTTTTCCCAAAGAGAAAACTTTTCAAATATGTCATTGGACTTATTTAATCTGTCAAGAGAAACTTTCCCTTATTTAATATAACTAATTAAATAATTAAGTTGCTTGATCTTTACTTTCTTGAAAATGGTTTTTCAAGGTTAAATGGACATATTTGAACTACAACCATTTGATAAATTCACCTAAAATTCCAACAAAAATTTGGAGATGTCATATGATGTTTCTAAATCACTTTTATACAAAAATATCTATTATTCATGAAATATTTTGAGCTCTACACTCAATTTTTCTTCTCTGGTCCAGAGTGCATTTTGCACTACAACCCATTTAAATAATTCTTTCTAGCCTCCACCAAAATTATGGGATATTGGTAGTAACATATGATTCAACTTTATGCAAAAACCTAGTGCTGTTCTTTGAAAATTTTGAGTGAATCAACCTCTTTTCCATTCTGGTCCAGCCTTGTGATTTCTACTGCAACCCTATTTAATTTTGCTCCAAAGATCTTGAGCTTTCTCCTACTTGTAGACAGCCCTACCAAACCTCTAAATCCAGGAGCATGCACCCATTGGATTATTTTTGGTTCATGAAATAATGTCATTTATTTCCTGTCCAGAGTTGTAGTTTTGCAAAACTTGCACTAACAAGTTTGTGCTTTTCACAAACTAACCTCACCACTCTCTCTTGCATCTAAGGAGACCCTGATCTGGAGAATTTGGCCATCCCAAGAAGAGCCTAGGTGCCTGTGGCATTTTGTCAAACACCTGGAGAGCATGGCCAGATTTGACATGATCTTGAATTTGCATTGTGAACTTGGTCTCCAGACCTAACCACCTTGTCCCTTGATCGCCCCACTATCCCTAACCTAGCCCTGTTTCTTCCCAACCTCAACCGCGACCTCTAGCATACTCTGGCATTGTGTTGAGCACATCCCGTGCGTGCCCAGAGCGCGAGCAGAGCGTGCGTTTGGCACGCGTTTTGCACGTGCCACGCCGAGCCGACGCGTTGCGCCCCTGGCCTTGCCACCACTGCAGAGCCTCGCCACTCGCTCCCTTCTCACCGCAACGCGACAAGCCGCCCCTCGCCACGTCCCCGACAAGCCAGGAGCTAACCGCCACGGCCGCCGACAGCCCCTGCTCCGTTCAGCGCCGCCGAGCCTCCCCCGCTCGCCACCTGCCTCCTGGAGCAGTGTGTGCTCATCCGCATGCATGTCCCCTAGCGCTCGTCGCCGCCACGACGCCCTGCCACTACAGGAAGGCGGTCCACCTCGTTCTTATCCGGCCGCCGCGGAACCGACCTCGATGAGCTATAAAAGGAGGCCCCCGAGCTTCCCCGAGCACGCAGGCAACCTCAGGCCACCCCTATGGCACTCCCCTAGCTCGCATTCGACCCGGGGAAGCCTCCTTCCTCATCTCCGGCAACTCCTACCGCCGCCACCGCCCCGGCCAATCCGGCACCTCTAGTACCTCTCCCTCCCCGTTCTCTCCACCATTCCCACTACTCAATTTTGATCGGGACACACCGCGGGAGAAAAATCACCTTGCCCGACGGCCTCCGTCCACCGCGAAGCTCGCCGCCGGCAGCTCCGTCCACCCCCGTCTGCCCAGCGACCACCGGAAGGACCGCCTCGGTCTCGCGGATCCATCCAGACCCTCTGGAACCCGCGGGGAGCCGCCGTTCGCCGGCGACGATCGCCGTTGCCTCGCCTCCGTTCGGGCAGAGGAAGAGGAGGGAAGGATAGACTGGTCAAACCTGACTAGTGGGCCCCTTGGACCCACTGTCAGTGACCCTGCGCCTATCCACGTGGGTTAAGTGAAGGCGTAATCCGCCCAGTACGTTTTCCCCGCTCCGAAAGCGTATTCCTCTCTGAAACGTTTTTCTTTTTCTGTCTTATTTAAAAACAGATTTGACCAGAACTTTGACTGGCTATAACTTTTTAATTATAACTCCAAATGAGTTGATTCTTTTTCCTACCTTCCTCAAATTTGGTCTAGTTTATTTTAAGATTTATTTGAAAATTTTCCAAACAACTTTTTTGTACTGTTTTTGAAATGTGTGTTAATTCAAATATATTTTAAAATAGGATTTTGGAGAGAGAGAAGAAACTTTCAAAAGTTTTGGAGAGCACCTCACCCCTCCACAACTTAAAGGCAAGCATTCTGAACCCTGGCATAATGTTTTTGGTGTGTTATTTGACACGTTTATAACACCACCTTACTTCGGAGGACTTGTTATTTCATGTGATATGATCATTTGCATGGAGGCATATTAGTGATTTCCTTGCTGTTGGAATGAATATACTTGTGATGGTAATCACCCTCACGTGCCTTGCATGCATGCCGGAAAGGAATCCGGGAAAGCCTCTGCCTTGGGTAGGAGTGAGCTTGTCACCGGTCCCCGTCGGGACGGTTATGTCCGGTATGGCATGGTAAGGTATGTTGAGTGGTGATTTTGTTGATTGAAATATAATTGTTTACATGTCATGCAGGGAACTTATAAACCTCCTGAGTCGACCGTAGACCGAGTCTTGTTTCCAGTAACCCCCATACTTGCTATGTACTACCACGTGTCCCTGCCGCAGGTAGGGTATGGTTCAGTAAGTCGTCAACCCCTTTCAAGCACACACCGTACAGAGAGGCCATGGTGGAAGATATCGGTTGTAGCCAGTAGGCATGCCACCTGGTCCGGGGGCATGGGTGTTTCCGGTTGAGACCGAGAGGGGAGGCCACCCCTTAGAGCGCGCGATATAAATTTGATCCCATGCTACGCGAGGTTGTAGCCTCCCCACTTAGAGTTTTGCTTAACAAGTGTCGTGGGTGATTCCAGACACCGATGAGTTAAGCTGGTGTGTGCAAGTTAGGCGTGTTTTCAACTAAAAGACCATAAACGGAATTAGTCCCGATGGACTAAAGGAATCCGTTATTCGTGGGTAAAGAGTACACCCTCTGCAGAGATTAAGCCTATTCGAATAGCCGTGTCCATGGTTAAGGACTACAGTCTGGGATGGGTCAAGTATTGGTCTTAGTGTCGGTCTTCGGAGGAGAGATTGTTAAACCAGAACTTGGACCGTGACTTGTGACTTGTGAGGACCATGATTATTATTTTGTGATGGACTAACCCGTTGCATCATTTATATTATTGAGCATCCCTGGGACGGTTCTACCACCTGGATATTCATTGTGATTATTTATCTTTTAAAGCCCTTTATGTGGTGTCGCTCAGACGCCCGACTGTGGCATTCTTTTAAAGCCCTTTATGTGGTGTCGCTCAGACGCCCGACTGTGGCATTCTTTTAAAGCCCTTTATGTGGTGTCGCTCAGACGCCCGACTGTGGCATTTCTTTTAAAGCCCTTTATGTGGTGTCGCTCAGACGCCCGACTGTGGCATTTCTTTTAAAGCCCTTTATGTGGTGTCGCTCAGACGCCCGACTGTGGCATTTCTTTTAAAGCCCTTTATGTGGTGTCGCTCAGACGCCCGACTGTGGCATTTCTTTTAAAGCCCTTTATGTGGTGTCGCTCAGACGCCCGACTGTGGCATTTTATTCCCACTCTATTACTGCTTATTCATGTTGCATGAAAATAACCTGCTTGCATGCATAAAAGATGTTTTATTTATGACTGGCCATGTGATCATAGAATTTTTCAGTGCATGATTATCAATTATATTATACCTGTGTTCATAATGTTTGCGAGTACATTCAAAGTACTCACTGGCTTGTCCCTGGCTATTGTCTTGGCCAGATTTCTGCATGGAGAGGAGTGTTGCGGTGACAGCCCCGGAAACTAAGCAACGGTGATAGCAGCCTCGCGAAGATAGGAGTTAACCTGGTCAGCTGTTCCCATGGGAAATGGAGTCCCATACACTGATGATTCACAAACCGCTTCCGCCATCGACCACTAGAAAACCATTTGATGTACTCATAGGCCACAATGGTCTTGTACTACACATTTTGTACTTTTGCTTGGAATTTCTGTAACAAGTTGGTGCCTCATCAGCTAACAGTAATCCTGGGGCTGGTGAGCACGACGGTCTTTTTCTGGAAATTTTATACCCGGAAAACCCGGTCGTGACAACGTTGCAAATAACTGTGAAGGGATTGACAACCCCTTCATCACGTTGCGTGCAAGTTGGTGTTTTTTTGTGCAGGTATTAGGTGGCTTGTCGCGTTGTCTCCTACTAGATTGGTACCTTGGTTCTCAAAATTGAGGGAAATACTTACTCTACTTTGTTGCATCACCCTTTCCTCTTTAAGGGGAAAACCAACGCAAGCTCAAGAGGTAGCAATATCCTACTCATGCTAGTATCCAATGTTACTTATGCATAATGCATGTTCATGACCGTTTTTGCTCTCTAGCTGGCCGCTTCTCAACCTATTTTCTAGCCTTCGCTTGTACTAAGCAGGAATGCTGCTTGTGCATCGAAAATCATGAAACCCAAGTTATTCCAGATGAGTGCACCATATACCTACCTATATGCGGTATTACTATGCCATTCTAAGTGAATTTTCATGTGCCACCTCTAAAAACTTCAAATAAATATCCTTTTTTGTGTGCCTGGATTGTTCATAGAGTGACAGGAGGTAGTCTGTATATTCCATGCTAAGCGGACGGTTATTCTCACGGTGAGTGTTTATTCACTCGTCCTTGCACAAGAGGGACGGTAATAGGATTCCCAGTCCCGGATTCAAATTGCAAGTAACTAAACAAAACTCCCCAAGATTATTGTTGGTATGGATGGTACCCGTGGATTCGGATCAGTCGTGGAGTGTGTTTGTTGGTGGAGGGGGAGTAAACCTTTACTTTTATCGCTTGGGAACCGCCACTAATGTGTTTACCATGGAAGATACCGATAACTACTGACGGTGTTTCAGCAGAACTACCATGGTGTTGCTTTTGTGCATGAATAAAAGTTCTCAGATCGGAATGAAACTTTGCGAGGATTTTTTATATAATAAAAGAGAATTATTGGAGCCAAGAACCACCGCAGGGGGGCCTGGGTGAGCACAACCCACGAGGGCACCACCCCCCTCCTGGCGCGCCCAGGTGGGTTGTCCCCACCTGGTGGCCCCGCAGACCTTGAATCCAACTACATAAATACCTATTTTTCCAAGAAATATTAGGAAGAAAGAATTATCGTGTTTCACGAGACGGAGCCGCTGCCACCTCATGTTCTTCATCGGGAGGCCGGATCTGGAGTCCGTTTGGGGCACCGGAGAGGGGGATCTTCGATCATCGTCATCACCAACCCTTCTCCATCGCCAATTCCATGATACTCCCCGCCAGGAGTGAGTAATTCCTCCGTAGGCTCACTGGTCGATGAGGATTTGGATGAGATTCATCATGTAATTGAGTTAGTTTTGTTAGGGCTTGATCCCTAGTATCTACTATGTTCTGAGATTGATGTTGATATGACTTTGCCATGCTTAATGCTTGTCACTTTGGGCCCGGGTGTCATGATTTCAGATCTGAACCATTTATGTTATCACCATTATATCTATGTTCTAGATCCGATCTTGCAAGTTATATTCACCTATTATGTGCTATGATCCATAAATCCCGGAGTGATAGTAGTCGGGATACTTTCCGGTGATGACCGTAGTTTGAGGAGCTCATGTATTCACTATGCGTTAATGCTTTGTTCCGGTTCTCTATTAAAAGGAGGCCTTAATATCCCTTAGTTTCCAATTGGACCCTGCTACCACGGGAGGGTAGGACAAAAGATTTCATGCAAGTTCTTTCCATAAGCACGTATGACTATTTACGGAATACATGCCTACATTATATTTATGAACTGGAGCTAGTGTTGTACCGCCCTAGGTTATGACTGTTATATGATGAATATCATCCAATGAATTCACCGATCCAATACCTACGAATTTCTCTTATATTGTTCGTGCCAAGTTATTACTACTACTGTCACTGTTACACTTGCTACAAAATCATTGCTATTACTGTTACTGTTACTATTGTTGTTGCTACTACTATCAAAACTATCATACTACTTTGCTACCGATCACCTTGCTACAGATAATTAATCTCCAGTTGTGGTTGAATTGACAACTCAGCTGCTAATACTTGCAAATATTCTTTAGCTCCCCTTGTGTCGAATCAATAAATTTGGGTTGAATACTCTACCCTCAAAAACTATTGTGATCCCCTATACTTGTGGGTTATCAAAGGACGACACACATATCTTTTACTTGACTCTCACACGGCCATGGGCTATATACCACTTTTCACTTTATGCCCATTTTCTCGTGTTCACTTTGCATGTTATGCCTCTTTCTATGCTTTTTCCATGCAATTGTGACACAAGTTTGCATTTACACATGATTCACCATTCTACTATTTCTATGTGTAGTTGCATATTTGGTGGACATCCTAGTTGCTATTGCAATGTTCTATGTGTGCCCCATGACATTGATGATACTTTTCTCATATCTTGTTTTCATTCTTGTGATATGTCATGTGCATTACGTATGCCCACTATTTACACACATGACATGATTGCTATGATTTCCTCTAGTGTGTTGCATCTTCACACTACTACCTTACATGACTTGATTACTATGATTGCTTGCCTTGTTGCATCACCCATGATACATAATTGCTCATTTCATTGGGTTGATGACATATATGTTCATGCCCCCCACCACACGATTTGTATTTATAATTGTCTTTTGTATCCAATAGTTGCATCCCTTGTCACTTGTAGTGAGTACAACAATGTTATGCTTATTGATATTGAGATTGCACTATCTTTCCCATTTATGCTTGGAGACTTGTACATCTTACTTGTGAAGCATGCTTGTTTGAATGAGCTTAATAACTTTGGTTGTCCCCACATCATATGCTTTCATACCATGCCACAACCTCTCATACCCTTTCTTATGATAGGCATGATGAAGACACTTTTTGGGTATCTCACCACCCGAATGATAGGTTTTGCATTCACGCTAACCTCATTTATTTTTCCTAGTGTTTGTCATGTTCTTTCGTTTTGAAGGATTCACAAGGCGGCACCTTCATGAGACATATTGGTTATGAGAAAGTACACACGATGAGCGACAACAACATTTGTGGGAACCTCCATAAGGTGAATGCTTTCCCTTTGAGCCATCCTCACATGATCATATTGAATGGGCCATACTTTCATTGTTGTTTGCTCCTTGTTGTCTACATGATACATCTATCGGATGGTGAAACAACATTGGAGCTTGGTTCTATAGGACATCACATTGAGGAGTGATCAGACTTGGAGGATGAGCCTACTTTGTAAGCACCACTGGACCTCCACTCGTGACATGACATCGAGCATTGGTACACCAACAAGCATTTGACATATTGCACCAACTCCTCCCTATTTGTTGATATGCATACTCGATGGACACATCATACCCACCACATGTTTGCTTTATTCATGGATTGACACACATTATGAATGGCTTGATGCATCTTGTCTTTCCATATCATAGATGATATATGAGCTTGTGCACTTTCTTAGCAAATTTATTGTGATCTACCTTGATGGCATATTTGTACATAATGATTGCATTGCCCACCATCAATTGCATGATAACACAATAATTTTGAGCTATAATTGCCATGTTCATCCTCTTGATAAACCTTCCCACTATGAAATCATCCTACACAATGGTAGCATTTGTCACTTGGTGCACAATTACCTTGATCACATGAATGCTTTATGTGCCAAGCTCTATCATTTCACTAAGCTTCATGCTCCTTGTCATAAACAACCTTTTCGGACGAAATTGTGCTTAAATGATGGACACCTTGTGTGCATTAACCATTGTATTTACAAGTGTCCTTTGTGTTTGCTCTTTTTGCTTGTATACCATTTCAGAGACAACTTGGAGTACTTAGATTGCGCCATGACATCCACTCCATCCAACTACAAATCCATCCGCGACTACCTTTTCCATGGTGATGAGGTTCACAACCCAAGAGCCGATCTTTCCCAAGGGGGGGAGATGATGTGAAGCATCCTACGGTCGTCCCCATGTACACTACAACTAATCCCCAAACCCAAAGTGGACCTACGATGAGAGCTCGAGCATGTGCCATTGCACATAATGTGAATTCACTCCTAAATGCTTTCCCTTTCCATTCGTGCAAGACATGGTTGCTACCTAAGACAAAGACACTACATGTGGTCAGGGACCGAGGAGACTACAATGGAGGAGCTCGGCGCAAAGGGCAAGCCCACACGGAAGCGGAGCGAGAAGTTCCTCAAGTGGAATCGCTGCAAAGCTACAGCGGTCGGACATCCGACCTAAGCCCGGACATCCAGCGCCACCGACCAGAAGAAGGCCAGAGAGAAACGAAGCCAGGCGACTCTACAGCGGCCGGACATCAGGCCGACCCCCAGACATCCGGCATCCACCAAATGTCCGTACATCCACCGCCTCCCCGAAAATCCAGCATCGGCTATCCAAAGAAGGAGAGAATTCAACCGGCCACCAGGCCGGACATCCGGTGCCCCACGAACGACCTGCCATCCGGCGTCCTCCCAGACATCCGGCTCCTGCGCGCAGCCTCGGGCCAAAGAACCATGTAACCCCCTCTCTCACCCCCATCTCTCCCTAGACTATAAATAGACCTTCTCCTCCCTCTTGCTAGGGTTAGCAAAGTGATACCTCAAATTTGTGAGAGAGCTTTGCTCATCTACCACCTCTCCCATGGAGATTAAGACCTCCATGCATGTGAGAAGACCCCCTAGTGGGTATCAAGACCCCTATTTAGGGAAGATCCATCTTGTATTCAGTACCTCATCTCCTTCATGGATTTGGGACGAAATTTACCTTGTATCTTTGTTTTCTTTGTTGTTCATGTACCTTTGTGGATCTTGTGTGGTTATGAGTCTAGTGGATGTGTGATTCGACTTGCTCTTGAGTGTCCCCCTTGTGATTTCTCCATGTTCTTCCCCGTGTTCTTCGAGGTTTCCCCCTCCAATTCCTGCAAGATCACTAGCAAGGGCTTGGCCCTACATCATATATGCTCAAGGACGAGAATGGATTAAGCTTAGAGATGCTCATACGTCTCCAACATACCTATAATATTTGAATTGTTCATGCCATATTTCCATAACTTCAGTGAAGTTTTTGAAGTTTATCTGGACTAACCTATTAACAAAGTGGCATGTGCTAGTTTCCATTGTTTGTATTTTCATGAAAAATAGGTACTTTAAACCTTTGAAAAATATACATAAAAAGTACGAGGACCAGTTTTGCACCAGTGAGCATCCATGGGGCTAGGCTTGGGCCAGGAGGGCCCACAAGGTGCCTGGGTGCCCACCATGTAGGGGCACCTAGCCCAAATTCCAGCTAGTGAAGGCAAGATACGAGTCGCAGGGCAACTAGACCGCATCAGACTAATGTGAGGCACCTTCTTCGCGTGACCATGACTCTAGAACTTACCATATCAACATACCCCCCCACACACACACACACCTTAGGTGTCTAGAGGAGTCGAGTCCACAGGTGGGTTGCAGGACCAGGCCAGGCATGAGGAAGAAGCCATTGGACAAAGTGTCGGCGATGTCGTACATTGTCGGGATGCTCGTGCCCATCTGACATCTTCAATTCCAACAACGAGGATGCCACGAGCAACCAAGACATCACCTTCATGATGGGGACGGTGTCAGTTGGCGCCGTCCAATCCAATGAATCAGCCCCCCCCCCCCCAATGCTCCAAAGAGGGGCACCGATATTCCAACAATGTACCATTAGCGCATGCCAAATCCGGGTAGGAAGGCCCAGATGCACTGCCATGGATGCCAAGCACCACCGAGTTGACGTTGGGCACAAAGAGGCCTCGTAGGCCATCCCTGCCAGCATAAGCCTCGCCATGCAGTCAGGGTAGGGCAACTTCACAACGCCGACGCAAGGCACGCGACTGCGCGAAGGGATGGCCCCGCCATAGTTGATGCCGCGTGGGCCTTGCCTTCTAGCGGCAATAAGTGGAGGAGAGTGCGAAAAGACGGTGCGGTGGCTCGGGCCCGCGTTTTAGAGCGAGTTGTTGTAAAAAAGAAGGACGATGCTACGTACCGCCCGTGCGCGATGCGGTATGATCTCACGGCCGTCCATTTTTGGAAGTTGCCCCCACGTACGGTCCCCCATGTGTCAGAAAAGGAAATCCCACCCTCTCCCTTGCCTAGCCACGTCCCGCCAAAAAAAATGCTTAGGTCTCTCCCTACCACGGCAGAAATCCTGCCCCCAGCACAGATCCATAGTAGTCTGCTTTTTTCTTCCCTTGACCCGCTATATCTCCCAGCCGTCGGCGGCTGCAGGCCATGGCCTAGCAGGGGGAGAGATCCTTGCAAACAGAAAACACACAAAAAAAGGGGCAATTCAAGCCAAATCCTGAAGAAGGCCATAGATTTTGCCCTGCAACTCTTTGTTGCTGATCAGGCAATATTGTGGAGCAAAAGTTGGCAAGAAAATTTCGACAAACTGGGCAATTCCTCCCAGAAAAAACACCAAGGTAGAAGTACTCCGCACTACTATTATCCCTACTAATCCTTGGGCAAAAACAAAACAGAAAATCTTGATTCCTGTTTAGTTCTTGAACTACTGGGACTACCCCTCTGTACCTCCCGTGTGATACTGCTAGCCTTCACATGTAGTTGCCTCCTCTTCCCTATGTTGAATCTGGATGCTTGAGAAGAAATGCCTGCTCTTGAATTATCTTGCCTATTGTCTTGCACCTTGCCTCTGCACACAAAAAGGAGAGGAAAAACTGGTTGCGATAAAGCTTGCATACATCCCATATTAAAAAAAGGGAAGATGGAAATGAGAAGAGACTGGTTGCTTACAAAGCAAAAAACCAGGAAAAAAAAGTCTGAGCTAGTACTACAAGTAGCAATAATGTAAATTTCTCGCCTGCCATTTTTCTGCCAACTAGTAGTAAACATGATATGCCAAGCTGGCTAGTAGTAAAGAGAGCGAAAAACTAGATGTTTTCATTGTTTTATTTACAATTTGTCACTTATACAGAATTTTCTTCCCTCTTCTAAAAATGTGCATATGGCTGAGCTTGATCTCACTAAACTCCCTGATGATTTTGATGATTGTGAGAAGACTTGAATGCTTTTTAATTTGAGAAGAGACCATGTTATTTATGTTACTTGTTACTAAAGTAGACCATGTTGGTATGCGAAAGAAAAAAAATGAAAAAACCAAAAAACAGTCATGATACATACTCCAGGACATAGGTGTCGTCCCAGTTTTCAGCATTGTACATCCTGCAGCCATACCTGAAAAAACAAAAAACATGCATTTAGCTGCTCCATCAGTGTACATCCATGTTAATTGTAGTTCACTGATAAAAAACTACTGTAAAAATGAAAAAACGGAACCGAAAAATTGAAAAACTTAATATTGCCCAAAAAAATGGTGATTTAGGTTGCTAGGACGATGGGTTAGGCAACCTAGCACTGGGGGGAGCGGGCACGTTCGTCTCGGCCAGCTTAGGCGATTTTTCAAGGGGTGTGTGTAGGCGAGTAGGTTGGCGGGTTAGGCGACCTAGCACCCAAGTGGGTATGTAGGCGAGTTTGGCGACCTAGCACCCGGTGGTGGGCGATTTCGTTTTCGCCTGGTTAGGCGATTTTTCAAGGGGGGTGGGTGTGAGTGTAGACGAGTAGGTCGGCGGGTTAGGCGACCTAGCACTCGATGGTGGGCAAGTTCGTGTCGGCCGGCTTAGGCATGTTTTTCAAGGGGGGTGGGTGTGAGTGTAGACGAGTAGGTCAGCGGGTTAGGCAACCTAGCACCGGGGGATGGGTGATTTTGTTTTGGTCAGTTTAGGCGATTTCTCAAGGGGTGTGGGTGTGTGTGTAGGCGAGTAGCTCGGCGGGTTAGGCGACCTAGCACCTGGTGGTGGGCGAGTTCGTTTTGGCCGGGTTAGGTGATTTTTCAAGGGGTGTGGGTCCGTGTGTAGGCAAGTAGGTCGGCAGGTTAGGCGACCTAGCACTCGGGTGGTGGGCGAGTTCGTTTTAGCTAGCTTAGCAGATTTTTCAAGGGGTGTGGGTCCGTGTGTAGGCGAGTAGGTCGGCGGGTTAGGCGACCTAGCACCCGGTGGTGGGCGAGTTTGTTTTAGCCGGCTTGGGCGATTTTTCAAAGGGTGAGGGTCCGTGTGTAGGCGAGTAGGTCGGCGGGTTAGGCGACCTAGCACCCAGTGGTGGGCGAGTTTGTTTAGCCGGCTTGGGCGATTTTTCAAGGGGTGTGGGTCCGTGTGTAGGCGAGTAGGTCGGCGGATTAGGCAACCTAGCACCCAGTGGTGGGCGAGTTCGTTTTGGCCGGCTTAGGCGATTTTTCAAGGGGGGTGGGTGTGAGTATAGACGAGTAGGTCGGCGGGTCTAGGCGACCTAGTACCAAGGGGTGGGCGAGTTTGTTTCGGCTGGCTTAGCCGATTTCTCAAGGGGTATGGGTGTGTGTAGGCGAGTAGGTTGGCGGGTTAGGCGACCTAGCACCGGGGGATGGGCGATTTTGTTTTGGCCAGTTTAGGCGATTTCTCAAGGGGTGTGGGTGTCGGTGTAGGCAAGTAGCTCAGCGGGTTAGGCGACCTAGCACCTGGTGGTGGGCGAGTTCGTTTCGGCCAGGTTAGGTGATTTTTCAAGGGGTGTGGGTCCATGTGTAGGCAAGTAGGTCGGCGGGTTAGGAGACCTAGCACCCAGGTGGTGGGCGAGTTCGTTTCAGCCAGCTTAGCAGATTTTTCAAGGGGTGTGGGTCCGTTTGTAGGCGAGTAGGTCAGCGGGTTAGGCGACCTAGCACCCGGTGGTGGGCGAGTTCGTGTCGGCCGGCTTAGGCGGTTTTTTAAGGGGTGTGAGTCCGTGTGTAGGCAAGTAGGTCGCCAGGTTAGGCGACCTAGCACCCGGTGGTGGGCGAGTTCGTTTTGGCCGGCTTAGGCGATTTTTCAAGGGGTGTGGGTCTGTGTGTAGGCGAGTAGGTCGTCGGGTCTAGGCGACCTAGCACCCGGTGGTGGGCGAGTTCGTTTCGTCCGGCTTGGGCGATTTTTCGAGGGGTGTGGGTCTGTGTGTAAGCGAGTAGGTCGGCGGGTTAGGCGACCTAGCACCCGGTGGTGGGTGAGTTCATTTTGGCCGACTTAGACGATTTTTCAAGGTGGTGGATTGTGTGTGTAGGTGAGTAGGTCGTTGGGTCTAGGCGACCTAGTACCAAGGGGTGGGCGAGTTTGTTTTGGCCGGCTTAGCCGATTTCTCAAGGGGTTTGGGTGTGTCTAGGCGAGTAGGTCGGCGGGTTAGGCGACCTAGCACCCGGTGGTGGGCAAGTTCGTGTCGGCCGGCTTAGGTGGTTTTTCAAGGGGTGTGAGTGGGTGTGTAGGCGAGTAGGTCGGCGGGTTAGGCGACCTAGCACCCGGTGGTGGGCGAGTTCGTGTCGGCCGGCTTAGGCAGTTTTTCAAGGGGTGTGAGTGTGTGTGTGTAGGCGAGTAGGTCGGCGTGTTTAGCGACCTAGCACCCGGCGGTGGGCGAGTTCGTTTTGGCCGGCTTAGGCCATTTTTCAAGGGGGGTGAGTGTGTGTGTGTAGGCAAGTGAGTTGGCGGGTTAGGCGACCTAGCACCCGGTGGTGGGCGAGATCGTTTTGGCCGGCTTAGGCGATTTTTCAAGGGAGGTGGGTGTGTGTATGTGTAGGCGAGTAGGTTGGCGGGTTAGACGACCTAGCACCCGGTGGTGGGCGAGTTTGTTTTGGCTGGCTTAGGCGGTTTTTTAAGGGGGTTGGGTATGTGTAGGCGAGTATGTCGGCGGGCTAGGCGACCTAGCACCCGGTGGTGGGCGACTTTGTGTGTCCGATTGGTCGAGTTGTTCCTTGGATGATGTATGATGAACCGGGATGATTCATCCCCCCCTCCCCCTCCGATTTTGGACCTGGATGTTAGAGAGAGATCCTGAGCATTTGTTTGATGTTGTTTCATTTTCTGGGCCCCGTTTCATGGAAAAACACATACAAGGAAGTTGCTTAGATAAACCTTTGCAGGCACACTTTGAAGGAACCCAACTAAAAGGGAGCATAGTTGCTTCAGGAGAAAGAATTTTGCAGGTTGAAAAATGTTCTAGTTTCCTTCATGCTTTGCAAAAAGTAGTCTGAAATTAGTTGGTAAAATTTCCCACTAAACTGAAGTTGCTCTGCTATTAGTGGGCAAAAATGATTTAGAAATCTCATAGTTGGAAAACAGAAAGTAAAATTGCAGGGGAGAAAATGACTTAGTTGACTGCATACAAAGTAGTCTGAAACTATGTGGTTAAATTGTGGGGTGGGTGATTTAGTGTTTTGGCTGAAACAAATTGCCTACTAAAAAAATGCCTAGTATACAAATGAAGATGCCTACATATATACATGTACAACATTGTTTACATTTAAACATGTGATTACTGAAATTAGTCTTATTATTGCTTGCGTTTGCAAATGTGGCCGAGCAAATACAGCAGACTGGGAGCTAGCATGGTGCAAGCTCTACCACCACCCAAAATCCAAAGCACCAAAAAAGAGGGAACATTTTGTGGAAGTCTGCTCAGAGCTTCATGTTGGGTTTCGTAGTAATTTCATAAATTTTCCTACGCACACGCAAGATCATGTGATGCATAGCAACGAGAGGGGAGAGTGTTGTCTACGTACCCACGCAGACCGACTGCGGAAGCGTTGACGCAACGTAGAGGAAGTAGTCGTACGTCTTCACGATCCAACCGATCAAGTACCGAAACTACGGCACCTCCGAGTTCGAGCACACGTTCAGCTCGATGACGATCCCCGAACTCCGATCCAGCAAAGTGTTGGGGAAGAGTTCCGTCAGCACGACGGCGTGGTGACGATCTTGATGCACTACAGCAGCAGGGCTTCGCCTAAACTCCGCTACAGTATTATCGAGGAATATGATGGCTGGGGGCACCGCACACGGCTAAGGAATAGATCACGTGGATCAACTTATGTGTTTCTGGGGTGCCTCTGCCTCAGTATATAAAGGACTAGAGGGGGGAGGCTGGCCGGCCATAGGAGGCGCGCCAGGAGAGTCCGAGTAGGATTCCCCCCCCCCAATCCTAGTTGGAATAGGATTCCTTGAGGGGGGAAAGAGAGAGAGGGGGCCAGCCACCTCTCCTAGTCCTAATAGGACTAGGGGAAGGGGGGAGGCGCGCGGCCACCTTGGGCTGCCCCTTTCTCCTTTCCACTAAGGCCCATCAAGGCCCATATGGTTCCCGGGGGGTTCCGGTAACCTTCCCGGTACTCCGGTAAAATCCCGATTTCACCCGGAACACTTCCGATATCCAAACATAGGCTTCCACTATATCAATCTTTACGTCTCGACCATTTCGAGACTCCTCGTCATGTCCGTGATCACATCCGGGACTCCGAACAACCTTCGGTACATCAAAATGCATAAACTCATAATATAACTGTCATCGTAACCTTAAGCGTGCGGACCCTACGGGTTCGAGAACAATGTAGACATGACCGAGACACGTCTCCGGTCAATAACCAATAGCGGGACCTGGATGCCCATATTGGCTCCTACATATTCTACGAAGATCTTTTATCGGTCAGACAACATACGTTGTTCCCTTTGTCATCGGTATGTTACTTGCCCGAGATTCGATCATCGGTATCCAATACCTAGTTCAATCTCGTTACCTGCAAGTCTCTTTACTCGTTTTGTAATACATCATCCTGGATTACTTTGGTACATCCCTGCTAGACTTATAGCAAGGCACACATCGGGTCTGGTACACAGCATTGCATACATGATAGATCCTATGGCTGATGCATAGGGAACATCTTTCATATTCTCTCTATCTTCTGCAGTGGTCGGGCATTGAGTCTTACTCAACTTCACACCTTGTAACACAGGCAAGAATCCTTTCTTTGCTTGATCCATTTTGAACTTCTTCAAAATCTTGTCAAGGTATGTGCTTTGTGAAAGTCCAATTAAGCGTCTTGATCTATCTCTATAGATCTTTATGCCTAATATGTAAGCAGCTTCTCCGAGGTCTTTCATTGAAAAACACTTATTCAAGTATCCCTTTATGCTATCCAGAAATTCTATATCATTTCCAATTAGTAATATGTCATCCACATATAATATCAGAAATGCTACAGAGCTCCCACTCACTTTCTTGTAAATACAGGCTTCTCCGAAAGTCTGTATAAAACCAAATGCTTTGATCACACTATCAAAGCGTTTGTTCCAACTCCGAGAGGCTTGCACCAGTCCATAAATGGATCGCTAGAGCTTGCACACTTTGTTAGCTCCTTTTGGATCGACAAAACCTTCTGGTTGCATCATATACAACTCTTCTTCCAGAAATCCATTCAGGAATGCAGTTTTGACATCCATTTGCCAAATTTCATAATCATAAATGTGGCAATTGCTAACATGATTCGGACGGACTTAAGCATCGCTACGGGTGAGAAGGTCTCATCGTAGTCAATCCCTTGAACTTGCCGAAAACCTTTCGCGACAAGTCGAGCTTTGTAGACAGTAACATTACCATCAGCGTCAGTCTTCTTCTTAAAGATCCATTTATTCTCAATTGCTTGCCGATCATCGGGCAAGTCAACCAAAGTCCATACTTTGTTCTCATACATGGATCCCATCTCAGATTTCATGGCTTCAAGCCACTTTGCGGAATCTGGGCTCACCATCGCTTCTTCATAGTTCGTAGGTTCATCATGATCTAGTAGCATGATTTCCAGAACAGGATTACCGTACCACTCTGGCGCAGATCTTACTCTGGTTGATCTACGAGGTTCAGTAGTGTCTTGATCTGAAGTTTCATGATTATCATCATTAGCTTCCTCACTTATTGGTGTAGGTGTCGCAGAAACAGTTTTCTGTGATGTACTACTTTCCAATAAAGGAGTAGGTACAGTTGCCTCGTCAAGTTCTACTTTCCTCCCACTCACTTCTTTCGAGAGAAACTCCTTCTCTAGAAAGGATCCATTCTTAGCAACGAATGTCTTGCCTTCGGATCTGTGATAGAAGGTGTACCCAATAGTTTCCTTTGGGTATCCTATGAAGACACATTTCTCCGATTTGGGTTCGAGCTTATCAGGTTGAAGCTTTTTCACATAAGCATCGCAGCCCCAAACTTTAAGAAACGACAACTTTGGTTTCTTGCCAAACCACAGTTCATAAGGCGTCGTCTCAACGGATTTTGATGGTGCCCTATTTAACGTGAATGCAGCCGTCTCTAAAGCATAACCCCAAAACGATAGCGGTAAATCAGTAAGAGACATCATAGATCGCACCATATCTAGTAAAGTACGATTACGACATTCGGACACACCATTACGCTGTGGTGTTCCGGGTGGCGTGAGTTGCGAAGCTATTCCACAATTTTTCAAATGTACACCAAACTCGTAACTCAAATATTCTCCTCCACGATCAGATCGTAGAAACTTTATTTTCTTGTTACGATGATTTTCAACTTCACTCTGAAATTCTTTGAACTTTTCAAATGTTTCAGACTTGTGTTTCATTAAGTAGATATACCCATATCTGCTTAAGTCATCTGTGAAGGTGAGAAAATAACGATATCCGCCACGAGCCTCAATATTCATCGGACCACATACATCGGTATGTATGATTTCCAACAAATCTGTTGCTCTCTCCATAGTACCGGAGAACGGTGTTTTAGTCATCTTTCCCATGAGGCACGGTTCGCAAGTACCAAGTGATTCATAATCAAGTGGTTCCAAAAGTCCATCAGTATGGAGTTTCTTCATGCGCTTTACACCGATATGACCTAAACGACAGTGCCACAAATAAGTTGCACTTTCATTATCAACTCTGCATCTTTTGGCTTCAACATTATGAATATGTGTATCACTACTATCGAGATTCATCAAAAATAGATCACTCTTCAAAGGTGCATGACCATAAAAGATATTACTCATATAAATAGAACAACCATTATTCTCTGATTTAAATGAATAACCGTCTCGCATCAAACAAGATCCAGATATAATGTTCATGCTCAACGCTGGCACCAAATAACAATTATTTAGGTCTAATATTAATCCCGAAGGTAGATGTAGAGGTAGCATGCCGACCACGATCACATCGACTTTGGAACCGTTTCCCACGCGCATCGTCACCTCGTCCTTTGCCAGTGCCCGCTTATTCCGTAGTCCCTGTTTTGAGTTGCAAATATTAGCAACAGAACCAGTATCAAATATCCAGGTGCTACTGCGAGCTCTAGTAAGGTACACATCAATAACATGTATATCACATATACCTTTGTTCACCTTGCCATCCTTCTTATCCGCCAAATACTTGGGGCAGTTCCGCTTCCAGTGACCAGTCTGCTTGCAGTAGAAGCACTCAGTTTCAGGCTTAGGTCCAGACTTGGGTTTCTTCTCCTGAGCAGCAACTTGTTTGCTGTTCTTCTTGAAGTTCCCCTTCTTCTTCCCTTTGCCCTTTTTCTTGAAACTAGTGGTCTTGTTGACCATCAACACTTGATGCTCCTTCTTGATTTCTACCTCCGCAGCTTTCAGCATTGCGAAGAGCTCGGGAATAGTCTTGTTCATCCCTTGCATATTATAGTTCATCACAAAGCTCTTGTAGCTTGGTGGCAGTGATTGGAGAATTTTGTCAATGACGCAATCATCTGGAAGATTAACTCCCAATTGAATCAAGTGATTATTATACCCAGACATTTTGAGTATATGCTCACTGACAGAACTGTTCTCCTCCATCTAGCACCTATAGAACTTATTGGAGACTTCATATCTCTCAATCCGGGAATTTGCTTGAAATATTAACTTCAACTCCTGAAACATCTCATATGCTCCATGACGTTCAAAACGTCGTTGAAGTCCCGATTCTAAGCCGTAAAGCATGGCACACTGAACTATCGAGTAGTCATCAGCTTTGCTCTGCCAGACGTTCATAACATCCGGTGTTGCTCCTGCAGCAGGCCTGGCACCCAGCGGTGCTTCCAGGACGTAATTCTTCTGTGCGGCAATGAGGATAATCCTCAAGTTACGGACCCAGTCCGTGTAATTGCTACCATCATCTTTCAACTTTGCTTTCTCAAGGAACGCATTAAAATTCAACGGAACAACAGCACGAGCCATCTATCTACAATCAACATAAACAAGCAAGATACTATCAGGGACTAAGTTCATGATAAATTTAAGTTCAATTAATCATATTACTTAAGAACTCCCACTTAGATAGACATCCCTCTAATCTTCTAAGTGATCACGTGATCCAAATCAACTAAACCATAACCGATCATCACGTGAGATGGAGTAGTTTTCAATGGTGAACATCGTTATGTTGATCATATCTACTATATGATTCACGCTCGACCTTTCGGTCTCCGTGTTCCGAGGCCATATCTGCATATGCTAGGATCGTCAAGTTTAACCTGAGTATTCTGCGTGTGCAAAAACTGGCTTGCACCCGTTGTAGATGGACGTAGAGCTTATCACACCCGATCATCACGTGGTGTCTGGGCACGACAAACTTTGGCAACGGCGCATACTCAGGGAGAACACTTCTTGATAATTTAGTGAGAGATCATCTTATAATGCTACCGTCAATCAAAGCAAGATAAGATGCATAAAAGATAAACATCACATGCAATCAATATAAGTGATATGATATGGCCATCATCATCTTGTGCTTGTGATCTCCATCTTCGAAGCACCGTCGTGATCACCATCGTCACCGGCGTGACACCTTGATCTCCATCGTAGCATCGTTGTCGTCTCGCCAAGCTTATGCTTCCACGACTATCACTACCGTTTAGTAATAAAGTAAAGCATTACATCGCGATTTCATTGCATACAATAAAACGACAACCATAAGGCTCCTGCCAGTTGCCGGTAACTCGGTTACAAAACATGATCATCTCATACAATAAAATTCAGCATCATGTCTTGACCATATCACATCACAACATGCCCTGCAAAAACAAGGTAGACGTCCTCTACTTTGTTGTTGCAATTTTTACGTGGCTGCTACGGGCTTAAGCAAGAACCAATCTCACCTACGCATCAAAACCACAACGATAGTTTGTCAAATAGACTCCGTTTTAACCTTCGCAAGGACCGGGCGTAGCCATACTTGGTTCAACTAAAGTTGGAGAGACAGTCGCCCGCAAGCCACCTATGTGCAAAGCACGTCGGGGGAACCGGTCTCGCGTAAGCGTACGCGTAATGTTGGTCCGGGTCGTCTCGTCCAACAATGCTGCCGAACCAAAGTATGACATGCTGGTAGGCAGTATGACTTATATCGCCCACAACTCACTTGTGTTCTACTCGTGCATATAACATCAACATAAATAACCTAGGCTCGGATGCCACTGTTGGGTTTCGTAGTAATTTCATAAATTTTCCTACGCACACGCAAGATCATGTGATGCATAGCAACGAGAGGGGAGAGTGTTGTCTACGTACCCACGCAGACCGACTGCGGAAGCGTTGACGCAACGTAGAGGAAGTAGTCGTACGTCTTCACGATCCAACCGATCAAGTACCGAAACTACGGCACCTCCGAGTTCGAGCACACGTTCAGCTCGATGACGATCCCCGAACTCCGATCCAGCAAAGTGTCGGGGAAGAGTTCCGTCAGCACGACGGCGTGGTGACGATCTTGATGCACTACAGCAGCAGGGCTTCTCCTAAACTCCGCTACAGTATTATCGAGGAATATGGTGGCTGGGGGCACCGCACACGGCTAAGGAATAGATCACGTGGATCAACTTGTGTGTTTCTGGGGTGCCTCTGCCTCAGTATATAAAGGACTAGAGGGGGGAGGCTGGCCGGCCATAGGAGGCGCGCCAGGAGAGTCCTACTCCCTCTGGGAGTAGGATTCCCCCCCCAATCCTAGTTGGAATAGGATTCCTTGAGGGGGGAAAGAGAGAGAGAGAGGGGGGCCGGCCACCTCTCCTAGTCCTAATAGGACTAGGGGAAGGGGGAGGCGCGCGGCCACCTTGGGCTGCCCCTTTCTCCTTTCCACTAAGGCCCATCAAGGCCCATATGGTTCCCGGGGGGTTCCGGTAACCTTCCCGGTACTCCGGTAAAATCCCGATTTCACCCGGAACACTTCCGATATCCAAACATAGGCTTCCAATATATCAATCTTTACATCTCGACCATTTCGAGACTCCTCGTCATGTCCGTGATCACATCTGGGACTCCGAACAACCTTCGGTACATCAAAATGCATAAACTCATAATATAACTGTCATCGTAACCTTAAGCGTGCGGACCCTACGGGTTCGAGAACAATGTAGACATGACCGAGACACGTCTCCGGTCAATAACCAATAGCGGGACCTGGATGCCCATATTGGCTCCTACATATTCTATGAAGATCTTTTATCGGTCAGACAACATACGTTGTTCCCTTTGTCATCGGTATGTTACTTGCCCGAGATTCGATCGTCGGTATCCAATACCTAGTTCAATCTCGTTATCGGCAAGTCTCTTTACTCGTTCTATAATACATCATCCCGTAACTAACTTATTAGTTGCAATGCTTGCAAGGCTTATGTGATGTGCATTACCGAGAGGGCCCAGAGATACCTCTCCGGCAATCGGAGTGACAAAACCTAATCTCGAAATACGCCAACCCAACATGTACCTTTGGAGACACCTGTAGTACTCCTTTATAATCACCCAGTTATGTTGTGACGTTTGGTAGTACCCAAAGTGTTCCTCCGGTAAACGGGAGTTGCATAATCTCATAGTTATAGGAACATGTATAAGTCATGAAGAAAGCAATAGCAACATACTAAACGATCGGGTGCTAAGTTAATGGAATGGGTCATGTCAATCAGATCATTCTCTTAATGATGTGATCCCATTAATCAAATAACAACTCATTGTTCATGGTTAGGAAACATAACCATCTTTGATTAACGAGCTAGTCAAGTAGAGGCATACTAGTGACACTTTGTTTGTCTATGTATTCACACATGTATTATGTTTCCGGTTAATACAATTCTAGCATGAATAATAAACATTTATCATGATTATAAGGAAATAAATAATAACTTTATTATTGCCTCTAGGGCATATTTCCTTCACTTCACTCCATCACATTAGCTGCAAAAAAATATGCACAAATACTTCGAGTACCGGCACATCTAACTTCTAAAAAAATGGCCGTTTTCAATTACCGAAATTGAGTTCCACACATCTAAGTACCAAAATCCAGCTTATATAAAGCATCATATGAGATTTCGAGGTGATTCATTACTCAGAGCTCACTCAAAGCAGCAACGCATTTAACTTTTTAAAATGGCAAAAAGTTCAGTTACTGAAAATCGAATGTCCACTATGGTTTCAAGTTTCGATTCCAAATTACATGAAAACATCACATGAGATTTCGAGGTAATTACGTACTCAAGCAACCTATTCTTTGCATATGAAGTCAAACTTCCAGAGCATAGTTCACAGAAAAATGTGGCAAAGATGCCAATCTTATGCACTAGGAGCTACTACAACAAATATCTGTATGAGTCCTGAATCTTAATGCAGGAGTCGCACGTTTACCTCCAGCAAACGTGAGAGTCGGTTCATAATCTGTTCTCGTAAGGGGGTTTCCTCGGTTTGTACTGAAAAAACTGTGTATATGCTACATAGTATAACTTTCTCATCTTGACTACCTGCTAGAATGTCTGTCATGTATGCCGCGTAGTTTTAGTTGCTACCCAGAAGGAAAATGGCAGAGGTTAGTGCCATCTCTGAAATCTGCTACTACTACTAGAACCACAACTAGTGCTTCCATGCCATGCCATGCCAAAACTATCTGTGGTTTTCTCACGTATCTTACAGTACTGCATAAAAAGGAACAAAATCCATGGCAAGAAAAAATATGTGAGTATTTTGCCCCCTTGCTTGTATTTCTCTACAGAAAATGTGTTGTCAGGTGATGAAACACAAAAACACACGTTATTGCCTACGGGATTGCCTATGAACACATCTTATGCATTGTTTTGCCTACTTATCTCTCTCTGATTGTCTACACAAAACACAGTGGTGTTGCCTACGAACACATGGCGAACATTCCTAAAAACTGCCTGCTGAAAGCACAACAGTATCGCCTATGATGCTAATTTAATTGCCTATGAAGAACACACAAAACAATGCCTATAAAAGTGTTAATTAAAATTGCCTACAAAATCAAAAATGTACGTCGATTGTTTACGTACAGAAAACAAAAACACACATTACTGCCTATTATCTAACTGATCGTTGCCTACATAACTCTATCTGATTGCCTACATATATCTATCTCCTTGCCTACATTTCATACTGATTATTCTCTGAACTGATTAAAATCGCATCATTTCAAAACTGATTATTGACTACTTATCTTCTACCTGATTGCCTACAAAACCAAGGCAAAAACAGACAGCGTTGCCCCCCCCCTTCCTATTCCGAATTCCACACTATTGCCCCCTCTCCCTATGCTTGCGTTCCTAGTTGAACCCTATTTCAGTCCGGGATTGCAGTATTCTTATGATTTCTCAGCGGCAGATGCATATAAAAACAAGAGAAAAACACAGATTCGGACAGAGGATGCCGCAGCCCAAAATCCACGCAAAAAATCCCTTCCTCCCTCCCTCCTCTCCGGGAGCCTCTCCGTTTGATCTACCCCCCCCCCCCCCCGACGCAATAGTTCGCTCCTGCGGTCATCGATGACGATGAGGGCATCGGCGACGAAACCTCAGCAACCGCGAGATGTGTGGGCGAGGACGGAACGTATGGGTAAACTAACCTCGGGTCATCGAAGCAGCAGGATCTCGCGTCCCTCGGGGTCGTCGCCGCCTCGCGCAGAATCATCAGGTCCACCCCCTCCCCCGTCGCCGCTACCTTCTCCTCCTTCGCCGGCACGCGCGCTCTGCCCTCACCCCGTTTCGAGCTATGCGGAATCCTTCGCCGGGCCATCGCCTTCCTCAATTAACTCCTAGCCGGCCACGCTCGCGGCGAAGACCTAGGGATTTGGTGGGGATTTGGCTCGTCGTCGGGCCGAGTGTGAAGTGGAACGGGGAACATGTGAGGATGGAGAAAGGGGAAGCAACAAGAGTGAAGTCTATTTTAAACTTTGAATTTGTAGGCCTCGTTGGAAACAAACCTCTACCTCTAAATCCCTGAAGTTCATACCCTATACTTATCGATCCCGATCAATCTCGACCCCAAATCCATTTGTATTGGGTTTGGCACGCTAGAAAAATAATGATCCCAGCCGGGATTACTCTCTAGTCTCGCCGACTACATGGGTCCACATGTCATATTCATCTTCCCCAATATCTCCATCTCTCCCTCCCGAGGAACCACGGCATCTCCTTCCTCAGGCATGGTGACGGGCTACCATTCACTTGCACGCCGCGGTGTATCTGCCAATCGAATCGTCGATGTACCCTGCCGGCCGTGCCACTTCTTACGCGCCGCTTGATGTCGTGCGAGCCACTCCGTGCTCGAATAGGCCGCACACGCGCAGCCGCCGCTGGCCCCGCTGCTGCCTTCTTCTCCTGCCAGACCATTGTTGCTGCCTCCGCGCTGCACATCGATGTGCAAGCTGTGCTTTCGTACCTGTTGCACCACACAGTGGGTCGAGCTACATGCCGCCCTTGCCGGTAGTCTTGCTGGCCACACGGTGTGTGTGAATCACCGATGATTTTCATTGATCACATCCAAGTGTTTATCTACATGTACAAGGGTAAGTGGGTAACAACAGAAATTGCAGCTAATTAGCATTACACAAGCGTGGGGGGAGCATGGAGCGCTAGAGCACCGTGTTTGCATCGGCCGGCAGCGTGGTGAGCGTCAGACACGGGTGTGGTTGTTGATGGGGAACGGTGGACGGGCGGAGTCGATTGTGCCGTTCCAGCAGCCGCGACGCGCCTTACGGCACGCAGGAGCCCACTGCCACGCCGAGGCGCCGCCGCGCTCGCCTGTTGCAAGCGTTCTTGGCCACTGCCATCTCCGCCGCGTAGCTCGGCTCCATGCTCGCTGTGAGTGCACGCCGATCCGCCGACCACAGTGCCACATGCCGGTACGGCTACCTCCACACGTTGAGTCACTTGCGGCCACGAGTCGCCGCCCCGTACGAGCGTGAAGCGTCGCTACGCACTGGCACGAGCACCTTCGTCACTGCCTGCCGAGGGCTCCGTGTGCCTAGCCCCTCCAGGATCCTCTTGACATCGCGTAGCCGGCTACAGGCAGATTGGCGGCAGGGCTTATAGGCGTGTTCCGCGCAGCGGCACATCGGACGCGAGGCGGGAGGATGGCAGCGTGAAGGGGCGGGACATGAACAACGACCGGGCTAACGTCCACGGCGGCGCCAGGGGCGCATGGGGGTACTACATGCCCTTGTCCGTCAATGAGCCCCGCGGCGGGCAAGTGTCGCCGTTCTGCCATGTTGGTGCCGTCGAGGCGCTGCGCTGGTTTCAGGATGGAGAGAAACAGGAGGGGATTGGGGGTAGAGGATAGAGATGACAAGTGGGGCACGTGTGTAAGTGAGAGTAGACTTTAATCCCAGGTAGGATGTATCTTTTCCCGGTGCGCCAAACAGGTCAAGGTTAAAATTGACCACGATCAGTAAGTATAGGGTACAAATTTCAGGGATTTAGAGATGAGGGTTTATTTTCAACGTGCTCTACATCCTCAAGGTTTAAAACAGACTTTACTCTCGATCTCGCGCTATCGTAGGACATGTGGGCGTGGCGACCCGACCAGGTGGAGAACAGACTTCATTGACTTCACTCAAGCAACAAAACTCTGTTCCCCACCTGGTCGGGTCGCCACGCCCACATGTCCTACGGTAGCGCGAGATCGAGAGTGAAGTCCGTTTTAAACCTTGAGGATGTAGAGCACGTTGAAAATAAACCCTCACCTCTAAATCTCTGAAATTTGTACCCTATACTTACTGATCCCGGTCAATTTTAACCTTGACCTGTTTGGCGCACCGGGAAAAGATACATCCTACATGGGATTAAAGTCTACTCTCACTTACACCCATGCCCCACTTGTCATCTCTATCCTCTACCCCCAATCCCCTCCTATTTCTCTCCATCCTGAAACCAGCGCAGCGCCTCGACGGCACCAACATGGCAGAACGGCGACACTTGCCCGCCGCGGGGCTCATCGACGGACAAGGGCATGTAGTACCCCCATGCGCCCCTGGCGCCGCCGTGGACGTTAGCCCGGTCGTTGTTCATGTCCCGCCCCTTCACGCTGCCATCCTCCCGCCTCGCGTCCGATGTGCCACTGCGCGGAACACGCCTATAAGCCCCGCCGCCAATCTGCCTGTAGCCGGCCACGCGATGTCACGAGGATCCTGGAGGGGCTAGGCACATGGAGCCCTCGGCAGGCAGCGACGAAGGTGCTCGCGCCAGTGCGTAGTGACGCTTCATGCTCGTACGGGGCGGCGACTCGTGGCCGCAAGTGACTCAACATGTGGAGGTAGCAGTACCGGCATGTGGCACTGCGGTCAGCGGATCGACGTGCACTCACAGCGAGCATGGAGCCGAGCTACGCGACGGAGATGGCAGTGGCCAAGAACGCTTGCAACAGGCGAGCGCGGTGGCGCCTCGGCGTGGCAGTGGGCTCCTGCGTGCCGTAAGGCACGTCGCGGCTGCTGGAACGGCACAATCGACTCCGCCCGTCCATCGTTCCCCATCAACAACCACAGCCGTGTCTGACGCTCACCACGCTGCCGGCCGATGCAAACACGGTGCTCTAGCGCTCCATGCTCCCGCACACGCTTGTGTAATGCTAATTAGCTCTGATTTCTGTTGTTACCCACTTACCCTTGTACATGTAGATAAACACTTGGATGTGATCAATGAAAATCATCGGTGATTCACACACACCGTGTGGCCAGCAAGACTGCCGGCGAGGGCGGCATGTAGCTCGACCCACTGTGTGGTGCAACAGGTACGAAAGCACAGTTTGCACATCGATGTGCAACGCGGAGGCAGCAACAACGGTCTGACAAGAGAAGGTGGCAGCAGCGGGGCCGGCGGCGGCTGCGCGTGTGCGGCATATTCGAGCACGGAGTGGCTCGCACGACATCAAGCGGCGCGTAAGAAGTGGCACGGCCGGCAGGGTACATCGACGACTCGATTGGCAGATACACCGCGGCGTGCAAGTGAATGGTAGCCCATCACCATGCCTGAGGAAGGAGATGTCGTGGTTCCTTGGGAGGGAGAGATGGAGAGATTGGGGAAGATGAATATGACATGTGGACCCGTGAGGTCGGCGAGACTAGAGAGTAATCCCGGCTGGGATCATTATTTTTCTAGCGTGCCAAACCCAATGTAAACGGATTTTGGGTCGAGATTAACCGGGGTCGATAAGTATAGGGTATGAACTTCAGAGATTTAGAGGTAGATGTTTGTTTCCAACAAGGCCTACAAATTTAAGGTTTAAAATAGACTTCGCTCCGAGATCGACGGCTCTAGTGCGGCCGCTCGGGAACGCTGGATCGCGCGTACTCGTTAGACAGCGTTTAGGAAAAAAGAAACGAGTTTCAGATTTGTACTTCTTGCAGTGGCACTTCCCAGCACGAAGCTGGTGGACTGCACAAAACCAAAACCAAACTCAGAAAGCAGCACACAGCTTTTCCCAGCAGGTCTCGCGTGCTGGCCGTCTGTACCGTGTGAGTACTGGCTATGGCTCTACTGACTGGTAGTACTGCACCCACCATCACGCATTATTATTTTCTCTGAACCTGCACGCATCCATCGACCAAATTAAAGCGAACGTTAACGGCTGCACGTCTAGCTGACGAAACCCGCGGGTGCCGAATCGACCAAAGGCGAGACGGAAACGCTGAAACTTGTGGATGAGGCTTACGTCGAACGTGTCATCTTCCTCACTAATTCTTCCTGATCGTCACTGACCGCTCCCCGCGGTTCTCACCGTGACCCTCCACCTCAGCCCGCAAGCTCCACCGGTAGGGAAAAATCTTCGTACTGTACGTATGGCTCCTGTTGAGCGCACAATCAAATCAGTTGCCGGTGTAACCATCTTGGTCGCTGCTTAATTCCGCATTGATCTCTGCATCCGCCAATTAATCCCAGCAGCACTGAGAACCATGTAGTACCTTACCTGCCATGCCAAGCAACAATGCCAAGGCGATCGAAAGGAACGGGCACCGGATTATTTAGTGCGGTGTGGAGCGTGATCCCTTTCTGAACCACTTGTCTTTCTCCTCTCTCGTTTGAGTTCTCATGCTGCTCTAGGAGCTCCACACCCAGGCCACGCACACTCCTCCTTCCGTCCGCAGCCCCCAATGGCACAATGCGAACTCAACTCGGCGACGGGCCCTGGCCGCGCAGCCACGCTGGATCAAGACCCCGGGACGGAAGCTGCAAGCCCATGCCGCGCCAATGGTGGTTCGGATGTTAACGGTCTGAGGTTAGTGATGTGGAATGGAAAGAGAAACATACATAGTATGTAGTATGTGTATGTGTGTGCCTGCTTTCTGCTGCGTCTAGACGGTTTGCTGCAAATAACCTTTCGAGAGCTCTCCCACTAACGATAAATCGAAAATGATTCTATTTCCCGCTATCATTTAGCCAACTAAACCGCTATACAATACCATCCTTGCGCCTTTTTCTTCCTTTTTTTGCGATGAACTTCCTTCTTATTTCTGATATATATGATATCAGTGCATCTATGCATTTGATATATTGATGCAAAGCTTGGTTACTGAACTAGGATGACTAATTAGTGCTCATGTTTTGATGTTTGAACATGTGTATATGTCAAATATATTTGATATATCATATACGACGCCAGATTATATGCTTATTTTTTTTCAGTTTTCCATGATTTAAGGAAAACGCTAAATGGGTCTTAGCTTTGCTATAGCTTTTGTCCGAGCCACCGCTAAATGGCATAACCCGCAATTTAAAAGATTGGCTTCCAATGCATAGTTTGTTCGCATGTTGCATGTATGTGTGTGTCTTGATTGATTGTCGGATAAGTTGATCCTTTCACTTCAACCTGCATGTCGTCGGGGAGGGAGGGGGAATAGGCGTTTTAAAAATAATTACGGTTTGAACAAATGCGGAATAAAATTAGTGTTTAATTTGTCAAACATCAAACCTAAAACAACTGTACTCACCTATGTGCACCAACAACTTATGCTAAGCAAGATAAGCAACTAAGTGATAGCAAAATATATAACAAGAAACATTGTGGCTATCACAAAGTAAAGTGCATAAGTAAAGGGCTCGGGTAAGAGATAACCGAGGCACGTGGAGACGACAATGTATCATGAAGTTCACACCCTTGCGAATGCTAATCTCCGTTTGCAGCGGTGTGAAGGCACAATGCTCCTCAAGAAGTCACTAGGGCCACTGTAATGTCCTCACGCCCTCGCACAATGCAAAATGACGTGATGCCACTAAGGGACCCTTGAGAGCGGTCACCGATCCCGTACAAATGGCAACCCTTGGGGGCGGTCACCGGTACCCGTACACTTTGGCAACCCTTGGGGACGGTCGTCGAAACGCATACAAATTGCTCGAGGCAATCTCCACAACCTAATTGGAGACCCCGACGCTTGCCCGGAGCTTTACACGATAATGATTGAGCTCCGGGACACCACCAACCGTCTAGGACGCCCAAGCACTCAAGAGAAACAAGCTCTAAGGTACCAAGCACCCAAGAGTAATAAGTTCTCAACTTTTCACTTTCACATTTCACCAAGTAGAACTCAAACCGATGCAACTAATGCAATGGCAAGGGTACACTGAGTGCCCAAGTCCCTCACTCCCAAATCCCACCAAAGCAACGAAAGCTATGAAGGAAAATGAGAGAAAGAACAAGGAGAACACCAAGAACTCCAAGATCTAAATCCAAGGGGTTCCCCTCACATAGAGAAGAAAGAGATTGGTGGAAATGTAGATCTAGATCTTCTCTCTCTTTTTTTCTCAAAAACTAGTAAGAATCATTGGAGGGATTGAGAGTTAGTAAGCTCAAAGAAGGTCCACAACGGGGGAAGAACACGAGCTCAAAGAAAATATGCAATGGGGAAGAAGACCCTCTTTTATAGGCCTCTCCAAATCCAACCGTAATGACAACAGCCCACACACAAACAGTACTACCGTCGAGGTTGCAGTACTAAACGAATTGGGGTAGTAGTGGTGAGTAGGACGGCAGTACTGCCTTAAGTGGTACTACCGCGCCCTAGTACCACTCCACTTCCGCTGAGTGGAAAAGGATACAGAAGCAAGGATATAAGCGGAAGTTCCTGCGGTAGTAGAAGGCCAGAAGTATCGCCCAAGCGGTACTACCGCGCTCTACTACCGCTCGACTACCGCTGAGGTGATATAGTATCCAAAAGCCCAAGAATATGTGAAAGTGCCCGCAGCACTGGAATCGCAGAAGTACCGCACAAGCGGTACTACCGCAGACCAGAGTGGTACTACTGCTAGAGTGCAACAAAAGGCCTAAGTAAAACAGATGGATGCAGGAAAACCAGAACTACCATAACTTCTACAAATGAGCTTCAAATTGAGCAAACTCAAGCTTGTTGGATAGATGACGGCACCTATTATGAAGAACCTCTATGAATGCAGTAGAGATGTAAACCTCTGTGAATGAAGAACTGGCAAAAACCCCAACATCGAAAACATCATAGAAGCTGCATGTGAACTCCATTTTCGATGAACTCGAGCTTGTCATGAAGATGACCATAACCTCTAAAAGTCACAAAGAGAAACACCAAACAAGAACCAAGAAAGATGATGCAAGGATGCAATGGTTTGAGCTCTCAACGAACGATATGATCGCGCTACTAACTTGAGAGCCCCCTTGATTGTACGACAATCGATCCTATAATCCGATCTTCCAACTACCACCATGAGACCGGTAAAATAGAAAACCTATTAAGAGCAAACCTTTAGCTTGCACATAGTCCACTTGAGCTAGATGATGGCGATCTTGTCTTTCTCAAATTGGACCAGCTTTTTTTATTGTATTGGTCGATGAAGACTAGTTAATTGCTCCCCCATACTCCACTATGGGTGAGTCACTCTTCGACACATCTTCACAAGTCCATTGCCACCACAATGGACGGTAAGCTTCAAGCACTTGATCTCTTCGTGATGCACCACTTGAACTTGCACACCGCAATCTTGATGACGATCACCACTTGATGTCATCCTCCATGGGTTGTATGAGATCTTTCTATTGATGCAAACCCATGAAAACATACCTAACCCCACCTAAAACTCTCACGTAAATCATGGGTTAGTACACAAAGCGTAATGGACAATGCTTACCAAAATCTTTGATTCAGGTAGACCATGTTGATCCCTCTCAGTATATCTTGTATGCTTTATGTGTTGATCAGCTTGATTCACTCTTTGACTTAGTCTTGATCAACCTCTCATATGATCAATCTTTTCTATAATTTCTTGAATAGCACCTTGGTCATCACATACTATCCTTGAAAGCAACAAATGGACTTCAAGAAAAATTTATGGACAAGCCCTTCAAATATAACTCAAGACAACCATTAGTCCACAGAGATTGTCATATATTACCAAAATCAAACATGGGGCACCGCATGATCTTTCAGAACTCAACTTTATGTTTCATGTAAAAAATAGTTATTTCCATGGAAAGCTCAAAATGACATTTGAACTTCAAATTTGTTTCGTATTTCTTGCACTACGGCGCCAACACGTTGTCGCTCTCCGGCCTTGGTGTCTAGCCTTGGCATGGCTGGGCCATTGTGAGGATGGTGAAAAAGAAAGAAAAAAAATGGTTTCGACATCAAACCTTGCTAACAAATGTGTGTTGTTAGAGCTTGAACTTTCAAGATCCTGGTTCCTTGGAACCTGGTATTTGAAAATAATAGTAAAGATGACATTTCAAAGTTTCAAAAACTCAATTTATTTTTATGTAAAAACCTATACATGTTAGTTATGTATCTGTATTTTTTTCATTAAATACTATGAAAATTTGCAACATGCACAAAACAAACAATTTTCTGACCAAAAAACATGTTTGATTTATGTATTTGTATTTTTTTGGGTATATCTCGAATGGATATATAGTTTTATGAAATTTTGTATGCACCTACTATACATGTATGTGTACATGCATACTTTTTGGGTTTTTTCTAGATGTGGAAATAAGGGTTTTTGAGAAAAAAGAGATAAAGGGATATCCAGAGGCCAACAAAAAATGCACCTTTTGGTGTTATTGGGCTTGCTACGATGTGGGCCTAGGTTCTAAAATGGACCCTTTGTATCATAGGATGCAAAACAAGGAATAGAAGAATGTGGAAATAGAGTATTCACTATTAGAGAAAACTTCCAAGAGGTTAGGTGGATAGAAAATTTACAATAAAATCTAGTGTGACCTGTGATTAAATCAAACAATTTATTTAGAAAAAACTTCTTAATATAGAATTCTCTACAAAAGTTGCATTTTTTAATCAAGTAGGTGCTTAGTTGTGCGAAGATCAAGGGCTCCTTTGATTCAAAAGAATGTCATAGGATTCTTGAAGGATTTGATTCCTTAGGAATTTTTTATAAGTATCATGTTTGAAAATTGCACTCTTTTTTCTATTCCTCAAAAATTCTACTAATCAAATATATAGGCCTCAAGCGCCCAAGCGTATGCTTGTAGACAACACCAACTGATCCTTTAGTCTAAAGCATTGATGCAGGTCGCTCCAAAAGGATGCTTACAAACATTATTTGATAACGGGTAATATATTAATATGAAGATAATACCAATTACATCTGACATTTGCAAGAACACAATATAGTAATCTAGTAGATACATTGAGGATGCGCAAAGAAGAAAAAAGATTAAAAAAATAAAGAAAGTTGACATAACCAAATGGCGTGCAACAGACCAGCAACAACATCATCCATTTCGATTTATTCATCAAACATCATCCATCATTTTTACGACCAAAAAAAAAGATGCAATGCAACCACTGCAGGATGGTCACGAACTGGTCAACGCCGGCCAACCGTGTCAGTGTGTACGAGCGGAAAGATCATATCGCGGGGTCGGTAGGCGGTAGCGGCCGAACCCCGAGCGGCACACGGTCCGCCCCGTGAGGTCGTATGGTGGCGCGGGCAGTGGGTCCGGTCAGGGTCGGGTGGCGACCCGATCGACGCGGCGGCGCGTGCGAGACCAGACCAAGCCTTTTTTTTTCGCCACCCGACCAGACCAAGCCTCACCACACCATCTTTGTGCACGCCTACTTTTCACTTCCCATGTTCGTATTTTTTCTCGTAACGAACTTTGCTTTTCTCTCTTTCCAGAGACCACCTGCCCCTGGACTGAACATGCACGCCTAGATCGCACCTGCGCTGCACAAACCTACCACCGCAGAAGAGAGAGAGAGAGAGAGAGCTGCAAGCATTTTCTCAAAATTTACCGCTTCCATTCCAGCACGGGAGTAGTAAAATGTGTCGCTGGGTTGGTGGAACTAGAGAGAATCCGTGCTCATGGTTCAACGTTCCGCTGGCCGTTGACTCCGGGCCGTTGAAAGATCGTGCGCTGAATTCCCGAGGGAGCATGTGCTTTTCTTTGGCAACGGGAAGAAAATTGATGACGGGTCAGAGTAATCAAGGCCAGCCAGCCCGGTCAGTATAAACTCTCGAGCTTGACCTTTTGGCGTCGGCTACGCGTGTACCTTGCCTCAAAAGAAAAAAAAAGGCTACGCGTACTACAGCTTCAGCTTGGGGCTGGGGAACACACCAGCGAAGGGATTACCGGTCCCTTTTTTCCTCTTCTCATTTTTAGTTTTCTTTCTTTATATTCGGGCTCCGACGAAACCGGGTGGAAAGCGACGGGGCCTGAGAACGAACGCGCGCAAGTTCATCTCCCTGTACTCCTATAATACTCCACTAACTCCAGTACGTTCAAAAAAAAAAAATCCAGTGGCTCGGTGGGAGTGCGATTTTGGAATTGTAAATCGTTCGTGCGACTTGGCTGCTCGCTGTCTCGCGACTGTGCTGACCACATGTGGCCACGATCGGACTAAAAACTTGTTAACCATAAAGAAAGAGGGCAGACACACAGTGATCAGCCCCTACTGGATAACTCATATGAGGCACACACACACTAGGCAGTCATGCTCAAGGACCACCGGGGAGCTAAAACGTGGAGCAGAGTTGTCGTATTAGCTCCATCAACATAATAATAACCATCAATCATCAATAAGATAGTTTTGTCAACAATAAAAAAACACTCTAGCAGAGTCGTTAGGAGGGCATTTCATATTGAACCCGTAAGCCTTGATATTTGGAGCTTGGAGCGTGTTCCATCCACCAACCACTTGTGAGCTTCATCACCCTCCTGGCCTCCTCAGCCTCCCGTGCGGCCATCTCCTCTCTCTGTCAATGGCGTAGACAAGCATGTCATTGAAAAGAATGACAGTTTGTGACAGCCGCAATGTGCCAACTGCCTAATGTCTCTCCCGCCATGTTTTCCCGTCGCCCTTCGTTTGCTGCTATAAAAAAGTCGCCATCATGGTCGAATAGCTCACAACCTCCACTTCCAACACAGCTTCCCGTAACTACTTTCTCCCTCTCAGTCGCCATGTCGCTTCCCCCGTGGTCGAGCCGGGTGTCGCTCTCAAAGGAGGAGCAAATGATGGACGAGGAGCTGGCGGAGGAGGAGGTCACCCTCATCGCTAAAGGAGGAGAAGGATTGTTGTTATACGCGGGAGGATCCTTCCCTCAATGAGTGCCAAGATTGGAATCCGGGACTTCCTCCATTGTCTGGGATATCCAAGACAGCCACAAGTACGTGAAATCCCGTACTAGCAGGCGAGGTCTCGTCCATGCAACTCATATCGGGCACCACGTGCTCCCAAGTGACTTTGTTAAGGGGGCATGGGATGAGCGTTGTGTCACCCATGCCTCGGTTGACAACCCCGGCAACATCTTTAAGCATACCGACGCTTGGTAGGCATTCCGTATAGAGAGCGACTGCACTATCTAGCATCATGACGAGGAGAATCACGCGGACTTGGTGGCAAAGAGGGAGCACATCAGATGACACACAATCAACATGAACATGGTGACATCAACCGCGCCTCATTGGGCCTTGCCTCTCTTGGAAAAAGGTCGTCCCCGGCCTCGATGGCAATTGACAGGAACGAGACGGAGACGAGGTCGCCAGACCTTCACACCGTCACTTGTAGAGGACACGTCGAGTCATCACTTAGGCATGTGCCCCTACACTGCATTCATTGTCATCGTGGCAAGAAGCAACTGGTGCTCAACAAGACGAAGAAATCATTAGCTTAGTAAAAATATGTCGCTAATTATCTTTTCTACCCCTACGTAACCACTTTTGTAATGCAATGTTATCTCAAATTAGTGTTCTAATCCCTAAAATTGAGTGTGAATTTTTGAGTTGATACAACAAAAAAACATAAATGCAAGGTAATGGAGGTCGCATTATGCCGACTCTGTATTTGTGCGCAACGACCGCGGCCTCCATATTCATATAGAGAATGTTTCATGTCTCATATGGAGGCTGCCAATATGGCGACTCTGCTAGAGTTGCTCTAAGAGCATCTCCAACATTTGGCAAATGTGACCCCTCTATATCTCAGCAAGCGCGTCTGGGAACAAGAGCTGGCCGCCCCCATTTCTTCGCCCGGGCAACACATCCATCAGATTCGAAACCTCAAATTCATAAAAAGACATGCACATAGATAACTCAGTCAATATAGCACACAAGCAATTCAACAATTCGACAAATTCAAAAAAAATCCAGGATAAGTAAAACTCAACAATTTATACATAGAATAAATGAAGAAATCAATCACCCCTGTTGTTGTGGTCGTTGATCTCTTTCTTTTTGTTGATGGAGCACTTACTGCAATTGTCATCCATGATGCTTGTGTCGCTCAACTTGATCCTTGACTCCTCCATGATCCTCGCGAGCCTCATCTTCTCTTTCATAAGCTCAATTGCCTCGTGTGTTTTCGCATTTTCAATTTTCAGTTTTTGTCATTTCTCTTGCTTCTCCATGTCTATCCTCCCCTCTCAATGTTCATACTCTTCCGCGCCTCTCCTGATTGAACTCATTCCTTTGCACATCCAAAAAGAGCGTGTACCTCTCCCCCTCCTTTTGCTTCCCTTTTCTCCTCAATTTTCTTAAGTGTCTGCCTCTTGTTGCAAAAGATGTTTGTCCATGTGCCATACATTTTGCTTGTGCACCATCATATGCAACCCTATCCTTCTCCCACTTTGTGCCCCTCAAGTGACTATTCCTTTTTGGCTCAGTACCATGTCTGCCCGCCCTTCCACGTGACTCATCATCGTCATCCAATCCAATAGATTGGTTAGAGCTTGTGCCATCGTTGTTCTTCTTCTTGATAGGGTTTTTAAGATCTCAAAAGAGGTTGGACCACTTTGGTTTTTCATTCAATTCCATCCAACAATGGCACACGATGAATGGTTTTTTTTTCTTAACTTGATGGTACAAAGTGGCGGCAAACCCCATCTAGCAAGCAAAAATCACACGTCAACATACTGGGATAAAGGAAGCAAGCAAGAAAGATGATGACCAATGTGAAGCTACCAAAACTTACATAGCTATCGACTCCAATACCACTTTGGTGATTATTCACCACTTGTGCATAGAAATTTCGAACCTTGTTCATAGACTCTTGGATTCCGGACCATCTATGTTGGAGACAACACTCCTTGCGAGTGGTGGATCGGATGTTTCTCCACGTAGCGCTTGTGTTCAACGTACCATGGGTGGATATTTTACCAATACTTGGAACCCTTTTACTCGGTTTCACATACATGATCCATGTTTCGTGCCCAACTAAGCATTAATAACATGGCATTTTCATGGGTTGAGTAAGAATTTTCTCTTGCCTCCACCTGCTTCTTTTCCTTGAGCGCTCGACGATTTCCCAACATCAAACAAAGACAAAATTTGATCACACATCTCATAATTTGGAGGATCTTGACTGTCATTTATCATATCCATTATAAATGAGTCCTAAAGGTGCATCACAATGAAACTGCCATCCTAAAATTGATTCGCTAAATGCTATGGGGCAAAAAAAAGCATGATTGTTTTATTGAGGCATATTGTCGAACAGTTGGTGGGCATGTCCGGCACTAGAGAGATTCCCAACATTGTCTGCGACTGTTGGAGTTGTGACGAATTGTATGCCTTGTCCTGAAGCTAATGGGATGCCCGGCCATTGCAAAGTCAGAATTGGTTCAGGTACGGGCATGGTGGAAAATTACAAGGGTGCCAGGTTGGAACTATTGCCGGCTAGTCGTTGCTATAGTTGCCATGAAAAAAGGTTGTCGGTTAGAAGCGATTTTGCAAATAGGAAGGACTGAAGACATGCATCAATAGAGAGTTGTAACATTGTATAGCTTATGCAGTCGCCTAGGAGCATAGGACCCCTATCTCCCGGTGATGTCTGCTTTTGAGAGCTTCCCTTGGAGACGAGCTTAAGAAAAAGGCGCATCGACGATAAGACATAATCCAAAATGAGGGCCCCTCTCAAGGCGGTTCCCGCAACTACAAAACACAATCGCGCCCACCGTCGGCCGCCCATCAACAATGCATGGGAGGAAAGTACTCCAGACCAACACCTTGAAGAAAAGCAAGCCTTACAAAATGTTGTCACCCGATCTGCGGGTTTTGATTTAGGGTTTCTCCCGGAACACGAGAAGAGGGTAATAGTGCCACATGTGCGCATTGAAGAAAATTTGGTTGCTTGTGGGTGGCCACCATGCTCACCTGGCCAATTTAAGGTTTAGGGCCTTCACACCGATAAAGACCTTCAAACATCTAGTTCAGCACGATTGCCGATGCTATGGTATTTGCCTCTTTCCATAGTGGTCATGCTTCCAACCATGGTCATCATCCACAAACGACCGACGTTGTGACACTTATCTCTTGCCATCACGGTGGTCACGCCACCCTTGAACCATGGCCGACAACATGGAAATATCACTACTCATGCATTCTAGGGTACCGTCTCATCTTCTGCTAGCCAAGGGGCTCTCATCGCCACCTTTACATTCGAGGTCTTGAGCCCTATGATTAACCCTAGTCACCCTAATCAAGGATCATAAGAGCATCTACACCCGGGCGCCCCAAACACATCTCAAACGCCCTGGCGGGCCAACCGGTCACAAAACATCTACCCACTCGGGCGACTCAAACCGGCCTCAAACGCCTGGCCTGTCCGGCGCCCCTCAAATCCAGCCCAAATCTAGGGCAGATATTGGGCAGCCTAGGCACACCCGGGCGCGTCCGCTTGACAGGTCGGCCCACCACTGACCCCACATGTGTCCCACAAAATCCCTAATCTGGCTTCCAACTTCGGACCCTGGTTCACTCCACTCGCCTCTCTTGCTCCATCCTGTCCTCCTCCCTCCTACATTCCGATCATATCCGGCGCGATGTCGAGCTCCGATAGCCACTCCTGCTCCGACCTCGACTTCGACAAGGAGCTGACCCCCGCATTGCCTTGGAGCTGTCCAAGGTTGACACCAGGGGCAGCTCCAGATCTGCAGCGTCGCCACAGCTCCCGTGCCAGCGCAGCGTGGATGTTGGAGATGGACCCTCCGAGCCCACGCTCAGCTCCGGCAAGATAGCACAGTCCGCGCCGTCCCGACGCCATCCTCTTCTCCCATCCGCTCCTCCATGCCGGCAACGGTGGGTGCTAGTGTCCGCGCCACCGGCCCGCACGCGCACTCCGGAATCAGAGGCGCCCATCGCGTGCCGTGAGAGGCAGCGGGCAAGGGAGAGGGAGGCGGCGGAGATGTCCGTGCACCGTCGCCGCAGGATGTCGGCGAAGCTCGACGCGAAGGAGGCAGCGGCGGAGGCGACTCGGCTTGCCAAGCTGAAGCAACAACCGAAAAAGGCCGCCCGCCGGATGAAGGGGCTGATCGTCTTTCCTCTTCATACGACACCGACAACGACGATAGCTCCACCTCCTCCGACAACGACCAAGATCCTCCACTAGCCGCAGATGCCTATAGCTGCGCCGGCGACTGGAAGGGCAAAGGCCCAACGCGGAAGTTGTGATGTCGCTCCTCCTCCAATGTTTATATCATTTTTAGTTGTTGATGCTTAAGAACTTGTCCGGCGACGAACTCAGATGATCTTGTGGATGATGTGAAGCTCTTTTATATCCGTTTTGCAGCTGATTTTGTTGTCCGTTTGCAGTCGATTTTGTTACCCGTTTGTTTGATCATGTAGAGTAACTCACGTTGCATGTATAAGATGGATATAGGGTGGCGAATATGAGATACGTGGATGTGAAAAGGGAAATATGAGGAGTGCCCGATCAGTACCGCGGATGCGCCTAGGCGCGTCCGCATGCATTTGAGAGGCCGAATTAGAGCATCTATAGCCGGGCGCCCCAAACCGGTCTCAAACACCCGAGCCGCCAGCCCGGGCACTGACTAGTCACGATTTCTTGACTCAGACGACCCCCTCAAACGGGCCTCAAACGCCCAGGCTGACCGACACCCCTCATATCCAGCTCACATATGAGGCGGATATGGGGGCGCCCGGGCACACCCGCCACGTTGGACTGACGGCATGGTCCCATACGGAAACGCCCGAAATCCCGGCGGTCCGAAACTCGTCTCCTCCGTCGGACCGGTGGTGCCGCGTGGCGCACCGGCGGGTCGCGTAGTGGCTAGCCCGGCTATTTAAGTCGGCAGAGGAGGCTGAGATGCTCGCCTACATGGGTGAGGTCGAGCCGGAGCCCTCCTATCCGCCCATCCAGCCGGTGCCCGGCACCGTCGTCACGGACATCTCCGACGACGAAAGGTAGATAGGGTAGTGCATAGTATGTAGTACGTAGCATTTTTTTGCATGCTTTGTGTGGATGTAGATGTTGATTTTTTTTTTTGAAACCAGAGATGTTGAAATATGAGAGAGTCAGATATAGAGTGACTAATTTAAGACATAACCGATCACTGCAGAAGCACCTAATCGTGTCCATGTACGTTTGAGAGACCGAATTTGCAAAGTCCAGTTGTAGACGCTCTTGGCACATCGTTGCTATGGATGCTCTAAGCTTTTCTTTGTTCCCCTTTCTCCCACCTCACCCTTCCCACTCATGGTGTGCTCTTGGCCCCGACCATAGCTAGTCGACATGGTGTAGCTAGTCGACATGGTGTCTCACTCCTGTCTCGCGGTTCCACCGGAGGGAGAGGGACGCGCGCACCTACTACTACTAGCCCGGTAGCAAGCCGTATGCCCATGGGGCCTAGGGGTGTGTGTACAATTGTCAATTGAGCAGGAGACTATACTAGTATTCCATTCCAAGTGCCCCGCGCCGACCACTTTCTTCAATCCGCAGCCGAGCGAGGCTGCTGCCCTCCATGTTCGTTTCCCTCTTCTTTCCTTTTTGTATTGTGTACATCAGTACATATAATAAAGAAGAGTTTGTTTAGTCCCCTCGTTTCCCCTTGTCTTTGTCATGGGCAACGACCGAACCAACCGGGGAAGGAACCTTCGTCTCTCTCTCTCTCTGTCTCTCACCATCCGCGTCCCCGACCATTCCTCCCTTTCCCACGGCGCGCCCTCCGCTCCCCTTCCTTCTGCCTGGCGGGCCCTCCCCGGCGGCCACGGGGCCTCTATAAATAGGCAACGCTGCTCCCTCCCGTCTCCACACCATCCACCGCATCCATCCCAGGACATTAAAAAAGGACAAGAGCTCGATTCAAATCAAACCCAATCCTGCGCTACGTATCGCGCTTCTTCCGTCCGCGCGTTCGCCAGAGCTGAGAGTTTGAGGAGATGGCGGGCGGCGGTGTCGAGGACGTCTACGGCGAGGACAGGGCCACCGAGGAGCAGCTCATCACGCCATGGTCATTCTCCGTCGCAAGGTAATGCCGCTAACCAAAACCGACATGTTCTGCTTCGTGATCCAAGCCACTCTTACGGCAGATCCCCCTCCGGCCGGAAATGAAGTTCCATGGCAATTCCACCTCCGCTATCTTGAGAAATTATGATGGTGCGTGCGTGCGTCGGTGCGTGTGTTTCCGCGGTGATCCGCATCGGCACGGCGAGATCATGCGATTTCGGTTGTGGTCTCGTGTGACTTAGGATTTGGTCGGCAACTTACTATTGCGATCGCGACTATTTAGGGCACGGTTGTAAACCCATCTTTTCCTTCCTTCCTTCCTCACGCCTGCCAAAATATTTTCTTCGTTTTGGGATATCCTGCTCCTGCCTTGTTACCACTGCGCTGAAAGTTCTCGTCTGCGTTACTCTGTTTCTTGACGTTAACACATGCATGATGACATTTTCCTTGCGTGCAATCAACCAACAGTGGGCACCAGCTTCTGAGGGACCCCCGGCACAACAAGGGGCTGGCCTTCACCGAGGCGGAGCGCGACGCGCACTACATCCGGGGGCTCCTCCCGCCGGCCATCGTCTCCCAGGAGCACCAGGAGAAGAAGATCATGCACAACCTCCGCAGTTACACCGTGCCCCTGCATCGCTACGTCGCCATGATGGACCTCCAGGAGAGGAACGAGAGGCTCTTCTACAAGCTCCTCATCGACAACGTCGAGGAGCTGCTCCCCGTCGTCTACACGCCCGTCGTCGGCGAGGCCTGCCAGAAGTACGGCAGCATCTACCGCCGCCCGCAGGGGCTCTACATCAGCCTCAAGGACAAGTGCGTCTCTCTCTCTCTCTCTTCTCCCTCTCTCTCTAGCGCTGTGCGTTTCTCTCTGACAGTAAACTGTTCAAGACTGGCGTACATGTCTGACATGTCAAGCACTTTTCAGGGGCAAGGTGCTCGAGGTGCTCAAGAACTGGCCTGAGAGGAGCATCCAGGTCATCGTCGTCACCGACGGCGAGCGCATTTTGGGGCTCGGAGATCTGGGCTGCCAGGTATCAATATGTTCAAGGATGATGCACCACCAACCTTTTTCTGATTCCTTTAAAAAAACCTTTTCCTGATTGTTAATGCTCATGCATGTTATGATGATCTTGTGCAGGGTATGGGTATCCCGGTTGGCAAACTGTCTCTGTACACCGCCCTCGGAGGAGTTCGCCCATCAGCTGTAAGTGTGGTTCTGAATGTTCTGAAAGCATGCAAGGATCAAAACCAGTGGATCGCTCTGCTGACTGATTTATACAGTATTAACAATGTAATGATCGTGATGCAGTGCCTGCCAATTACCATCGATGTTGGCACCAACAATGAGACATTGCTCAACGACGAGTACTACATCGGGCTCCGTCAACGGCGTGCTACCGGCGAGGTAATGCCGATGGCTGTACGCAGCAGTCTACTAGTGCATACTGTGGTTATTAGCTCGCCTCTGCAGCTGGTGAGCTGGGCAGACTCTTTTGACATGTCGATGATGCTGAACTTTGTGTTTGTTTCATGGCTGCCAGGAATACCATGAGCTTCTTCAAGAGTTCATGAATGCAGTGAAGCAAAACTACGGCGAGAAAGTCCTGGTCCAGTTTGAGGACTTTGCCAACCACAATGCATTCGATTTGCTCGCAAAGTACAGCAAGAGCCATCTCGTCTTCAACGATGATATTCAGGTGCTTCATTCATTCCCGTACTGTTGGTACCAAGTCATCACAAGGTGAAGCATTACTGTCTTTATTATCTCCAGAGGCACTGAACAGAAATGGTGGTGTTGCAGGGCACAGCATCAGTGGTCCTCGCAGGCCTCTTGGCGGCCCTGAAGATGATCGGTGGAGGCCTTGTGGATCAGACCTACCTCTTCCTTGGTGCTGGAGAGGCTGGAACTGGCATTGCAGAGCTCATTGCTCTTGAGATGTCGAAACACGTAAGACAGCAAGCTCTGCATTGCCTATGGATCAGCCAGTCCATGGTGTATTACGTATCGCTGATGTCGAATTGTTCGTTTTACAGACTGAACTCCCGGTGGACGACTGCCGCAAGAAGATCTGGCTGGTGGACTCCAAGGTTGGTCGCTCATCTCATCTCAGGAATTGCAGCAAGATTTAGCACGACGTTTTGTCTCTGACACGTAGGGCTCGTGTTGTGCAGGGTCTGCTTGTTGAGTCCAGAAAAGAGTCTCTGCAGCACTTCAAGAAGCCGTTCGCTCATGAGCACGAAGAACTGAAGACCCTGCTAGAGGCCGTCCAGTCCATCAAGCCAACCGTGCTGATCGGAACCTCCGGCGTCGGGAAGACCTTCACCCAAGAAGTGATCGAGGCCATGGCCTCCTTCAACGAGGTACGCAGCTGGTCCGGCCATGATAATCCTATCACATTTCTTTCTTGATTCGAGCTGCAGAGACGCTAAACAGAGGCCGTGTGAGAAATGCAGAAACCCGTAATCTTCTCGCTGTCGAACCCAACGTCGCACTCGGAGTGCACGGCCGAGGAGGCCTACACCTGGAGCAAGGGCACGGCGGTGTTCGCGAGCGGCAGCCCGTTCGACCCCGTGGAGTACGAGGGGAAGACGTACGTGCCCGGGCAGTCCAACAACGCCTACGTGTTCCCCGGCTTCGGCCTCGGCGTCGTCATCTCCGGCGCCATCCGCGTCCACGACGACATGCTCCTCGCCGCCTGTAAGTATCTGCATCTCCTCTCGCGCGTTTGCGGCGGCTGGTGACTGAATCTGAATCTGAATCTGATGATGGTGAATGGTGTTTGGTTTGGCTGGGTGCAGCGGAGGCGCTGGCGGAGGAGGCGACCCAGGAGAACTTCGACAAGGGGCTCATCTTCCCGCCCTTCACCAACATCCGCAAGATCTCGGCCAGCATCGCCGCCAAGGTGGCCGCCAAGGCCTACGACCTGGGCCTGGCCAGCCGGCTGCCGCGGCCCGACGACCTGTTCAAGTACGCCGAGAGCTGCATGTACACCCCGCTCTACCGCAGCTACAGGTGAGCGCGGCGGCAGTTTTGCGGCGAGGACGGACGGAGTCAGTCAATAAAATCAATCTCCTTCCCCCATATGCCAACCAGCTCAAGCTTCAGCGACGCAACCTAAAACATAGGCTTGTTTTTTCTGTGTCCGTCTATGCGTATGTGTACTCTTGTGCTGTTCTACTTTACTTTACTTTACTTTTGTACTGTAATGTACTGTTTACGGGAGCACGGCACACACGCACCTGTCTATCTGTGTCGAGGTGCGTCGTCGTCGTCGATTCTTTTGTCAGATTGAGTTAAACGAGTGTAATAGTTTGATGATTTGTGTTACCAGGGTTGCTCTTTTACTTTCCACGCTCGACAAATGTGCTGAAGCATTAGGATGTGTTTGTGGACGCAGAATTTCCGAGCTCGAGCTCAAATTAGCTCAGATGAACAGTAAAAATCCAAAAATATTAAAATAAAATTTAAAAAATTCTGAAATTATTCCAGAGCAAACATTGATAAATGTTTTCGGTGCTCATAAAATTCCATCAAAGAATGACATTCGTGGAAGAGGTGGCAACCATGACATCCGCGAATGTCATTTCATGATGAAAATTTTCAAACACTTGAAACATTTGTCAAAATTCATTAGAAAAAAAAAATCAGTTTTTTCCATTTATTTTTATTTTTTTGTGAGCTTGATGTTGGTCGTGAGCTCAAGCTCGCGAGTAGAAGATGACTTTTGTGTGTTTGGTCCTCTCTCCAACATGCATCAAACATGTTTCAGTTGCGTCACATTCCATCGCCGCTGAGCATGCATCAAACATGTGTTGGTCCTCTCTCAAAGCCCACCTCAAAGATATGAGCAAACACTGGCCATCGTCCTCATCGATCCATCTATCGCGTTCCTCCCGTCTCTGTAGGGCTGGTCTTCGAGGGTATGTTTGATAGCCTGCATTAGGTCCAACCAAACCCACGGGGTGCAAAAATGTCCTATTTGGTAGCCTATATTTACTGTTTGGTTAGCATAGCACAAAACTTAAAGTACCCTACCAGGCAGGCTCGTTGGAACAGTGGAATCGCCCGTTTCCCCTCAGCCAAACTCGGACGATACAAGGAAGGGGAACACGGCGTCAAGCTCATGAGAGCAAGGAGATGGTGCGAGATCGTGCGCGTCCCCAAAAATCTGCAGGAAGAATTTGTGGCCACCTCCTGCCGAATCGGTCGCCCTATACAGCCACCCTCGGCTCACGACCCAAACTCGCGCCCCCTCCTTCGAGCTCTCCGTTTTGCGTGGATCGTCATCGACGAGCAGGTAAGCGACACGTCTTCTTCGGCCGGCGGTCGACAACGGCGACGATTTGTCTTCTTCCTGTTTTCCGACCAGTTCCACGCCTCCATCGGGCTTAATCGATGGTTGTAAGTTCGGTTAGTCCGTCCTCCCTACTTATTCTATCTTAGATATGTGAGCATGTGGTAGCACTATAGACCGTCGATCCATGAGAATGTGATGTTTTGGTAGCTAGTGTTGATGAATGGGTAGCATGATAGGTGTTGCTTGTAAGCTTTGATGATGTTCATGTTGTTCCTTGTCAACAAGGATGATACCATGGTAGATTTGGTACTAGCCTCTGAATCAGAGCATGTGTAGTATGCTAGTTTGCAAGTATGTAGGTGTGGTAGTGTGTTGAACTTCATGGCATGCTACGAGCTTGAAAATCAGTCATAGGGTGATGTGTTGAACTTCATGGTCCATGTGTAATATGCTTACTATCCATGCGTAGTGGTCCTTCTTACTGTCCATGTGTAGTGTGTTTCACAAATCGTGACGCTAACGCTTGTAGGACATGAGGCTGCAAGATTTTAGCCATTTCATTGTCTTGTTCGAGAGCCAATTCCCGTCATCCTATTTTGAGGACCCCTAGCCTATGACCGAGGATCAGATATCTCTGAATTAGATTCCCTTGAGGGGTCTGCAAGGCCTCTACCATTTGTGCCTAGCACATATGTGTCAGATGCGCCTAATGTTGTTGCTTCTACACATAAGGCAGCCACCAAGGCTAGGAGGGCAAAGATGGCTGGGAGGGGGAACTCAATGAAATGTCAGTCGTTCTTACTACTTTCGTGCTTAACAAATATGTAAGATCATAGTCAACAGGGTAAGGACTGATAAGGGCTTCAAGGAGGTGCACTTGAAATCTGTTTCCAAGAAGGTGTTTGACATGTGGCCAAGAGGTCACCTCGACACAAGTCTGCAATCACCTCAGGAAGTGGAGTGCCAGATGGATCCTGATACGTCTCCAACGTATCTATAATTTTTTATTGTTTCATGCTGTTATATTATCATTGTCGGATGTTTTACAATCATTTTATAGCAACTTTATATCATTTTTGGGGACTAACCTATTGACATAGTGCTTAGTGCCAGTTGCTGTTTTTTGCTTGTCTTTTACTTCGCAGAAAATCAATACCAAACGGAGTCCAACACAGCGAAACTTTTTGGATATTTTTTCTGGACCAGAAGGCGCACGATGAACCAAGGAAGTACGAGAGGGGAGCTCCGAGGGGAGCACAACCCACTGTTGGAAATATGCCCTAGAGGCAATAATAAATTGGTTATTATTATATTTCCTTGTTCATGATAATCGTTTATTATCCATGCTAGAATTGTATTGATAGGAAACTCAGATACATGTGTGGATACATAGACAACACCATGTCCCTAGTAAGCCTCTAGGTGACTAGCTCGTTGATCAATAGATGGTTACGGTTTCCTGACCATGGACATTGGATGTCATTGATAACGGGATCATCACATCATTAGAAGAATGATGTGATGGACAAGACCCAATCCTAAGCATAGCACAAGATCGTGTAGTTCGCATGCTAAAGCTTTTCTAATGTCAAGTATCATTTCCTTAGACCATGAGATTGTGCAACGCCTGGATACCGTAGGAATACTTTGGGTGTGCCAAACGTCACAACGTAACTGGGTGGCTATAAAGGTGCACTACGGGTATCTCCGAAAGTGTCTGTTGGGTTGGCACGAATCGAGACTGGGATTTGTCACTCCGTGTGACGGAGAGGTATCTCTGGGCCCACTCGATAGGACATCATAATAATGTGCACAATGTGATCAAGGAGTTTATCATGGGATGATGTGTTACGGAACGAGTAAAGAGACTTGCCGGTAACGAGATTGAACAAGGTATCGGGATACCGACGATCGAATCTCGGGCAAGTATCGTACCGATAGACAAAGGGAATTGTATACGGGATTGATTAAGTCCTTGACATCACGGTTCATCCGATGAGATCATCGTGGAGCATGTGGGAGCCAACATGGGTATCCAGATCCCGCTGTTGGTTATTGACCGGAGAGTTATCTCGGTCATGTCTGCATGGTTCCCGAACCCGTAGGGTCTACACACTTAAGGTTCGATGACGCTAGGGTTATAGGGAATAGATATACATGGTTACCGAATGTTGTTCGGAGTCCCGGATGAGATCCCGAACATCACGAGGAGTTCCGGAATGGTCCGGAGGTAAAGATTTATATATGGGAAGTCCTGTTTTGGTCGTCGGAAAAGTTTCGGGTTTTATCGGTAATGTACCGGGACCACCGGGAGGGTCCCGGTGGTCCACCAAGTGGGGCCACCAGCCCCGGAGGGCTGCATGGGCCAAGTGTGGGAGGGGACCAGCCCTAGGTAGGCTGGTGCACCCCCACCAAGGCCCAAGGCGCCTAGGGTTTAGGGAGGGGGCGCCCCACCTAGCTTGGGGGGGGGGGGCAAGTTTCCCCTCTTCCCCCCCTTGGCCGCCCCACCAGATGGGATCTGGGCTGGCCGCCGCCCCTAGGGTGGAACCCTAGGTGGGGGCGCAGCCCCCCTCTCCCCCTATATATAGTGGAGGCAAAGGAGCAGCCCACAGACGAAGTTTCTTCTCTTGTTGGCGCAGCCCTACCCCTCTCCCTCCTCGTCTCTTACGGTGCTTGGCGAAGCCCTGCTGGAGTACCACGCTCCTCCACCACCACCACGCCGTCGTGTTGCTGCTGGATGGAGTCTTCCCCAACCTCTCCTTCTCCCCTTGCTGGATCAAGGCGTAGGAGACATCATCGGGCTGTATGTGTGTTGAACACGGAGGTGCCGTCCGTTCGGCACTAGGATCATCGGTGATTTGGATCACGACGAGTACGACTCCATCAACCCCGTTCACTTGAACGCTTCCGCTTAGCGATCTACAAGGGTATGTAGATGCACTCTCCTTCCCCTCGTTGCTAGATTACTCCATAGATTGATCTTGGTGATGCGTAGAAAATTTTGAATTTCTGCTACGTTCCCCAACAGTGGCATCATGAGCTAGGTCTATGCGTAGTTACTATGCACGAGTAGAACACAAAGTAGTTGTGGGCATCGATATTGTCAATTATCTTGCCGTTACTAGTCTTATCTTGATTCGGCGGCATCGTGGGATGAAGCGGCCCGGACCGACCTTACACGTACTCTTACGTGAGACTGGTTCCACCGACTGACATGCACTAGTTGCATAAGGTGGCTAGCGGGTGTCTGTCTCTCCCACTTTAGTCGGATCGGATTCGATGAAAAGGGTCCTTATGAAGGGTAAATAGCAATTGGCATATCACGTTGTGGTTTTTGCGTAGGTAAGAAACGTTCTTGCTAGCAACCTATAGCAGCCACGTAAAAAACTTGCAACAACAATTAGAGGACGTCTAACTTGTTTTTGCAGCATTTGCTATGTGATGTGATATGGCCAAGAAGAATGTGATGAATGATATGTGATGTATGAGATTGATCATGTTCTTGTAATAGGAATCACGACTTGCATGTCGATGAGTATGACAACCGGCAGGAGCCATAGGAGTTGTCTTTATTTATTGTATGACCTGCGTGTCATTGAACAACGCCATGTAATTACTTTACTTTATTGCTAACCGGTAGCCATAGTAGTAGAAGTAATAAGTGAGCGAGACAACTTCATGGAGACACATTGATGGAAATCATGATGATGGAGATCATGGTGTCATGCCAGTGACGATGATGATCATGGAGCCCCGAAGATGGAGATCAAAAGGAGCAATATGATATTGGCCATATCATGTCACTATTTGATTGCATGTGATGTTTATCATGTTTATACATCTTATTTACTTAGAACGACGGTAGTAAATAAGATGATCCCTCATTAAAATTTCAAGAAAGTGTTCCCCCTAACTGTGCACCGTTGCGAAAGTTCGTCGTTTCGAAGCACCACGTGATGATCGGGTGTGATAGATTCTTACGTTCACATACAACGGGTGTAAGCCAGATTTACACACGCGAAACACTTAGGTTGACTTGACGAGCCTAGCATGTATAGACATGGCCTCGGAACACAAGAGACCGAAAGGTCGAGCATGAGTCGTATGGTAGATACGATCAACATGAAGATGTTCACCGATGATGACTAGTCCGTCTCACGTGATGATCGACACGGCCTAGTTGACTCGGATCATGTAATCACTTAGATGACTAGAGGGATGTCTATCTGAGTGGGAGTTCATAAGATGAACTTAATTATCCTGAACATAGTCAAAAGGTCTTCGCAAATTATGTCGTGGCTCGCGCTTCAGTTATACTGTTTAGATATGTTCCTGGAGAAAATTTAGTTGAAAGATGATAGTAGCAATTATGCGGACTAGGTCCGTAAACTGAGGATTGTCCTCATTGCTTCATAGAAGGCTTATGTCCTTAATGCACCGCTCAGTGTGCTGAACCTCGAACGTCGTCTGTGGATGTTGCGAACATCTGACATACACATTTTGATAACTACGTGATAGTTCAGTTAAACAGTTTAGAGTTGAGGCACCGAAGATATTTTGAAACGTCGCGAAACATATGAGATGTTTCGAGGGCTGAAATTGGAATTTCAGGCTCGTGCCCACGTCAAGAGGTATAAGACCTCCGACGATTTTCTTAGCCTGCAAACTAAGGGAGAAAAGCTCAATTGTTGAGCTTGTGCTCAAGATTGTCTGAGTACAACAATCATTTGAATCGAGTGGGAGTTGATCTTCCAGATGAGATAGTGATGTTTCTCCGAACTCATTACCACCAAGCTGCTAGAGCTTCGTGATGAACTATAATATATCAGGGACATATATGATGATCCTTGAGATATTCACGATGTTTGACACCACAAAAGTAGAAATCAAGAAGGAGCATCAATTGTTGATGGTTGGTGAAACCACTAGTTTCAAGAAGGGCAAGGGCAAGAAGGGATACTTCATGAAACGGCAAATCAGCTGCTGCTCTAGTGAAGAAACCCAAGGTTGAACCCAAACCCGAGACTAAGTGCTTCTGTAATAAGGGGAACAGCCACTGGAGCAGAATTACCCTAGATACTTGGTAGATGAGAAGGCTGGCAAGGTCGATAGAAGTATATTGGATATACATTGTGTTAATGTGTACTTTACTAGTACTCCTAGTAGCACCATGGTATTAGATACCGGTTCGGTTGCTAAATGTTAGTAAACTCGAAATAAAAGGCTGCGGAGTAAACGGAGACTAGCTAAAGGTGAGCTGGCGATATGTGTTGGAAGTTTTTCCCAAGCTTGATGTGATCAAGCATCGCACGCTCCCTCTACCATCGAGATTGGTGTTTGCGTTGAGCATAGACATGATTGGATTATGTCTATCGCAATACGGTTATTCATTTAAGGAGAATAATGGTTACTCTGTTTATTTGAATAATACCTTCAATGGTCTTGCACCTAAAATGAATGGTTTATTGAATCTCGATCGTAGTGATACACATGTTCATGTCAAAAGATATAAGATAGTAATGATAGTACCACCTACTTGTGGCACTGCCACGTAAGTCATATCGGTATAAAACGCATGAAGAAGCTCCATGTTGATGGATCTTTGGGCTCACTCGTTTTGAAAAGTTTGAGACATGCGAACCATGTCTATTGGTGTATATGCATGAAGAAACTCCATGCAAATGGACCGTTTGGACTCACTTGATTTTGAATCACTTGAGACATGCAAATCATACCACATGGGCAAGATGACTGAAAGCCCCGTTTTTAGTAAAATGGAACTAGAAAGCAACTTGTTGGAAGTAATAGATTTTGATGTGTGCAGTCCAATGAGTGCTGAGGCGTGTAGTGGATATCGTTATGTTCTTACTTCACAGATGATTTGAGTAGATGTTGAGTATATTTACTTGATGAATCACGAGTCTGAATTATTGAAAGGTTCAAGTAATTTCAGGGTGAAGTTGAAAGATCGTCGTGACAAGAGGATAAAATATCTATGATATGATCATAGAGATGAATATCTGAATTACGAGTTTGGCACAGAATTAAGACATTGTGGAAATTGTTTCACAACTAATACAGCCTGAAACACCATAGTATGATGGTGTGTCCGAACATCATAACTACACCCTATTGGATATGATGCATACCATGATGTCTCTTATCGAATTACCACAATAGTTTATGGGTTAGGCATTAGAGACAACCACATTCACTTTAAATAGGGCACCACGTAATTCCGATGAGATGACACCGTATGAACTATGGTTTAGAGAAACCTAAGCTGTCATTTCTAAAGTTTGGGGCTGCGACGCTTATGTGAAAAAGTTTCAGGCTGATAAGCTCGAACCCAAAGCGGATAAATGCATCTTCATAGGACTCCCAAAACAGTTGGGTGTACCTCCTGTCTCAGATCCGAAAGCAATAAGGGATTGTTTCTAGAATCGGGTCCTTTCTCGAGGAAGAAAGGTTTCTCTCGAAAGAATTGAGTGGGAGGATGGTGGAGACTTGATGAGGTTATTGAACCGTCTCTTCAACTAGTGTGTGGCAGGGCACAGGGAGTTGTTCCTGTGGCACCTACACCAATTGAAGTGGAAGCTTATGATAGTGATCATGAAACTTCAGATCAAGTCACTACCAAACCTCGTGGGATGACAAGGATGCGTACTACTTCAGATTGGTATGTAATCCTGTCTTGGAAGTCATGTTGATAGACAACAATGAACCTACGAGCTATGGAGAAGCGATGGTGGGCCTGGATTCCAAAATGGCTCGAGGCCATATAATCCGAGAGAGGATCCATATATGAAAACAAAGTGTAGACTTTGGAAGAACTACTTGATGGTCGTAAGGCTGTTAGGTACATATGGATTTTAAAAGGAAGACGGACAATGATGGTAAGTATCACCATTAAGAAAGCTCGACTTGTCGTTAAGATGTTTTCCGACAAGTTCAAGGAGTTGACTACGATGAGACTTTCTCACTCGTAGCGATGCTAAGAGTCTGTTGGAATTATATTAGCGATTACTGCATTATTTATGAAATCTTGCAGATAGGATATCAAAACATTGTTTCCTCGACGATTTTCTTGAGGAAAGGTTGTATGTGATACAACCGGAAGGTTTTGTCAATCCTGAAAGATGCTAACAAGTATGCAAAGCTCCAGCAATCCTTCTAAGGACTGGAGTAAGCATCTCGGAGTTGGAATGTATGCTTTGATGAGATGATCAAAGATTTTGGGTGTATACAAAGTTTATGAGAAACTTGTATTTCCAAAGAAGTGAGTGGGAGCACTATAGAATTTCTGATGAATATATGTTGTTGACATATTGTTGATCGGAAATGATGTAGATTTCTGGAAAGCATGCAGAGTTATTTGAAAAGTGTTTTTCAATGGAAAACCTGGATTAGACTACTTGAGTATTGAGCATTAAGATCTATAAGGATAGATCAAAACGCTTAATAGTACTTTCAAATGAATACATACCGTGACAAGATTTTGAAGGAGTTCAAAATGGATCGGCAAAGAAGGAGTTCTTGGCTGTGTTATAAGGTGTGAACATTGAGTAAGACTCTAAACCTGACCGCGGCAGAATAGAGAGAAAGGACGAAGGTCGTCCCCTATGCTTTTGTCATAGGCTCTATACGGTATGCCATGCTGAGTAGCGCACCAGATGTGTGCCTTGCCACATATCTGGCAAGAGGGTACAAAGGTAATCTAGGAGTAGATCACCAGATAGCGGTCTAAATTATCCTTAGAGGAATAAGGATATGTTTCTCGGTTATGGAGGTGATAAAGAGTTCGACATAAAGAGTTACGTCGATGCAAGCTTAACACCTATCCGGATAGCTCTGAGTAGAGATACTGGATACGTATAATGCAGCAACAATTTAGAATAGCTCCAAGTAGAACAGTTATTTGAAATGGCTCCAAATGTAGCGTAGTAGTTGCATCTACAAGATGACATAGAAATTTGCGAAGTACATACGGATCTGAATGTTGCAGACCCGTTGACTGAAACCTCTCTCACAAGCATAACATGATCAAACCCAGAACTCTTTGGGTGTTAGTCACATGGGGATGTGACCTTGAGTGTTAATCACATATCGATGTGAACTGGATTATTGACTCTAGTGCAAGTGGGAGACTATTGGAAATATGCCCTAGAGGCAATAATAAATTGGTTATTATTATATTTCCTTGTTCATGATAATCGTTTATTATCCATGCTAGAATTGTATTGATAGGAAACTCAGATACATGTGTGGATACATAGACAACACCATGTCCCTAGTAAGCCTCTAGGTGACTAGCTCGTTGATCAATAGATGGTTACGGTTTCCTGACCATGGACATTGGATGTCATTGATAACGGGATCACATCATTAGAAGAATGATGTGATGGACAAGACCCAATCCTAAGCATAGCACAAGATCGTGTAGTTCGCATGCTAAAGCTTTTCTAATGTCAAGTATCATTTCCTTAGACCATGAGATTGTGCAACTCCCGGATACCGTAGGAATACTTTGGGTGTGCCAAACGTCAAAACATAACTGGGTGGCTATAAAGGTGCACTACGGGTATCTCCGAAAGTGTCTGTTGGGTTGGCACGAATCGAGACTGGGATTTGTCACTCCGTGTGACGAAGAGGTATCTCTGGGCCCACTCGGTAGGACATCATCATAATGTGCACAATGTGATCAAGGAGTTGATCACGGGATGATGTGTTACGGAACGAGTAAAGAGACTTGCCGGTAACGAGATTGAACAAGGTATCGGGATACCGATGATCGAATCTCGGGCAAGTATCGTACCGATAGACAAAGGGAATTGTATACGTGATTGATTAAGTCCTTGACATCATGGTTCATCCGATGAGATCATCATGGAGCATGTGGGAGCCAACATGGGTATCCAGATCCCGCTGTTGGTTATTGACCGGAGAGTTATCTCGGTCATGTCTGCATGGTTCCCGAACCCGTAGGGTCTACACACTTAAGGTTCGATGACGCTAGGGTTATAGGGAATAGATATACGTGGTTACCGAATGTTGTTCGGAGTCCCGGATGTGATCTCAAACGTCACGAGGAGTTCCGGAATGGTCAGGAGGTAAAGATTTATATATGGGAAGTCCTGTTTTGGTCGTCGGAAAAGTTTCGGGTTTTATCGGTAATGTACCGGGACCACCGGGAGGGTCCCGGTGGTCCACCAAGTGGGGCCACCAGCCCCGGAGGGCTGCATGGGCCAAGTGTGGGAGGGGACTAGCCCTAGGTAGGCTGGTGCGCCCCCCACCAAGGCCCAAGGCGCCTAGGGTTTAGGGAGGGGGCGCCCCACCTAGCTTGGGGGGGGGCAAGTTTCCCCTCTTCCCCCCCTTGGCCGCCCCACCAGATGGGATCTGGGCTGGCCGCCGCCCCTAGGGTGGAACCCTAGGTGGGGGCGCAGCCCCCCTCTCCCCCAATATATAGTGGAGGCAAAGGAGCAGCCCACAGACGAAGTTTCTTCTCTTGTTGGCGCAGCCCTACCCCTCTCCCTCCTCGTCTCTTACGGTGCTTGGCGAAGCCCTGCTGGAGTACCACGCTCCTCCACCACCACCACGCCGTCGTGTTGCTGCTGGATGGAGTCTTCCCCAACCTCTCCTTCTCCCCTTGCTGGATCAAGGCGTAGGAGACGTCACCGGGCTGTACGTGTGTTGAACAAGGAGGTGCCGTCCATTCGGCACTAGGATCATCGGTGATTTGGATCACGACGAGTGCGACTCTATCAACCCCGTTCACTTGAACGCTTCCGCTTAGCGATCTACAAGGGTATGTAGATGCACTCTCCTTCCCCTCGTTGCTAGATTACTCCATAGATTGATCTTGGTGATGCGTAGAAAATTTTGAATTTCTGCTACGTTCCCCAACACCCACCTGGGTGCCCTGGTGGGTTGTGCCCACGCCGGTCGCCTCCCGCACTGCCTCTTTGCTCTATAAATACCCTGAAAATCCAAAAACCCTAGGGGAGTCGACGAAACACAATTCCAGTCGCCGCAAGTTCCAGAAACCACAAATCCAATCTAGACACCATCACGGAGGGGTTCATCATCCTCATTGGTGCCTCTCTGATGATGCGTGAGTAGTTCATTGTAGACCTTGATAACCCACAAGTATAGGGGATCAGAATAGTTTTCGAGGGTAGAGTATTCAACCCAAATTTATTAATTCGACACAAGAGGAGCCAAATAATATTCTCGAGTATTAGCAGCCGAGTTGTCAATTCAATCACACCTGAAAGACTAAATATCCGCAGCAAAGTATTTAGTAGCAAAGTAGTATGGAAGTAACAATAGCAGTTTTGTAGCAACTGTGACAGTGGACAAGCGAAAGTAACTTAGCAAAGATCAATATGTGAAAAGCTCGTAGGCAATGGATCGACAATGATAGTTGTGTCGGATGGCATTCATCATACACCAGTTATAACATAGGGTGACACGGAACTAGCTCCAATTCATCAATATAATGTAGGCATGTATTTCGTATATAGTCACATGTGCTTATGGAAAATACTTGCATGATATCTTTTGTCCTACCCTCCCGTAGTAGCGGGGTCCTAATGGAAACAAAGGGTTATTAAGGCCTCCTTTTAATAGAAAACCGGAACAAAGCATTAGCACTTAGTGAATACATGAACTTATCAAACTACGATAATCACCGGAAAGAATCCCAATGTAACATCCCAAATTTCCAATTTGGAATGTTATACTGTAACGCCCCAAGACCGGAGTTTCAGATGCCTTCCATGTTTTCCGAGTTTCGTCGGGTGATTGTTTTGTCCGTTGCATTCATCTTTGCATCATGTCATCATGCCATCATGCCATTTCATTTTTTTAAACTCAACTAATAAATTGCATAGATGGTTGATCTATTTAAATCGAGGGAAGAGTGACTTCTCTTTATAACATATCCTCCCAATATTAGGGAGCTATATTAAATATTTCTTTAATTTGGAATTCACCATAACACACTTGCAAATTATCCCAATGTCTTTGTTATCTCAATTCTTGGTCTCCAACCTTGCCATATATTCTTTCATCATTTTCCGGAGCTCCACCAAAAATCCGAACATTTTTGGCCACACCAAACCTAGTCCCAATTCAAAATCATTTGAATTATATTCAAATGAATTTGAATTTAACTCCTGCAATCTTGCCACTTCTATTTTTCTGTGAACACGCACGTTTTTGTGAGTTCGGAAAATTTATCCGCGTGTCCAACTTCTTTCCCTAACCCCCTCTTTATTTTTTCTTCTCTTTAATTGTTTTTTGCTAAAGAAAATAAGGAGAGAGAGAGAGAGCCCAACGGCCAGGCCAGCCAGCCTCCCCGCAGCCCAGCTAGGCCTCTCAGCAGCCCATCCGCGGCCTCCCTAGGCCCAGCCGCACAAGCCTATTCGCCAGGGAGCCCGTTCCCATCTCTCGGTCTCTCCCCTCGATCCCATCTCCTTCCCTCGCGCCGCCAGAAACCCGACGCCTGATCCCCCATCTCCATCGAACCCCATCTCCCTTCTCTCCCCTTCGTCCTCCGCGACTGGGTCGCCGCCTCGCTGTCCTACCTCCTCGTTTGCCATGGTCGCCGCCCGTTCTTCGCCTCCGCCGCAGGAGCCTCGCGCCCAACCCCCTCGTCAAGGCCATGGGTGCCTGCGGCCCCGCCTTCTGCGTCTACCACCATCGTCGTGGCCGCTCTGTGCTTCTCCACCGGAGCCACGTCGCCTCCCCGCCATGGCGCCCTGCTCCAGACCTCTTCCTCGTCGGACTCCGACGCCCCCAGGACAGCTCCTCCGGCCTCCCCGTCCTCTGCTTCGCCTCCTCGCGCCCCTGCCTTCTACGCCCACGCCGTCCTCCACCAGCAGCATCGCCACCCCGCCAGACCTCGTTCCTTAGCCCGCAGCCATGGCCTCAAGCTCGCCAAGCCACTGCCCCACCTCTGCCTCGTTCGAGCGGGGAGGAGGACGCGCTTCTGCTCGCCCGCATCGACCAGTGCCATGACCCGCAACTCTCTGTACCGGCCTCCGATTAGTTTCTTCGCCTCCATGGCCTCCTTCATGCAAGGTTGCTGTTGTCTTGCCCCATGAATCCATAGGCCCTGCCCGCATTTCGATGAGCCGACCAGAACCACAAGACCGAGAACCCCCACCGACCTGAGCGTCCCCTGGACACGTCAAGGTCGACTCCATCGCGAGAACGTCTACTTCCCTCTACGAACCCGAACCGTCCCGATTGCACGCCTTGAAGGTATAACCCCGAGACGATGCCGTGGACCGTATGCATGTGTGTTGTATGAGATGCTTGTGTTTGCACCGTGCCCGTTTGTTTCGTGCACGACCTTCGGTTGCCATGCCACCGACACATGGGATATCCGGTAACCAGAATCACCCCACCATCCTTGCATGACACGCTCCCGTCACACTCTCTTTTGCACCGGCATCTCAATCGAGTTACTGGAACCGGAATGTTGCCGTGACACCATTTCCATTGTCGTTGTCGTGGCACCCCTTTCGTTTCCTCCATAATGACAAATGCTTCATAATGCTCATGTCAACTTTTAACAAAAATCACATAAAACTTGCACATGTCATTCACATAATGATAACAACATTTAAAATGTTTAAAATTGTTGTTGCATTAAATTGCTAATGCACATGAGGATTTACTGGAATTGTTGCTTGATGTTTCCGGCCTCATTTAAATTGCCTAAAATGTGTAGTTTACTTTTGCCTCACCTCTTGCCATGTTTAACAACATTTAATATTGTTGGGTACATAAACGAGAGAGAACTAAATAATTGATGTGGTGTTTCATCAATACGCAACTCGTTGCATATTGAGCTCCACTTAATTTGTAGTATTGTTTGTTGCAGTTTGCCATGCCATGCATATTTAAATCGTACATGCATCATCCTTGTTTGTGAATCATGCCATGTTATGTTTGTGTGTTTACCATGTTGTTTGCTTCTTTCTGGGTTGCTTCTCTCGTTAGCTTCGGTTTCGTTCAGAAGTTGTGAGGATTCGTTTGACTATGTTGGGTCTTCTACTTCTTGGACTCGTTCTTCTGCCTTGCGGGATTTCAGGCAAGATGACTATACCCTCGAAATCACTTGCTTGCTAGTTGTTCGCTCTATCACTATGTTGCGCTACCTACCACTTGTTATATCATGCCTCCCATGTTGCCATGTGAAAGGATCGAGAAGAGGTATCTAGAGGGGGGGGGGTGATTAGACACTAAGTACCAAAAGTTGCAGTTTTTAACTTCTTTAAGTTGAAGTCGAGTTTTGACACAAGTTTAACAAACACAATACATATCAAGCAAGCATGCAAAGAGTATATGAGCAGCGGAAAGTAAAGCATGCAACTTGCAAGAATGTAAGGGGGAGGGTTTGGAGAATTCAAACGCAATTGGAGACACGGATGTTTTTGTCGTGGTTCCGATAGGTGGTGCTATCGTACATCCACGTTGATGGAGACTTCAACCCATGAAGGATAACGGTTGCGCGAGTCCACGGAGGGCTCCATCCACGAAGGATCCACGAAGAAGCAACCTTGTCTATCCCATCATGGCCATCACCCACGAAGGACTTGCCTCACTAGCGGTAGATCTTCATGAAGTAGGCGATCTCCTTGCCCTTACAAACTCCTTGGTTCAACTCCACAATCTTGTCGGAGGCTCCCAAGTGACACCTAGCCAATCTAGGAGACACCACTCTCCAAGAAGTAACAAATGGTGTGTTGATGATGAACTCCCTGCTTTTGTGCTTCAAATGATAGTCTCCCCAACACTCAACTCTCTCTCACATGATATGAATTTGGTGGAAAGAAGATTTGAGTGAAAAGCAACTTGGGGAAGGCTAGAGATCAAGATTCATATGGTGGGAATGGAATATCTTGGCCTCAACACATGAGTAGGTGGTTCTCTCTCAGAAAATGTGTATTGGAAGTGTAGGTATGTTCTGATGGCTCTCCCTTCAAATGAAGAGTGGGTGGAGGGGTATATATAGCCTCCACACAAAATCTAACCGTTACACACAACTTGCCAATCTCGGTGGGACCGAATTGATAAACTCGGTCGGACCGATTCAGCAAATCTAGTGACCGTTAGGGTTTTCGGTGGGACCGACTGGATCAACTCGTTAGGACCGATGTGCTAGGGTTAGGGTAAATCCAAAACTCGGTTTGACCGATTACTCAAACTCGGTGGGACCGATTTGGGTAATAAGCGAAACAGAGAGTTGGGCAAACAAACTCGGTGGGGCCGATTGCATATCTCGGTGGGACCAAAAATATTGCAACAGGTAACAGAGAGTTTGGAAGCCCATCTCGGTGAGACCGAAATCCCTATCGGTGAGACCGATCTGATTAGGGTTTCTGGCAGTGGCTATGTCAACTGAACTCGGTGGCTCCAGATAGAAAGAATCGGTGGGGCCGAGTTGGATTTGGTGTGGGACATATATGGAAGTGGGAAGGTAGTTGAGGGTTTTGGAGCATATCACTAAGCACTTTGAGCAAGCAAGCCATTAAGCAACACCTCATCCCTTCTTAATAGTATTGGCTTTCCTATAGACTCAATGTGATCTTGGCTCACTAAAATAGAAAATGTAGAGTCTTGATCTTGAAGCTTGAGCTAATCCTTTGTCCTTAGCATCTTGAAGGGGTTCCACATCCTTTAGTCTATGCCACTTAATTTGTTGAACTTGTCTGAAACATACTAGGTAAAAGTATTAGTCCAATAAGAGATATGTTGTCATTAATTATCAAAATCACCCAAGGAGCACTTGTGCTTTGACCATGTCAAGCCTCTGACCCACCTTCCTAGCAAACCGTTGTTTGGCTATGTTACCGCTTTTGCTCAGCCCCTCTTATAGTGTTGCTAGTTGCAGGTGAAGTTGAAGCTGGTTCCATGTTGGAACATGGATATGTTGGGATATCACAATATCTCTTATTTAATGAATGCATCTAGATACTTGGTAAAGGGTGGAAGTCTCGGCCTTATGCCTGGTGTTTTGTTCCACTCTTGCCGCCCTAGTTTTCGTCATACCGGTGTTATGTTCCTTGATTTTGCGTTCCTTACGTGGTTGTCTGTTATGGGAACCCCTTGACAGTTCGCTTTGAATAAAACTCCTCCAGCAAGGCCCAACATTGGTTTTACATTTGTCTAACAACCTATACCTTTTCCCTTGGGAGTCGCGCTTCCGAGGGTCATCTTTATTTTAACCCCCCGGGCCAGTGCTTCTCTAAGTGTTGGTCCGAACCGGGCAGCCCGCGGGGCCACCTCGGGGCAACTTGAGGGCTGGTTTTACTCGTAGCTTGACCTATCCGGTGTGTCCCGAGAACGATATACGTGCGACTCCTATCGGGATTGTTGACACATCGGGCGGCTTTGCTGGTCTTGTTTTACCATTGTCGAAATGTCTTGTAACCGGGATTCCGAAACTGATCGGGTCTTTCCGGGAGAAGGAATATCCTTCGTTGACCATGAGAGCTTGTGATGGGCTAAGTTGGGACACCCCTGCAGGGTATAAACTTTCAAAAGCCATGCCCACGGTTATGTGGCAGATGGGAATTTGTTAATGTCCGGTTGTAGAGAGTTTAACACTTAACTTAATTAAAATGCATCAACCGCGTGTGTAGCCGTGATGGTCTCTTTTCGGCGGAGTCCGGGAAGTGAACACGGTTCTTGTGTTATGTTTGTGCGTAAGTAGTTTCAGAATCACTTCTTGATCACTTCTAGCTTCTCGACCGTTGTGCTGCTTCTCTTCTCTCTCTTTTTTGTGTATGTTAGCCACCATATTTGCTTAGTGCTTGCTGCAGCTCCACCACATTACCTTATTCTACCCATAAGCTTAAATAGTCTTGATCTTGCGGGTGTGAGATTGCTGAGTCCTCATGACTCACAGATACTTCCAAACAGTTGCAGGTGCCGATGATACCAGTGCAGGTGACGCAATCCAGCTCAAGTGGGAGCTCAATGAAGATCTTGATCGTTGTTATGTGTCTTTTCCGATTGATCAGTAGTGGAGCCCAGTTGGGACAATTGGGGATCTAGAATTTGGGGTTGTCTTGTTTTATTTTGGTTCCGTAGTCGGACCTTGATTGTATTCTGGATGATGTATGTTTAACTTGTTATTTGTGTGAAGTGCCGATTGTAAGCCAACTCTTTATCCCTTTCTTATTCAATACATGGGATTGCGTGAAGATTACCCCACTTGCAAATAAACCACCATGCGGTTATGCCTCTAAGTCGTGCCTCGACACGTGGGAGATATAGCCGCATCATGGGTGTTACAAGTTGGTAATCAGAGCCATCCCCGACTTAGGAGCCCCCTGCTTGATCGAATCGCTAATGTTGTTGAGTCTGGAACAAAATGTTTTGAGTCTTAGGATTATATATATCGGGGAGTAGGATTCTTTTTACTCCTTAGTCCCTTCGTCACTCTTGTGAGGCCTCCTGACGTAGAAGTTTTGACTTCCCTCTCCTCAAATTTCACGAAATTTTTTTAGGATCACGCGGGTATCTTGGAATCGTTCCGATAGTCTTGTGACGAGAACATTGTTCTTGGTGCCTCCTGACATTTAGGGGTTGTGGAAGTGTCCCGGGGAGTTGAGCTCCGAGGTGTTGTCATCATAGTTTTTTCATTGTAGTTTTGGAATACCTGAGTTTCGCCGACATCAAAAATCTCTTTTATGCAGTTGTTGGTGAGATAACCTCGACGCCACCCAGTACTGGGGCGGGAGTTTGGGAGTATTGCCATAACTCGTATAATGGATGCTTTTTGAAGGTTGAGGTACATGATTTCTGAAGGTTTCTTGGTTATGTGTTGAAGGATGGATACAACTGGATGTAGGAATTGTTAGTTTGGGTGAGATATTATGCTTCCCATGTATCCCCACACCTGATTGCATAACCAGAAAGTTTCGGGAGTTTATAAGTGGGAATTCAAGTAGCTCGTAGGATATCTTTCCAACGGACACATGATATGATATGGGATCTATCATATGTTTGTTCCGTCTTATCCTGCAAGTCAAATCCTTTGTTTTGTTTTGAGTTGTGGTATTCGAGTTGCTTCGAAGTCAAGTGTTGATTCTATACCTTTTTTCCAAGAGGTGCTCTCATATTTCTATGGGAGTGCTAATCGTTCTTGATCATTGAGATGGTCATGCCAATTCTTTTCCAACCGGCGTGTTTCTCTTCAAGTGGATCCAATCATTTCAACATTCGCAAGATCACCCCTCAGGTTTTTTTCCAACATTGTTCGTCACCAAGTTGCCTTTGTTTTTCCCGCCCTCCCACCCTTTTTCTTCAAGGACTCAGATTTCTTAATCCGTTATCCATTTTATTGATGTGAAGTCTCCCCACTCTTTTCTGTCAATATTCTTATCCGGTGATTCTCAGGAAGATATTAAGGAAGCCTCAAGTTCATCATTTTTCGTTCTCTTTCTTTCCGGTGGATTCAATTCAAGCTTTGCAGATCATATCCTTTCCTCGTTTCAAATGTTTTCTCATGCCGGTGCACCTCTTAACCATCCATTTCTCACCTTTTATTTGCTCTGGAGTGCCGAAGATATCAAAGAAGATTCGCGTTTCCATTGCTAATTCGTTCAAGCTATCTCGAGGTTGTTATCTCATTCAAGTCATTTAATTCAACCGGTGAAATCTTTCTTTTAAATCGTTCAATGGTGTATCTTTTGAGTGGGCCCTAACCCACAGGTCTTTTCCCAGGATCTTACCTGACTCTTCTAATTTTCCCGGAGTTATTATTGAATTCTTTCAAGTTTGACGTAAGAATGAATTGTCATCGGTCAAATGTCTTTCTCCAAGGTCTTTCAAATTCTTTCATCGTTGGTTCAACCTTTCTATTTTTCATTCTGGATTGCCTCAACAATGCATGATGGTGTTTCTCATCGTCATTCTCAACATTTGAAGACCGAAGAAGAGTTTTCCTCCAAATCTTATCTGTTCTCTCAAAGATTCATGGTTCAAGCTTGATGCCATCCTCTCATAATTATTTTCGATTGTGAGAATTATTTTCACCCATCCTGAGCATTTTATGAGTTGTTTCCATTTCTTTCCTCCGAAGGCCATCTTTACAAATATTAATCATTCTTAGCTTTCAGCTCTCGTTCTCCAAATCTTACCGGCGCATCGTTCAACTATTATCTAGCCAGCTCACGATCTCTTCATTCTCATGTATGCAAATCCCCTCACGTATGTTAGTTCGTTTTCCAATTCTTCCCGGTGAATTGTGCCTTTGCTACTTTCATTTTCAATTCTTACGGTGGTTCGTTCAAGAGTTCTCTTCCTTCGTTATCATATAGATTTCCAAATCCCACCGGTGGTTCCATCAAGACCTTCTCAAGTTTGCGCTATATCTATCTTAATCCTTTCTACGAGAATAAGTAGTATGCCAAATCCATTGCATGTCATCAATTTAAATTGATGAAGGATACACATAATGTAATTCTTATTCTTGTTTCATCCAAATGTTTAATCCCTTCCTTCGGAGTTTGTTCAGGATGAAGTAATTCTCGGGTCTAGTGTTTCACCTTTTCCTTTTCCGGAGCTCCAAGTTTTCTCGGTTACACCTTGTGTTTTCAACTTCTCTTTCTTTCTATCATTCTTTTATTACCGGAGTTCTTTTCAGATTTCCTTCCGTTTGATCATTCTTTTATTATCGGAGTTCATCATGGAGGCTCTACATGGTGGCTCATCAAGGATTCTTTCCATTCTTCAACTGTTCTTCAAGATTTATCTCGAAGTTAAGTTCCGCCAAGCTATACTCAAAAAAATAAACATGGTGTTTGTCGGTGTCAAAACCGACGGATCTCGGGTAGGGGGTCCCGAACTGTGCGTCTAAGGCGGATGGTAATAGGAGGCAGTGGACACGATGTTTTACCCAGGTTCGGGCCCTCTTGATAGAGGTAAAACCCTACGTCCTGCTTGATTGTTCTTGATGATATGAGTATTACAAGAGTAGATCTACCACGAGATCGGAGAGGCTAAACCCTAGAAGCTAGCCTATGGTATGATTGTATCTTGCCCTACGGACTAAAACCCTCCGGTTTATATAGACACCAGAGGGGGCTAGGGTTACACAAGGTCGGTTACAAAGGAGGAGATATACATATCCGTATTTCCTAGCTTGCCTTCCACGCCAAGTAGAGTCCCATCCGGACACGGGACAAAGTCTTCAATCTTGTATTTTCATAGTCCAACAGTCCGGCCAAAGGATATAGCCCGGCTGTCTGGAGACCCCCTAATCCAGGACTCCCTCAGTGTTAAACACATGTCTTGTTTTGAGGAGTTCAAGCATTCTTCATCTTGCATTCCGAAGTGCAATTATTTCTCTCTTGTCTTTTGAGGTGATGTTATGTCACTCTTGACAATTTCCCTTCATGTGTCATGATTCAACAGTTGTCAACAATGAGATAGTTAAACCCATCAATTTCTTCGAGCATGAGCTCTTCTCAATCCATCAATCTCTTCATTGGAGTTATCTTGGGTTATATTTCACCTAAAGCTTTACCTAAGGATTGTTGCTATTTATCGTGCTTATAAATGACCCAAGTTCTTCACTTATCCTCCCGGTGAAATAAGTTTCTCGACTCCTTGGTGATATCAATCCAATCTTTTGTTTCCGTAGTGGCAGAATTTCGCCTCAATTTTGAGAAGTTTTCCATAAGCCCACTACAAGTTTATTCGTTTCCTTATTGGTTTTCCAACAACTCTGTTATAACCTTCTTGGAAGGGTGCTCTCCAAGCTCATTTGTGGCAGAAGTTGGCATTTTCTTCTCCATTCTTTCATTCCAATGATCTATCTTCTATTCTTTCTCCCGGAGGCATTGTGATGTTGCTCTATTCACTCATCATCTCGAAGTATGAGGATCATGTTCTTTTCGTGCTTGTCCATTTAACCGGAGTGTTGTGCCCTCTGCTCAAGTTCTTTTCATCTTATCAAGTCTTACATATCTTTTCAACCGGAGTGCTGTCCGAATTTGTTCTTCCTTGTTCCACTTTTCTAAGGGAGTGTTTTCAACTTTGTTCATCTTTGTTGCATTCTTCCTTTCAATTTGTTCAACCTCTCAAGGTTCTTTGGTTTCACTCGTTTGTCAAAGAAGCAACTTTGTTTTACCTCTTCCTCTTCTGTTTCTCTCTGGTGCCATCCTTAGATCTCGGGACGAGATCCTCTTGTAGTGGTGGAGTGTTGGAATGCCCCAAGACCGGAGCTTCAGATGCCTTCCATGTTTTCCGAGTTTCATCGGGTGATTTGTTTTGTCTGTTGCATTCATCTTTGCATCATGTCATCATGCCATTTCATTTTTTAAACTCAACTAATAAATTGCATAGATGTTTGATCTATTTAAATCGAGGGAAGAGTGACTTCTCTTTATAACATATCCTCCCAATATTAGGGAGCTATATTAAATATTTATTTAATTTGGAATTCACCATAACACACTTGCAAATTATCCCAATGTCTTTGTTATCTCAATTCTTGGTCTCCAACCTTGCCATATATTCTTTCATCATTTTCCGGAGCTCCATCAAAAATCCGAACATTTTTGGCCACACCAAACCTAGTCCGAATTCAAAACCATTTGAATTATATTCAAATGAATTCGAATTTAACTCCTGCGATCTTGCCACTTCTATTTTTCTATGAACATGCACGTTTTTGTGAGTCCGGGAAATTTATCCACGTGTCCAACTTCTTTCCCTAACCCCCTCTTTCTTTCTTTTTTCTTCTCTTTAATTGTTTCCTGCTAAAGAAAATAAGGAGAGAGAGAGAGAGAGCCCAGCGGCCAGGCCGGTGTCGGACCTCGGGTTCTGGCAAAACCCTCAAGGTTCGAACACTGGGGTGCGCGCGAAGATCTCCCCCTACCGATCCACGCCCTAGCTTCACTAAGATCTCAAGGGCTAACTCGACGAACTCACAACAGGAAGGACACAAGATTTATACTGGTTCGGGCCACCATTGTGGTGTAATACCCTACTCCAGTGTGGTGGTGGTGGATTGCCTCTTGGGCTAAGGATGAACAGTACAAGGGGAAGAACAGCTTCCTGAGGCGAGGTGTTCTTGTGCTTTGTGAACTTGTGGTTGTTCGGGTCTCTCGGCTCTCGACTCTCCATGAGATTGATCCGCCCCTGGCTATGGTGGTGGCTAGTCCTATTTATAGAGGCCCTGGTCCTCTCCCAAATATTGAGCGGGAAGGGAGCCAACAACGGCCAATTTGAAAGGGGACAACTAGTACAACTTATCCTGACAAAAGCAGTCTTCGCCTGCCAAAGGCTCTGATGGTGACGCTGTCTTGGGCTCCACGGTGACCTCCGTCTTGCCGTCCTGCTGGTCTTGGTCTCGTTGCACCAATATGGAAACCTTTGCTTGACGCCTCAGTACTCCGCGCCTGCGCTTGCTTCCTTAGCACCAAAGAGGAAACAAGGACACTGTGCGCGCTGGCGCCCGCCTGATCTTGATCGTCATGGCTCACGTAACTGAAACCTCGCGAGGTTTGCCTTGCCTTGAACTCTCCGCCCCTCGCGAGCCAGCCTGGTGAGGGCGCTCCCGAGGAGGTCTTTTGTCTTCCGCCTCGCGAGGATCTTGAGTGCTTGTTGGTGAAGATGGGCCGTACGGGCCCGCTCGCCGAGCCACGCCGTGGGCCGCAGGCAGGCAAGTCTGGGGACCCCCATTCCCAGAACACCGACAATAGCCCCCGGGCCCAAGGCGCGCTCGGGCTTGGCTTCGAGGCAAAGCCAAAGGTCAAGCACGGAGCACTGTGGGCCCCAATAGCCTGCGGCCTTGGTCGATGCGTGGCGGTTGATTGGACGTGGGCGTCTCCGCTTCCCCACCCTGCTTCGGCAACTGCCTGACTAACAAAAGGCAGGCGCGGTCTACTCTTGCCTTCATTGCCTTCCTCCACCTTGCTCCCGATCCCCTTTCTCGCCCCTTGCTTCCGAAACCTCCAGATCTGATTCCATCTTCTCCCGCATCAGCGACTAATGGCGCCACGCAAGGTCAAGGCTGCCTAGCCGCCGGCTTGGTACGAGCCGGCCCTCGATGCGCCCAATGTCTCAGAGAAGAACCTCTCCGCCACGCGCTTGCTGACGGTGGGGGAAAACAATGAGAGGGGGAAGACCGAGCTCCGGGTCGGTTTTGCCGTGCCGGAGCCCGAAGGAAGCACCTTCTTCCCCTTCTTTACGAGCAGCATCGCCGCAGGACTGGTTCCCCCTTTTGCTGACTTCTTCTTCGAGGTCCTGGACCACTACGGACTGCAGGCGCTGCATCTTCATCCCATCTCCATCCTTCTCTTGTCGATCTTTGCCTACTACTGCGAGGCGTACCTCAGCGTGATGTCGTCCGTGGCTCTGCTGCGCCACTTCTTCTTCCTCCGCATCAATGATGGCCATACCTCCGAGTGTGCCAATTTCATCGCAGCCGGCAAGGCCAACTCAATCTCGAAGACTAGGAAGAAGGCCGACGGCTTCCGGAGCAAGTGGGCCATGATGGACGCCAAGTGCGTCCACCCATGCTTGACGCTGCCAACAGAGATGCCCCAGTCCGACAAGGGGTGGTCTCATGCGAAGCTCACTGACGAGCGGGCGATGTTGGTGCTGGAGCAGATGAACGCCGACCTGAAACCGGGCAACGCGAAGGCGGCAAAGGTGACAGGGGCCATGCTCCTGAGGGAATTCCTGATGCTGCGTGTAACCCCACTCCAAGCGCGTACGCGCCCCTTGTGGGAGCTTGGGAACTAAGAGGACAAGGTTCGCCTGAGCCCGAAAGCCTTGTCCGAAGATGAGCTGGCTGTGGCTCTTCGCATCCTGGTCGGGGACGACCAAGAGTGCCCGCCGAATGTCTTCACTCCCTTGTTTCTCCACAAGGACGGGGCGATGGTCGTGGCCTCCAGGCCGACCTTTGATGGGCGCGGACCGGTGCCGCCACCGCCTTCTGGAGTTCCTGCGGCGACGGCGACGGTGGACGTGTCTTCTGGGGACGAGGAGGAGGACGAGGAGCACGACTCGGGGTTGACCCCCGAAGGGATAGGGGAAACCTCCCCCTTGAGTAGGGTCGACCTGCTCCGCACCTTTCTCGATGATGACGAGGCCGATGCCCCCCAGGAGAAGGAGGAATCATCCGTGACCCCGACGAGGAGCAGGTCGGCGCTGATCTCCCGAGATTCTGCTGCTGTTCCAGCACCGGCTGGAGCCGCTTCCGGCTCAACTGCTGCTCCTGCTTCTGCTTCAGGGGCCGGTGCGCCCGCGCCTCGGGTCGCGAAGCTCTCCAGCTTTAGGCTCCTGAAGCGGAGGGACTACACCGCGGTGGATTAGTGAGTATTTTCGTCCTGCCTCATTCTTACTGCTGATGCTTGTTTCTAACTCTTCTTCCTTGTTGTGTAACTAGACAGGCGCCGGTGGCGAAGAGGAGAAGGGAGAGCGAGGTGGTGCCACTTGAGTCCGGGTTGCCTCCTGCGACCGTGCCCCTCTCCATGAGCAAATGTAGGGACGGTGCTCGTGCTTCTCCAGCCTGATCATCCTCGCGAGGCTGGGTGGAGCGTCCTCAGGAGAAGTCAGCCCCCGAGGCCCCGCTGACTCGGGAGGTACCAGAGTCCGGCTCGGGTGCTGGGGTCCAAGAGGCTCGGGAGCCTCCAGCCTCTCAGGACATGGTGACGATGATGCCTCTACCTCCTCCTTCCGCTGTGTCGCCGGCCCCAGGTTCCTTTGCTTCTCCTGACGTCCTGGAGCGAGCCCTCCCTGAGATGGCCCGACTGCGAGAAGATCTCCAGAGCGCCGAACCCCTCCTGGCGGCTGGGCGCCTGGAGCTGGTCCTCGGTTGGCTTCATTCTGACGTGTCCATTCGGGCGGCGCTGAGCTAGGCCACATCAACCTCTAAGGGGGTGAGGCGAGCCGCAGCTCAGGCAGCGGTTGCTCGCGAGGCGGCGCTGAAGGACGCTGAGGCTGCCCAGGGTCGCTGCCGGGAGCTGGAGGCCGAGCTGAAGATCCTGCGCGAAGAGCGTGCCGAAGATGCCCGTGGCCGTCAAGCAGAGGAAGAGAGGATGAAGGCCCGTGAGGACGCCGTCAAGGGTCGCGATGCCGAGCTGGGGCAGATGGCGCAGGCGTAGGCCGCTGAACGCGGCCGGCTAGAGGAGCTGGAGCAAAAGGTGTAGGTTGAAAAGGCCGAACTCGTGCCAAGGCGAAGGTTCTGGCCGAGGACCGCGTGGCCTTCGCGCTTCTGGAGAAGAGGTCTCGCGAGGCCCTGAAGTCACTCTATGAGAAGGGCTTGGAGAAGCCGTTGGCCACCAATGAGGACGACCCTGCCCAGTTGCTTCCCTACTTGGTCGAGGCGCTTGAGGAAGTGTGCGCAGCATCGGCCCCATGGCAGAGGCAGAGGCTCGTGTCCTTTCCTCAGCCGCACTGACGCACGTCTTCAGCCACCTCCATCTTCGCGATCCTACCGCCCGCCTTGACGAGCTGCTGGAGCCCGTGGCTGATGAACACTGCTCAGCTGCAGCCGCAGCCGTGAAAGGTCAGGTGGAAGCCCTGCTGGAGAAGTTCGACGCCTTCACCCCCGCGCCTTTGAACGGTGGTGCAGGTGAAGGCGACGCCACCCAGGAGGGGGCACCTCTTGCAGGCGCCTGCGGTATCGAGGGATGACTGGCTTGCGGCTCCTTTCCTGTTGAAACTCCTGCAACATGTAGCGTGCCTCGTGGAGGCATTTAGACTTGTGTTTGATATTCGGAGAACAATATGTCTTGTAATATTTGCTTTGAGATTTGCGATTTCCTTCCCATTTGCTTTACGTTCTACGTCGGCAGAGCCCGACCCCGCGCATACCTCAACCGCCGTTGGACCGACCGGAGACCAGGACAGACCCAAGGAGTCAGGGGCTACATGACCAGTTAGGCTCCTGAGTCGCGATGCTCAGGAGTCCCCCTTGACGCACAAACAACTTGTGGAAAGGAGATGCAATGGCAGGTCTTGTGTTCTACGTCGACAGGGCCCGACCCCGCGCATACCTCAACCGCCGTTGGACCGACAGGAGACCAGGACGGACCCAAGGAGTGAGGGGCTACGTGGTCAGTTAGGCTCCTGAGTCGTGATGCTCAGGAGTCCCCCTTGACGTACAAACACCCTTCATACCTTCGCCCTCACCGAGGCTCGGGAGGGGCGCGCGACGACCGGGTCCGAGGGACCTGGCGGGGTGGCGTATGCTTGGGAGTGACCCGAGCGTAGCCCCTATGCCCAGCCCCCTCGCGCGGCTCTCCCGAGGGGAGGCGTTGCGTTGAGGCCAGACACCGAGCCCGGAGGCTCCCTGAGGTTGATATGGACGTGAGGCCGCCCTCAGTTGTTTATCACCAGGATGGACCATGGTGCTTCCGCACTTGCACGGGCATAGCCGCTCCTCGGCAGTGTCGACTGCCAGCGCGGAGCATGGTGCTTCCATTGGTACGTGGGGGGGGACTCCCTACTGCGGAGATCCCCCGGGGCGTGTACAGCCCCGCCCTGAGACATGGCTTGCACGACAGGGCTAGACAAGGTGTGTGTGGGCACTCGTGAGCCAGCGCGGGACTCACGAGGCCCTACCTCAAGGCGGGTTGTGCCTGATCTTGATTCTTGTTCACTGTGTTGGTCCTGCGAGGTGGTCATACAACCTGTGCCAAATGAATCTCCTGAGGTTATTGCGTGAGAAAGCCAAGCACCAACGGCCCCAGGAGGTGATGTGAGCGGGGCCGGCCCGCCAGACATAGCTTAGCCGTTGGATTTATCGACGCTGCAGGGACGGGCCCGAGCATAGATGCCGTGGCTAACCCTCTCACGCGACGGGTCCTGAAGAAAGACGGCCAGCGCGCGGCTTCCGCGGTGGGTGACAATCAAGCAAGTAATAGTCACAAATAGATTAAGCATGGAAGGCAAACTAGCTCAGGTAAATGCATGAACGATACGTGCCACTGGGTCAGGCCCGAGCGGCTTGGGGATGATGCAGCCCGAGGGGCACCCCCAGCAACGTAAGCTAAAGACATAAAAAAGAAGGGATACATGCCACAAGGATGGACCCACGCGGCCTGGGAATAATGCAGCCCCCTGGGCGCTCCCAGCTAAATAAACTTGGAAAATGTCACCTGGTTCTGTTGATGAAGGGGTGTTGAGGCAGCTGAAGGTACGCGGCGAAGGGGTCGCTCCTCATGAGCCACCGAGGCCCTGTGCCTCGGGAGGCCCTGGGGGTCCAGGCGGTTCCTTGAGGACTGTCGCCATCTCCGCCAGGACTACGTGGTGTCTAGCCTCCTGACCCGCCATGACGCTCCGCAGCTTGCGCTGGAAGGCAGCAGCCACGCTCGGCAGGCCGAACAGCATACGAACGTAGCTGTGAGGTGGACCTTCGCAGTGCCCAACACGCGAAGGCCAGAAGCGCTCCTGAGATGCAGCTCGGTTGAGCCCTGGTATGTCGATGCAGACGTGCAGCTCACCACCCTTGCCTGGGTGGGGAGCAACGCCAGGTGGGCGGTAGTCGCCGCGTATTGCTCTTGCTTCCTGAAGCTCCCGAGATACCTTGGTGATGAACTCCTAAGCGCCGGGTGCTCCTTGCCCAGTGTCCTCCTGAGGGAGATGTGCCGCGAAAAACGCCTCCAAGTGGTGCCCGAGCGCCTCCCCCATGACGTTGGCAAGGTCTGAGGCCCTCCAGAAGAGAGCCCCCGAGCCCTGCCTGAGGAGGGCGTTGGGTGCACGTTCCTATGCGACAGAGGGAGGCGCCCCAGGTACGGGCGCTGATCCTGACGAGGTGCCACTTGCGGCGCTGCCCTCCCGAGGTCCGACACGGAGTAGCTTCTTCTTCTTTTTGGGGACGACCTCAGGAGGGTACCGAGCTGCATTGTTGCCGGGGTCTTCGATTGATGCTACTTGGAAGGCGCGCTCGAGGGAGCACACCGCATCTCTTTCTTCGCAGGGGACTGTGATGATCCCACCGCTTCCTGCCATCTCGAGGACGTTGTAGCCATGATGCGTCACGACCATGAACTTGGCCAGGGCCGGATACCCGAGGATGGCATTGTATGGCAGACGGATATGGGAGACGTCGAAGTCGACGAGCTCGGTGCGGTAGTTGTCGCGTTGGCTGAAGGTGACGGGGAGGCGGACCTGACCGATCGGGGTGGTGGAGCCGTCGGTCACTCCTGAGAAAGGCTTGGTGGGCTGAAGCTGATCATACAGCACTTGGAGACTGTCAAACGTGTCGACGGACAGGACGTTGATCCCTGCGCCGCCATCGATGAGAGTCTTGGTAACTTGTACGTTGCTAATGACTGGTGAACAGAGCATCGGGAGGGCGCCAGAGGTAGCCGCGCATTTGAGCTGATCTGCCGAGCTGAACATGATGGCACACTTGAACCATATGAGCAGGCGCATAGCCTCGAGCTTGGGGAGGACTGATAACCCACAAGTATAGGGGATCGCAACAGCTTTCGAGAGTAGAGTATTCAACCCAAATTTATTGATTCGACACAAGGGGAGCCAAAGAATATTCTCAAGTATTAGCAGCTGAGTTGTCAATCCAACCACACCTGGAAACTTAGTATCTGTAGCAAAGTGTTTAGTAGCAAAGTAATATGATAGTGGTGGTAGCGGCAACAAAAGTAAAGACATCAAAAGTAATGTTTTTGGTATTTTGTAGTGATTGTAACAGTAGCAGCGGGAAAGTAAATAAGCGTAAACCAGTATATGTAAAACTCGTAGGCACCGGATCAGTGATGGATAATTATGCCGGATGCGGTTCATCATGTAACAGTCATAACATAGGGTGACACAGAACTAGCTCCAATTCATCAATGTAATGTAGGCATGTATTCCGTATATAGTCATACGTGCTTATGGAAAGGAACTTACATGACATCTTTTGTCCTACCCTCCCGTGACAGCGGGGTCCTATTGGAAACTAAGGGATTTTAAGGCCTCCTTTTAATAGAGAACCGGAACAAAGCATTAGCACATAGTGAATACATGAACTCCTCAAACTATGGTCATCACCGGGAGTGGTCCCGATTATTGTCACTTCGGGGTTGCTAGATCATAACACATAGTAGGTGACTATAGACTTGCAAGATAGGATCAAGAACTCACATATATTCATGAAAACATAATAGGTTCAGATCTGAAATCATGGCACTCGGGCCCTAGTGACAAGCATTAAGCATAGCAAAGTCATAGCAACATCAATCTCAGAACATAATGGATACTAGGGATCAAACCCTAACAAAACTAACTCGATTACATGATAAATCTCATCCAACCCATCACCATCCAGCAAGCCTACAATGCAATTACTCATGCACGGCGGTGAGCATCATGAAATTGGTGATGGAGGATGGTTGATGATGACGCCGGCGACGAATCCCCCTCTTCGGAGCCCCGAACGGACTCCAGATCAGCCCTCCCGAGAGGTTTTAGGGCTTGGCGGCGGCTCCGTATTGTAAAACGCGATGATTTCTTCTCCCTGATTTTTTTCTCTCCGAAAGCAAATATATAGAGTTGGAGTTGGCGTCGGAGGGTTTCTAGGGGGCCCACGAGGTAGGGGGGCGCGCCCTAGGGGGGGCACCCTCGTGAGAAGGGTGTGGGCCCCCTGGTCTTCATCTTTGGCGAGGATTTTTTATTGTTTTTTCTAAGATGTTCCATGGAGTTTCAGGTCATTCCGAGAATATTTGTTTTCTACACATAAAACAACACCATGGTAATTCTGCTGAAAACATCGTCAGTCCGGGTTAGTTCCATTCAAATCATACAAGTTAGAGTCCAAAACAAGGGCAAAAGTGTTTGGAAAAGTAGATACGACGGAGACGTATCAACTCCCCCAATCTTAAACCCTTGCTTGTCCTCAAGCAATTTAGTTGACAAACTGAAAGAAAGAAAGAAAAACTTTTACAAACTCTGTTTGCTCTTGTTGTTGTAACTATGTCAAGCCAGCATTCAAGTTTTCAGCATAGATCATAATTAACCACATTTGCAATAATTCTCAGGTCTCACAATTACTCATATCAATAGCATAATCAACTAGCAAGTCATAATAATAAATCTCGGATGACAACACTTTCTCAAAACAATCATAATATGATATAACAAGATGGTATCTCGCTAGCCCTTTCTGAGACCGCAAAACATAAATGCAGAGCACCTTTAAAGATCAAGGACTGACTAGAAATTGTAATTCATGGTAAAAGAGATCCAGTCATAGTCATACCCAATATAAATTAACAGCGATGAATGCAAATGACGGCTGTGCTCTCCAGCTAGTGACTTTTAATAAGAGGGTGATGACTCAACATAAAAGTAAATGGATAGGCCCTTCGCAGAGGGAAGCAGGGATTTGTAGAGGTGCCAGAGCTCGGTTTTGCAATAGAGATAAATTGTATTTTGAGTGGTTTACTTTCATTGTCAACGTAACAACTAAGAGATGGCAATATCTTCCATGCTAAACACATTATAGGTGGTTCCCAAACAGAATGGTAAAGTTTATACTCCCCCTCCACCAACAAGCATCAATCCATGGCTTGCTCGAAACAACGAGTGCCTCCAACATACATCAGGTCCCAGGGGGAGTTTTGTTTGCAATTAATTTTGATTTATTTTGCATAAAGCATGGGACTGGGCATCCCGGTGACCAGCCATTTTCTCGCGAGTGAGGAGCGGAGTCCACTCCTCTTGAGAATAACCCGCCTAACATGGAAGATAAGGACAACCTTTGTTGATACATGAGCTATTCGAGCATACAAAACAGAATGTTTATTTGAAGGTGTAGAGTTTGGCACATACAAATTTACTTGGAACGACAGGTAGATACCGCATATAGGAAGGTATGGTGGACTCATCTGGAATAACTTTGGGGTTTAAGGGATTGGATGCACAAGCAGTATTCCCGCTTAGTACAAGTGAAGGCTAGCAAAAGACTGGGAAGCGACCAACTAGAGAGCGACAACAGCCATGTACATGCATTAAAATTAATAAACATTGGATGCAAGCATGAGTAGGATATAATCCACCATGAACATAAATATCGTGAAGGCTATGTTGATTTTGTTTCAACTACATGCATGAACATGTGCCAAGTCAAGTCACTTAAATCATTCAAAGGAGGATACCACCCCATCATACCACATCATAATCATCTCAATAGCATGTTGGCACACAAGCTAAACCATTGCACAAGCAACTATGATCTCTAATTGTCATTGCAAACATGTTTATTCATAATAAGCTGAATCAAGAACGAGGGACTCATCATATTTACAAAAACAAAAGAGGTCGAGTTCATACCAGCTTTTCTCATCTCAGTCAGTCCATCATATATCATCATAATTGCCTTTCACTTGCATGACCGAACGGTGTGAATAATAATAAGAGTGCACGTGCATTGGACTAAGCTGGAATCTGCAAGCATTCAATAAACACGAGAAGACAAGGCAATATGGGCTCTTGGTTAAATCAACAATAATGCATATAAGAGCCACTTCAACAATTTAATTATGGTCTTCTCCTACTGACCCCCAAAGAAAAGAAAAGAAATAAAACTATTTACACGGGGAAGCTCCCAACAATCAAAAGAAGAACGGGAAATATTTTTGGGTTTTCTTTTTAGTTATTACTACTACAGCAGAAAAATAAACCACTACTAATTTTTTTTGGTTTTTCTTAAGGTTTAGCAAACACACAAGAAGAAAGAAGGAAAAAGAAAATAAACTAGCATGGATATTACAGTGAAAAAGCATGAGCACCGACATCTAGCAATGAGTGTGTGTGAACATAAATGTAATGTCGGTGAGAAATACATACTCCCCCAAGCTTAGGCTTTTGGCCTAAGTTGGTCTATGGCCACGGCTGGCCTGGCGGATATCCATAATAATAGTTGTTGGGGTCGTACTGTGATGAGGAAGGATAGTTGGGATCATACTGTGATGAAGAAGAAGACTCTGACTGCCACTGGCTGACAGTCATCTCTGGATCCCAAGAATAAACATATTGTCGTGGAGGCTCATCTTGTGGTTCCTGTTCTAGCTCCTTGACTGGTGCAGGGTTCCGGTAGGCGTGAATAGCCGTCAACGGAACAAGGTATGTGCCTGCAGTCAAATCAAACAAAGAAGGAGCAGGCAATGTAATAGTCTCAGGATGATGTTTATTAAAGAACAATTGATATTTAAGCTCCCCTGCCCTATTTTTAATAATAAAATCATGTGCCACCATACTTTTATGATCTAGATAAACACGGGGCAGCACCTTTTCTTCCTTCTCAGCATGCCTAATAGGTATGTTAAAATGTGCGGCTAGGCGTGTGGCATAGATGCCTCCATAGATGGGACACTTAGTACGGTTCATACTTAACCGTCTAGCAATAATACCGCCCATACTAAAAGTGTTATCACTGTATAAACCGTGGTGCAGAATAATTATATCAGGGATACTAAGGTTTCCACTGTTTCCACGTCCAATTAAACAACGACTAGCAAATAATGCAAAGTAATGTAAAACAGCAAAATGTATGCTAGTGATTCGTGCATCGGAAACCTTTCTAGTTTCTCCTATAGTGATAGTATCAATAAACCCAGCCTCATCATCATGATGTGGTTCTTCTGCCTTGCCCTCAAAAGGGACTAAACAAATCCGACAAAAATCATAAAGTGACATCTCCTTATGCTCATCATATAAATGAAACTCCACCGTAGGTGGTGAGTTCCTAGAATGAAAATCAAAGTTTTGCACGAAAGTATTTGTGAGAAAGAGATACTGATCGCATTGGTCATGGAGGAAAGCGGTGAGGCCTGCATTGTGAGCCAATTCATGAAAATCTTCATAGATACCGGCTGCTCTCAAGAAATCTTCAGAAGGCCATTCACACGCCCGAATCTTCGCGGTGCGCGGCAAATTATACTTAGGCTTCGGTGCCTTTTCCTTCGAGCTTTGGCTCGATGAGCCCCTCAAAAATCTCCTCATTATTTTTCTGAAACAATCTGAAATTTTTAGTAACTTCAAACAAAAAGTAAACCAAACTCAATAAAACTGATAGCAACTACTCCTACAAGTGCCCAGAGCCTAAATCAAGCATTAGAACTACTTGGAACCATATAAATTTGACATGCAAGCTCAAGAACATGGTCATCTATGTAGCACAAATTTGCAAAGAATAAAGCACTAGAACAAAAACTAATTGGACCAATGGAGGAGTCACATACGAAGGAACAATCTCCCCAAGCAGTTTTGCGAGAGGTGCTTTGAGCAGGGAGATCGAAAATCACAGCAAAAGTGGCTGGAACTCATGCTTGAGTTGGTTTTTCGGGTTTGTGTGAGACAGAGGAAGAAGATGGGTGCTGGGATAAGTGGAGGAGGGCCACCGTGGGCCCACGAGGCAGGGGGGTGCGCCCTATAGGGGGGGCGCCCACCACCCTCGTGGCCAGGTGGCAGCTCGTCCCGCGGTAATTTTTGCGCAGTAAATCCTCAAATATTCTCAAAAAAATCATATTAAATTGGCATGGCATTCTGAGGACTTTTATTCGGGATATTTTTATATTGCACGGATAAGTTAGGAAACAGACAGAAAAATACTATTTTTACTTTATTTAATATAAATAACAGAAAGTATAGAGAGGGTACAGAAGTTTGTGCTTCTAGTTTCATCCATCTCATGCTCATCAAAAATAATCCACTAACAAGGTTGATCAAGTCTTGTTAACAAACTCATTCCGATAATCATGAAACCGGAGAAATTTCGAATAACACTAGGTTACCTCAACGGGGATATGCACATCCCCAATAATAAGTATATCATATTTCTTCTTGATAGTAGGAAGAGGAAATTCAAAACCTCCAAATATAATCAATGGAATTTTTCCAATAGAGTTGATACTATGAACTTGAGGTTGTTTCCTCGGAAAGTGTACCGTATGCTCATAACCATTAACATGAAAAGTGACATTGCCTTTGTTGCAATCAATAACAGCCCCTGCAGTATTAAGAAAAGGTCTTCCAAGAATAATAGACATACTATCATCCTCGGAAATATCAAGTATAACAAAGTCCGTTAAAATAGTAACGTTTGCAACCACAACGGGCACATCCTCACAAATACCGACAGGTATAGCAGTTGATTTATCGGCCATTTGCAAAGATATTTCAGTAGGTGTCAGCTTATTCAAGTCAAGTCTATGATATAAAGAGAGAGGCATAACACTAACACCGGCTCCAAGATCACATAAAGCAGTTTTAATATAATTCTTTTTAATGGAGCAAGGTATAGTGGGTACTCCGGGGTCTCCAAGTTTCTTTGGTATTCCACCCTTAAAAGTATAATTAGCAAGCATGGTGGAAATTTCAACTTCCGGTATCTTTCTTTATTAATAATGATATCCTTCATATATTTAGCATAAGGATTTGTTTTGAGCACATCAGTTAATCGCATACGCAAAAAGATAGGCCTAATCATTTCAGCAAAGCGCTCAAAATCCTCATCATCCTTTTTCTTGGATGGTTTAGGAGGAAAAGGCATGGGTTTCTGAACCCATGGTTCCCTTTCTTTACCATGTTTCCTAGCAACAAAGTCTCTTTATCATAACGTTGATTCTTTGATTGTGGGTTATCAAGATCAACAGCAGGTTCAATTTCTACATCATTATCATTACTAGGTTGTGCATCATCATGAACATCATTATTAATATTTTTACTAGGTTCATGTTCATTAAAAGATTGTGTTTCAGCATCAGACATAGAAATATCATTTGAATTATCAGGTGGTTCAGCAATAGGTTCACTAGAAGTTTGCACAGTTCTATCATTTTTCTTCTTCTTCTTTTTAGAAGAACTAGGAACATCAATATTATTTCTTTGAGAATCTTGCTCGATTCTCTTAGGGTGGCCTTCAAGATACAAAGGTTCTTGAGTCATTCTACCAGTTCTAGTAGCCACTCTAACAGCATAATCATTTTTCTTACTATTCATTTCATCAAGCACTTATTTTTGAGCCTTAAGTACTTGTTCTACTTGAGTGGTAACCATAGAAGCATGTTTGCTAACAAGTTTAAGTTCACCTTTAATATCAGCCATATAATCACCCAAGCGTCTAATCATATAAGCATTTTCTTTTAATTGTCTACCAAAATAAGCATTGAAGTCGTCTTGCTTAAACATAAAGTTTTCAAACTCATCCAAGCACTGACTAGCAATTTTACTAGGAGGGACTTCAGCTTTATCATATCTATAGAGAGAATTTACCTTTACTACCTGTGTCGGGATATCGGGATCAGGAGGTTCTTCAGTAAATAAAGATTTGAGATCATATGTTTCTTCAACAGGCGGTATATTAAGACCATGTATTTCTTCAATAGGAGGTAAATTCTTAACATCTTCATCTTTAATACCTTTTTCTTTCATAGATTTCTTTGCCTCTTGCATATCTTCGGGACTGAGGAATAGAACACCTCTCTTCTTCAAAGTTGGTTTAGGAATAGGCTCAGTAATTGGAGCAGGAGATGGCTCAGGAGCTGGCTCAGGAGGTGCCCAATTATTTTCATTTGTCAACATATTATTTAATAGAATTTCAGCTTCATCCGGTGTTCTTTCCCTGAAAAGAGAACCAGCACAACTATCCAGGTAATCTCTGGAAGCATCGGTTAGTCCATTATAAAAGATATCAAGTATTTCGGGTTTCTTAAGAGGATGATCAGGCAAAGCATTAAGTAACTTGAGAAGCCTCCCCCAAGCTTGTGGGAGACTCTCTTCTTTAATTTGCACGAAGTTGTATATTTCCCTCAAAGCAGCTTGTTTCTTATGAGCAGGGAAATATTTAGCAGAGAAGTAATAAATCATATCCTGGGGACTACGCACACAACCAGGATCAAGAGAATTAAACCATATCTTAGCATCACCCTTTAATGAGAACGGAAATATTTTGAGTATATAGAAGTAACATGATCTCTCATCATTAGTAAACATGGCAGCTATATCATTTAACTTAGTAAGATGTGCCACAACAGTTTCAGATTCATAGCCATAAAACGGACCAGATTCAACCAAAGTGATTATATCAGGATCAACAGAGAATTCATAATCCTTATTAGGAACACATATAGGTGAAGTAGCAAAAGAAGGGTCAGGTTTCATTATATCTCTAAGTGATTCTTTGTTCCATTTAATTAATAACCTCTTAAGCTCATATCTATCTCTGCAAGCTGAAATAGCTAAAGAAGATTCCGTATCAAAAAGATAGCCCTCGGGAATAACAGGCATATTTTCATCATCACTATCATCATCGTATTCAAATTCAATAATTTCTCTTTCTCTAGCCCTAGCAATTTGTCATCAAGAAATTCACTAAGGGGCATAGTAGTATCAGGCATAGAAGCAGTTTCATCATAAGTATCATGCATAGCAGAAGTCACATCATCAATAACATGCGACATATCAGAACGAATGGCAGAAGCAGATGTAGGTGTCGCAAACTTACTCATAACAGAAGGTGAATCAAGTGCAGAGCTAGATGGCAGTTCCTTACCTCCCCTCATAGTTGAGGGATAGATCTTGGTTTTTGGATCTCTCAAGTTCTTCATAGTGTCCAGCAGATATAAATCCCAAGTGACTCAAAGAATAGAGCTATGCTCCCCGGCAACGGCGCCAGAAATTGGTCTTGATAACCCACAATTATAGGGGATCGCAACAACTTTCAAGGGTAGAGTATTCAACCCAAATTTATTGATTCGACACAAGGGGAGCCAAAGAATATTCTCAAGTATTAGCAGCTGAGTTGTCAATTCAACCACACCTGGAAACTTAGTATCTGCAGCAAAGTGTTTAGTAGCAAAGTAATATGATAGTGGTAGTAGCGGCAACAAAAGTAAAGACAGCAAAAGTAATGTTTTTGGTATTTTGTAGTGATTCTTACAGTAGCAGCGGGAAAGTAAATAAGCGTAAACCAGTATATGGAAAACTCGTAGGCACCGGATTAGTGATGGATAATTATGCCGGATGCGGTTCATCATGTAACAGTCATAACATAGGGTGACACAGAACTAGCTCCAGTTCGTCAATGTAATGTAGGCATGTATTCCGTATATAGTCATACGTGCTTATGGAAAAGAACTTGCACGACATCTTTTGTCCTACCCTCCCGTGGGAGCGGGGTCCTATTGGAAACTAAGGGATATTAAGTCCTCCTTTTAATAGAGAACCGGAACAAAGCATTAGCACATAGTGAATACATGAACTCCTCAAACTAAGGTCATCACCGGGAGTGGTCCCGATTATTGTCACTTCGGGGTTGCCGGATCATAACACATAGTAGGTGACTATAGACTTGCAAGATAGGATCAAGAACTCACATATATTCATGAAAACATAATAGGTTCAGATCTGAAATCAGGGCACTCGGGCCCTAGTGACAAGCATTAAGCATAGCAAAGTCATAGCAACATCAATCTCAGAACATAATGGATACTAGGGATCAAACCCTGACAAAACTAACTTGATTACATGATAAATCCCATCCAACCCATCACCGTCCAACAAGTCTATGATGCAATTACTCACGCACGGCGGTGAGCATCATGAAATTGGTGATGGAGGATGGTTGATGATGATGACGGCGACGAATCCCCCTCTCCGGAGCCCCGAACGGACTCCAGATCAGCCCTCCCGAGAGGTTTTAGGGCTTGGCGGCGGCTCCGTATCGTAAAACGCGATGATTTCTTCTCCCTGATTTTTCTCTCTCTGAAAGCAAATATATAGAGTTGGAGTTGGCGTCGGAGGGTTTTCAGGGGGCCCACGAGGTAGGGGGGCGCGCCCTAGGGGGGGGGGCGCCCCCACCCTCGTGAGAAGGGTGTGGCCCCCCTGGTCTTCATCTTTGGTGAGGATTTTTTATTGTTTTTTCTAAGATGTTCCGTGGAGTTTCAGGTCATTCCAAGAATATTTGTTTTCTGCACATAAAACAACACCATGGTAATTCTGCTGAAAACAGCGTCAGTCCGGGTTAGTTCCATTCAAATCATACAAGTTAGAGTCCAAAACAAGGGCAAAAGTGTTTGGAAAAGTATATACGACGGAGACGTATCAAGGACTGCATTCACTTCACGAGTGAACTATTTGAAGATACACTGTGAGGCTGGGGCTTGAGCTCCGCCCAAGATGCAGGCGATGGCACGCGGCTCCTGGAAGCCCCCAGCCCCCTCGTCCTGATGGTGGTCGTCATTCCTTCTTGGTGGTGGCGGTAGCGGAGGGAGACCGGCGTTGCCCTAAGGACGATCCTCACGAGGCTGATCCCTCCAGGCGCCCTCACGAGACTGATCCTGCCAGCGGTCCACACGAGGCCGGTCGCACCACTCCTGGTGCGGGCCACGGTCGTCCCAGCGTCCGCCATCACATCCTCCTCCTCGGACGTAGCCCCAGTCCTTGCGCTCGGGGCATCGACTGAAGCGTCCTTCTCGAATGGCTCTGAGCTCTTGACAGTCGCTAGTGTTGTGACTATGCAGGTTATGGAAGGCGCAGAATGATCAGCTGCTCTTGGATGACTTGGGCTGGTCCCTGACGCGCTTTGTGTCCGGCTCCGCCGCGAGCACGGCCGCTCCCTTACGCTTCACGTCTTTGGTCTTGGCTTTCTTCTTCCCCGGGTCGGCAGCCGGTAGCTCGAGGAGGGAGAGGTGCCCCTCCTCAGCCCTTGCGCACTTGGTCGCCAAGTTGAACAGCTCCAGAGACGTGCACAACTCCTCGTGGATTGCGAGCTCCTCCTTCATCTTGACGTCGCGGATGCCATCGGAGAACGCGTAGATGATGGCCTCATGCGTCACCTTGGGGATCTTGAGGCAAACATTGTTGAAGCGTTGGATGTACTTCTGGAGGGTCTCTCCTAGTTGTTGCTTGACGCGGCGTAGGTCACCCGTAGCCGGTGGGCGGTCGCGACTGCCCTGGAAGTTGGCAACGAAACGGTCGCGCATCTCGTCCCAGGAGGAGATCGAGCCTGGAGGCAGGTTCAGGAGCCAGGAGCGGGCACCATCCTTGAGAACCATGGGGAACCAGTTCACCATGACTTTCTCATCGCCGTTGTCTGCCTCGATGCTCATCTCGTAGAGCTGCAGGAACTCCGCGGGGTCGGGGTGCCGTCATAGCGAGGAGGAAAATCCGGCTTGAACTTGCCCGGCCAAGCGACGCTACCTAGCTCAGGGGTGAAGGCACGGCAGCCTGCCGTGGTTACCGAGACTCTGCGTTGGTGGAGAACTTGTCCTTGATAGGGTCCGCACACCGCCGCTGTAGGCGGCACGCATTCTTGCCGTGGTGGCGCAGGGAGCGCGGGGGCATTTTCTCGCGGCCGAGGGACTTCTTGGCAACTTCTTTCTTCTTGCGCGAGCGCCGGACGTGGCAGGTCGCGCCGTGGGGCCACGCGCCTAGGCGCCAAGACTCCGTCTTGGGGCAGAGGTGGTGGAGGCGCTCCATGGGCCACGCCGCCCGTGGCTGGCGGAGGGCGAGGCAGCGAGAGGGATGGCGCAGGGGAGCCCCCTGCGGCGCCGACAAGCTCGGCGATGTGGTCGAGCCAGTCCTCGTAGAGGTCGTCGATGGGGCAGTAGCATAGGAGCTCGCGCGCCATGCACAAAGTGGCCTGCGTGTCCACGGGAGCGCGACGAGCGTGGGATGACGAACCGGCCGGGGTCAGAGATGGAGTGGCGGTGCGGCCGTCGCGCCGCACAGAGGGGTGCAGCGAGGATGCTTGCTGCTCGTTCCCCGCTGGGCCGATGGTGGCGTTGGCGGCAGGCGATGGAGAACGATGGGGTGGCCCGCCGACGGGAGCCGTCTGAGCAATGCGGGCGGCGAGGGCAGCCCGGCGCTCAGCGCGAGCGCGGCGAGCGTCTGCCATGGAGACGATGAAGCAACAGGACGCGGAGCGACGGAAGGGAAGCTTCGGCGCACCCCTACCTGGCGCGCTAAATGTTGGATCTCGGGTTCCGGCAAAACCCTCAAGGTTCGAACACTGGGGTGCGCGCGAAGATCTCCCCCTACCGATCCACGTCCTAACTTCGCTAAGATATCAAGGGCTAACTCGACGAACTCGCAACACGAAGGACACAAGATTTATACTGTTTCGGGCCACCATTGTGCTGTAATACCCTGCTCCAGTGTGGTGGTGGTGGATTGTCTCTTGGGCTAAGGATGAACAGTACAAAGGGAAGAATAGCCTCCGAGGCGAGGTGTTCTTGTGCTTGGTGAACTTGTGGTTGTTCGGGTCTCTCTTATCTCGGCTCTCCATGAGATCGATCTGCCCCTTGGCTATGGTGGTGGCTAGTCCTATTTATAGAGGCCCTGGTCCAAATCCCAAATATTGAGCGGGAAGGGAGCCAACAACGGCCAATTTGAAAGGGGATAGCTAGTACAACTTATCCTGACAAAAGCAGTCTTCGCCTGTCAAAGGCTCTGGTGGTGACGCCGTCTTGGGCTCCACAGTGACCTCTGTCTTGCCGTCCTGCTGGTCTTGGTTTCGTTGCACCAATATGGAAACCTTTTCTTGATGCCTCGGTACTCCGCGCCTGCGCTTGCTTCCTTAGCACCAAAGAGGAAACAAGGACACTGTGCGCGCTGGCGCCCGCCTGATCTTAATCGTCATGGCTCACGTCACTGAAACCTCGTGAGGTTTGCCTTGCCTTGAAATCTCCGCCCCTCATGAGCCAGACCGGTGAGGGCGCTCCCGAGGAGGTCTTGTGTCGTCTGCCTTGCAAGGCTTGGCCCCTCACGAGGGTCTTGAGTGCTTGTTGGTGAAGATGGGCCGTACGGGCCCACTCGCAGAGCCATGCCGTGGGCCGCAGGCAGGCAAGTCTGGGGACCCCCGTTCCCAGAACACCGAAAACCGGCATGCCTCCCCGCGGCCTAGTTGGGCCTCTCAGCAGCCCATCCACGGCCTCCTAGGCCCATCCTCACTAACCCTACCCGCCAGGGAGCCCGTTCCCATCTCTCGGTCTCTCCCCTCGATCCCATTTCCTTCCCTCGTGCCGCCAGAAACCTGATGCCCGATCCCCCAACTCCATCGAACCCCATCTCCCTTCTCCCCCATTCGTCCTTCGCGACAGGGCTGCCGCCTCGCCGTCCTACCTCCTCGTTTGCCATGGCCGTCGCCCGTTCGTCGCCTCCCCCGTAGGAGCCTCGCACCCGACCCCCTCGTCAAGGCCATGGGTGCTTGCAGCCCCGCCTTCTCCGCCTACCACCATCGTCATGACCGCTCCGTGCTTCTCCACCGAAGCCACGTCGCCTCCCCGCCATGGCGCCCTGCTCCAGACCTCGTCCTCATCGGACTCCGCGGCCCCCAGGACAGCTCCTCCGGCAACCCCGTCGTCTGCTTCGCCTCCTCACGCCCCTGCCTTCTACGCCCACGCCGTCGTCCACCGGCAGCGTCGCCACCCCGCCGGACCTCGTTCGTCAGCCCGCAGCCATGGCCTCAAGCTCGCCAAGCCACTGCCCCGCCTCTGCCTCGTTCGAACGGGGAGGAGGATGCGCTTCTGCTCGCCCGCATCGACCAGTGCCATGACCCGCAGCTCTCTGTACCGGCCTTCGTTTAGTTTCTTCGCCTCCGTGGCCTCCTTCACGCAAGGTTGCTGTTGTCTTGCCCTGTGAATCCATCGGCCCTGCCTGTGTTTTGACGAGATGACCAGAACTGCAAGACTGAGAACCCCCACCTTCCTGAGTGTCTCCTGGACACGTGAAGGTCGACTCCATCGCGAGAACATCTACTTCCCTCTACGAACCCGAACCGTCTCGATTGCACGCCTTGAAGGTATAACTCCGAGACGAAGCCATGGACCGTATGCATGTGTGTTGTATGAGATGCTCGTGTTTGCACCGTGCCCGTTTGTTTCGTGCACGACTCTTAGTTGCCATGCCACCGACACATGGGACATCAGGTAACCGGAATCACCCCACCACGTTGCATGACACGCTCCCGTCACACTCTCTTTTGCACCAGAATCTCAATCGAGTTACTGGAACTGGAATGTTGGCGTGACACCATTTCCATTATCGTTGTCGTGGTGCCCCTTTCTTTTCCGCCACGATGACAAATGCTTCGTAATGCTCATGTCAACTTTTAACAAAAATTGCATAAAACTTGCACATGTCATTCGCATCATGATAACAACATTTAAGATGTTTAAAATTGTTGTTGCATTAAATTGCTAATGCACATGAGGATTTACCGGAATTGTTGTTTGTTGTTTCCGGCCTCATTTAAATTGCCTAAAATATGTAGTTTACTTTTGCCTCACCTCTTGCCATGTTTAACAACATTTAATATTGTTGGGTACATAAACAAGAGAGAACTAAATAATTGATGTGGTGTTTCGTCAATACGCAACTCGTTGCATATTGAGCTCCACTTAATTTGTAGTATTGTTTGTTTCACTTTGCCATGCCATGCATATTTAAACCGGACATGCATCATCCTTGTTTGTGCATCATGCCATGTTATGTTTGTGTGTTTACCATGTTGTTTGCTTCTTTCCGGGTTGCTTCTCTCGTTAGCTTCGGTTTTGTTCCGGAGTTGTGAGGATTTGTTCTACTACGTTGGGTCGTCTACTTCTTGGACTCGTTCTTCTTCCTTACGGGATTTCAGGCAAGATGACCATACCCTCGAAATCACTTCTATCTTTGCTTGCTAGTTGTTCGCTCTATCGCTATGTCGCGCTACCTACCACTTGTTATATGATGCCTCCCATGTTGCCATGTCAAGCCTCTAACCCACCTTCCTAGCAAACTGTTGTTTGGCTATGTTACCACTTTTGCTCAGCCCCTCTTATAGTGTTACTAGTTGCAGGTGAAGTTGAAGCTGGTGATATGTTGGGATATCACAATATCTCTTATTTAATGAATGCATCTATATGCTTGGTAAAGGGTGGAAGGCTCGGCCTTATGCCTGGTGTTTTGTTCCACTCTTGCCGCCCTAGTTTTCGTCACACCGATGTTATGTTCCTTGATTTTGCGTTCCTTACGTGGTTGTGTGTTATGGGAACCCCTTGACAGTTCGCTTTGAATAAAACTCCTCCAGTAAGGCCCAACATTGGTTTTACATTTGTCTAACAACCTATACCTTTTTCCCTTGGGAGTCGCGCTCCCGAGGGTCATCTTTATTTTAACCCCCGAGCCAGTGCTTCTCTAAGTGTTGGTCCGAACCGGGCAGCCCGCGGGGCCACCTCGGGGCAACTTGAGGGCTGGTTTTACTCGTAGCTTGACCTATCCGGTGTGTCCTGAGAACGATATATGTGCGACTCCTATCGGGATTGTCGACACATCGGGCGGCTTTGCTGGTCTTGTTTTACCATTGTCGAAATGTCTTGTAACCGGGATTCCGAGACTGATCGGGTCTTTTCGGGAGAAGGAATATCCTTCGTTGACCGTGAGAGTTTGTGATGGGCTAAGTTGGGACACCCCTGCAGGGTATAAACTTTTGAAAGCCATGCCCACGGTTATGTGGCAGATGGGAATTTGTTAATGTCCGGTTGTAGAGAGCTTAACACTTAACTTAATTAAAATGCATGAACTGTGTGTGTAGCCGTGATGGTCTCTTTTCGGCGGAGTCCGGGAAGTGAACACGGTTCTTGTGTTATGTTTGTGCGTAAGTAGTTTCAGAATCACTTCTTGATCACTCCTAGCTTCTCGTTCGTTGCGTTGCTTCTCTTCTCGCTCTTATTTGCGTATGTTAGCCACCATATTTTCTTAGTGCTTGCTGCAGCTCCACCACATTACCTTATCCTACCCATAAGCTTAAATAGTCTTGATCTCACGGGTGTGAGATTGCCGAGTCCTCGTGACTCACAGATACTTCCAAACAGTCGCAGGTGCCGATGATAGCAATGCAGGTGATGCAACCAAGCTCAAGTGGGAGCTCGATGAAGATCTTGATCGTTGTTATGTGTGTTTTCTGGTTGATCGGTAGTGGAGCCTAGTTGGGACGATCGGGGGTCTAGCAATTGGGCTTGTCTTCTTTTATTTTGGTTCCGTAGTCGGACCTTGATTGTATTCTGGATGATGTATGTTTAACTTGTTATTTGTGTAAAGTGGTGATTGTAAGCCATCTCTTTATCCCTTTCTTATTCAGTACATGGGATTACGTGAGGATTACCCCACTTGCGACTAAACCACCATGCGGTTATGCCTCTAAGTCGTGCCTCGACACATGGGAGATATAGCCGCATCGTGGGTGTTACATATACATAGGACATCATATGCATATCATATTTCTTTTGCATTTTGGCTTTGTGATCCCCAAATCCTAAGCAACTCAAGGACCCACGGAGAGAGTTGGGGATTTTATTGTTTTCATATTTGAATTTTTCTCAAATATTGAAAAGTGGATCAATTTGGTTTTAATTATTTTTCTCTCCAAATAATATTTCCAATATTAAAAATACATGAGAGGTGATAATATGACTTCTCCAAAGTAATTGAACTATTGGAGGCAAATTATTAAAATCAAATAAATTATTTTATTTGGATTTTATCGCTATTTTATTCGAATTAGAAAATTATGCATTTTTTAAAATTGCATTTTAGGCCAAGAAAATGTTCATCATGTTCTAAATATTTTATTTAGATGGTGAAAATTTCTTTTGGCATTTTTAGATTTTTATTTTATTTATTAGGATTTTTTCGGCGAAATCTGTTTAAAAAAACGCGAACTGCCTTAATGGGGTGTGTCCAAACAGGACACTGCCGCCCGTGCCTTTATAAGGCGATGCGAGGCCGCCCCAAACCCTAGCCGCCGCCAGCCGCCAGCCGCCCGCCGCCGCATCGCCGCCTGCCGCCGCCGTCGCCGCCCGCCACCGCCGTCGCCGGAGCCGCCGCCATTGACCGGTCGTTTTTTTGTTTAACCCGATTTTTTTAGTTTCACAGTTTATGTTATTAGATCGGTTTTTCGCCAGTTTATTTATTTAGCAGACGTTCGTTCGTTCGTTTTAACGAACGTTATTCGTCGGTTAGGTTCAGACTACGAACGTTCGTTCGTTAGTCTTTTCCTTTTATTTTATTTTCGGCTAGGGACCTATCCGCGATTATTTTTATCGCAGATTAACCCCTTATCTTCAAAAGCTCGCCATTTCTTAACCGTTTGTCCAAATCCAGTGAAACCAACACCAAAATCTTCGTCTTGAAACCCTCTTTCTGTTTAATCAACTTGAACAAGGTTTTTAAAATTTAAAATTTGGTTTCAAGCAGATTTGTTTTCAAAGTTCTTTTGACCATAGTTTCAGTTCTGGAGCTCCGATTCGATTGTTTCTTTTTGCTGATTGAATCTCTTCAGTTGAGTTTTCAGATTCGATCTTCTTATTCGAAGTTCTATGCTTGAGTGCTTATGTATGCTATTGTTTGTTTGCACTAAAATTCCCGGAGTGCACAACATGCTACTGCGAGTCATTAGGTTTCACGGATCATCACCAAGGCAAGTAACAGTTTGATCATATCCCTTTTACCCAGTTTTTATGCATTACTTACAACCCTCAAACATTGCATGAGTAGGATCTCTTAACCTGTGGGTTTGGGAAGTACATGATGAGGTAGAACCTATTGCCCTTTTATTATCAAACCCTGGGAGTTACTTCTACGTTATGCTTATTGCCATGCTATGCTCGTAGACGTGGATTGGGTTTGAGTGTATCCATGACAAACGTGAGGTTATTAATTAATGGTTTACGTAAGGTGGCTACTTAAACACACATATGGGTGGATTGGTTGCGGGCACCTGGGGATATACTAGTGATGTCCTTTTTGGTTCTCCACCCAGGCTCAAAGGGATCATAAGATTATTCATGCTGGAAACTTCCGTGTGCAGCCACAAGCCATTATGGGCTCTGGCATAGTTGAGTAAGTTGTGGGAAACCTTTCCATGCTGGGCTAGCAGATGTAGTGGATTGTAGGTGTACCAGCCTATCTATCGGTTAAGGGGACCTCTTTGGAAAGACTGTGTCTCGGTCATCCGTTTCTCAAACACCATGCAGTGCGAGAATTCCAACGAAGGAGATCGAGTCTTGTGGGGAAAAGTGCACAAACCTCTGCAGAGTGTATAAACTAATCATGGTTAGTCGTGTCCCCGGTTATGGACATCTTGTGTATCTGGTTCTTGAATTATCATGTGAATCTCATCACTCTAAATTAATTTGTTGGGATGTTAATTACTTTTAATTGGGATTGAGATGGGGACTTACCATTCTCAATGTTTTGAACTACCATGATAGTTAAAATAAAATATATTCCTTTGTAGTAGGGAAAAATTGGGTTTTCGCAAAAACATTATAACCATAGAGCCTCCACCAGCCATATATGCATGTAGTGATAGCATTTACTTCTTCATTGCTCTACTATATTATGTTGCCAACATATTTCGTGTGCTGACCCATTTCGGGCTGCAACATATCATGTTGCAGACTTTTCAAACGAAGAGTAAGGTGTGCTAGGTTGTTTGTCGTGCACTCAGCTATGTTGTTGGAGTTGATGGACTCACTTTATCTACCAAGCCTTCCGCTGTTATCTTACTTAGATGGCCTTAAGCCATATTTATTGTAATAAGTTCTCTTTTGAGACATTCGATGTAATAAGTGTGTGATTGCTACTCTGTTATAAATCCTTCAAGTACTATGTATGTCAACATTACCGATCTAGGGATGACATTTATGCACAGAGATTTGACCGTTTGAGGTCGCATCGCTACACCCAATTATTATCACCTTGGGGTATGCAGATCATAAATCATAGTAGGTGTCTACAACTTGCAAGATAGGATCAGGAACACAAATATATTCATGAAAACATAATAGGTTCAGATCTGAAATCATGGCACTCGGGCCCTAGTGACAAGCATTAAGCATAGCAAAGTCATAGCAACATCGATCTCAGAACATAGTGGATACTAGGGGTCAAACCCTAACAAAACTAACTCGATTACATGATAAATCTCATCCAACCCATCACCGTCCAGCATGTCTACGATGGAATTACTCACGAATGACGGCGAGCATCATGAAATTGGTGATGGAGGAAGGTTGGTGGTGATGATGGCGATGAATCCCCCTCTCCGAAGCCCCGAACGGACTCGAGATCAGCCCTCCGGATGGTTTATTTTATTAGATTGGTTTTTCGTTGGTTTATTTATTTAGCGGACGTTCGCCTGTTCGTTCGTTTTAACGAACGTTGTTCGCCGGTTAGATTCAGACTACGAACGTTCGTTCGTTAGTCTTTTCCTTTTATTTTATTTTCGGCCAGGGACTTATCTGCGATTATTTTTATCACATATTAGCCCCTGATCTTCAAACGCTCGCCGTTTCTTAACCGTTTGTCCAAATCCAGTGAAACCAACGCCAAAATCTTCGTCTGGAAACCATCTTTCTGCTTAGTCAACTTGAACAAGGTTCTGACAAATTAAAATTTGGTTTCAAGCAGATTTGTTTTTGATGTTTTTTGACCGTAGTTTCAGTTCTGTAGCTCCGATTCAATTGTTTCTTTTTGCAGATTGAATCTCTTCAGTTGAGTTTTAAGATTTGATCTTCTTATTCGAAGTTTCCCCTTGCAGCTATGCTTAAGTGCCTATGTATGCTATTGTTTGTTTGCGCTAGAATTCCCGAAGTGCGCAGCGTGCTACTACGAGTCACTAGGTTTTGCGGATCATTAGCAAGGCAAGTAACACTTTCATCATATCCCTTTTACCCAATGTTTATGCATTTGTTACAAACCTTAAACATTAAATGAGTAGGATCTCTTAACTTGTGGGTTTGGGAAGTAGATGATGAGGTAGAACGAATTGCCCTTTTATTATCAAACCCTCGGAGTTACTTCTACGTTATGCTTATTGCCATGCTATGCTCGTAGACGTGGATTGGGTTTGAGTGTATCCATGACAGATGTGAGGTTATTAATTAATGGTTTACTTAAGGTGGCTACTTAAACACACATCTGGGTGGATTGGTTGCGGGCACCTGGGGATATACCAGTGCTGTCCTTTTTGGTTCACCACCCAGGCTCAAAGGGATCATAAGATTATTCATGCTGGAAACTTCCGTGTGCAGCCACAAGCCATTATGGGCTCTGGCATAGTTGAGTAAGTTGTGGGAAACCTTTCCATGATGGGCTAGCAGATGTAGGGGATTGTAGGTGTACCGGCCTATCTATCGATTAAGGGACCTCTTCGGAAAGACTGTGTCTCGGTCATCCATTTCTCAAACACCATGAAGTGCGAGAATTACAACGGAGGAGATCGAATCTTGTGGGGAAAAGTGTGCAAACCTATGCAGAGTGTATAAACTAATCATGGTTAGCCGTGTCCCCGATTATGGACATCTTGAGTATCTGGTTCTTGAATTATCATGTGGATCTCATCACTCTAAATTAATCTGTTGGGATGTTAATTACTTTTAATTGGGATTGATATGGGGATTTACCATTCTTAATGTTTTCAACTACCATGATAGTTAAAATAAAATATATTCCTTTGTAGTAGGGAAAATTTGGCTTTTCGCAAAAACATTATAAGCATAGAGCCTCCACTAGCCATATATGCATGCAGTGATAACATTTACTTGTTCATTGCTGTACTGTGTTATCTTGCCAGCATATTCCATGTGCTAACCTGTTTCGGGCTGCAACATATCATGTTGCAGACTTTTCAGACGAAGAGTAAGGTGTGCTAGGTCGTTTTTCGCGCACTCAGCTATGTCGTCGGAGTTGATGGACTAACTTTATATACCAAGCCTTCCGCTGTTATCTTACTTAGGTGGCCTTAAGCCATATTTATTGTAATAAGTTCTCTTTTGAGACATTCGATGTAATAAGTGTGTGATTGCTACTCTATTATAAGTCCTTCAAGTACTGTGTATGTCAGCATTACCGGTCCAGGAATGACACTTATCCACAGAGATTTGACCATTTGAGGTTGGATCGCTACACCCAATTATTATCACCTTGGGGTATGCGGATCATAACTCATAGTAGGTGTCTACAACTTGCAAGATAGGATCAGGAACACAAATATATTCATGAAAACATAATAGGTTCAGATCTGAAATCATGGCACTCGGGCCCTGGTGACAAGCATTAAGCATAGCAAAGTCATAGCAACATCAATCTCAGAACATAGTGGATACTAGAGATCAAATCCTAACAAAACTAACTCGATTACATGATAAATCTCAACCAACCCATCACCGTCCAGCATGTCTATGATGGAATTACCCACGCATGACGGTGAGCATCATGAAATTGGTGATGGAGGAAGGTTGGTGGTGATGATGGTGACGAATCCCTTCTCCGTAGCCCTGAACGGACTCCAGATCTGCCCTCCCGATGGTTTATATTATTAGATCGGTTTTTTGTCAGTTTATTTATTTAGCGGACGTTCTTTTGTTCGTTCGTTTTAATGAACGTTGTTCGCCGGTTAGATTCGGACTACGAACGTTCATTCGTTAGTCTTTTCCTTTTATTTTATTTTCGGCCAGGGACCTATCCGCGATTATTTTTATCACAGATTGGCCCCTGATCTTCAAACACTCGCCGTTTCTTAACCGTTTGTCCAAATCCAGTGAAACCAACGCCAAAATCTTCGTCTGGAAACCCTCTTTCTGTTTAGTCAACTTGAATAAGGTTTTGACAAATTAAAATTTGGTTTCAAGCAGATTTGTTTCTGATGTTTTTTTGACCGTAGTTTCAGTTCTGTAGCTCCGATTCGATTGTTTCTTTGTGCAGATTGAATCTCTTTAGTTGAGTTTTCAGATTCGATCTTCATATTCTAAGTTTCCCCTTGCATCTATGCTTGAGTGCCTATGTATGCTATTGTTTGTTTGCGCTAGAATTCCCGGAGTGCGCAACGTGCTACTACGAGTCACTAGTTTTTGCGGATCATCAGCAAAGCAAGTAACACTTTGATCATATCCCTTTTACCTAGTTTTTATGCATTAGTTACAACCCTCAAACATTGCACGAGTAGGATCTCTTAACTTGTGGGTTTTGGAAGTAGATGATGAGGTAGAACCAATTGCCCTTTTATTATCAAACCCTGGGAGTTATTTCTATGTTATGCTTATTGCCATGCTATGCTCGTAGACGTGGATTGGGTTTGAGTGTATCCATGACAGATGTGAGGTTATTAATTAATGGTTTACTTAAGGTGGCTACTTAAACACACATCTGGGTGGATTGGTTGCGGGCACCTGGGGATATACCAATGCTGTCCTTTTTGGTTCGCCACCTAGGCTCAAAGGGATCATAAGATTATTCATGCTGGAAACTTCCGTGTGCAGCCACAAGCCATTATGGGCTCTGACATAGTTGAGTAAGTTGTGGGAAACCTTTCCATGATGGGCTAGCAGATGTAGGGGATTGTAGGTGTACCGGCCTATCTATCGGTTAAGGGACCTCTTCAGAAAGACTGTGTCTCGGTCATCCGTTTCTCAAACACCACGCAGTGCGAGAATTACAACGGAGGAGATCGAGTCTTGTGGGGAAAAGTGTGCAAACCTATGCAGAGTGTATAAACTAATCATGGTTAGCTGTGTCCCCGGTTATGGACATCTTGAGTATCTGGTTCTTGAATTATCATGTCGATCTCATCACTCTAAATTAATCTGTTGGGATGTTAATTACTTTTAATTGGGATTGAGATTGGGATTTACCATTCTCAATGTTTTCAACTACCATGATAGTTAAAATAAAATATATTCCTTTGTAGTAGGGAAAATTTGGCTTTTCGCAAAAACATTATAAGCATAGAGCCTCCACCAGCCATATATGCATGGAGTGATAGCATTTACTTGTTCATTTCTCTAGTGTGTTTTCTTGCTAGCATATTCCATGTGCTGACCCATTTCGGGCTACAACATATCATGTTGCAGACTTTTTATACGAAGAGTAAGGTGCGCTAGGTCGTTTGTCATGCACTCAGCTATGTCGTTGGAGTTGATGGACTCACTTTATCTACCAAGCCTTCCATTGTTATCTTACTTAGATGGCCTTAAGCCATATTTATTGTAATATGTTCTCTTTTGAGACATCCGTTGTAATAAGTGTGTGATTGCTACTCCGTTATAAATCTTTCAAGTACTGTGTGTGTCAGCAATACCGATCCAGGGATGACACTTATGCACAGAGATTTGACCGTTTGAGGTCAGATCGCTGCAAGATGGTATCAGAGCACACGCTGAATGTAGGACACGACCACTAAGATGAGCCATAGGTCACTCTTCTCTACTCATTTCTGACTCCACTCCATTTTCTACTCTATAGGATGGCCGTGACGCCCCGAGACCGATGCGCCCGGTGTCTTCTAGTTATTCATTGTTGTTGCCTTGTCATTTGCTTGCGTGTTGCATTTCATCATGTCATCATGTGCATTGCATCATCATGTTTTCGAACTTGCATTATTCTGGGTCTCCCAGTTCCTTCCGTTGTCGCGTTCGGAGTCCAGACACACTTGCACGCGCCCGCGGCATGTCTGAAATAGTATTTTATAAGTGGTCGGAAAATGTTCTCGGATTGGGTTGAAAGTTGGCGTGCGGACTTGTTTTGTTTTAGGTAGGCCGCCTGCCAAGTTATCGCATTCGGAGTCCATTTGATGCCCCAACGATTAACTATAGCGACAATATAGTCGGTCAAACGTCGTACGTTTTCGGTCTCTGGAAACAGACGCCGGGACTCTCTCTCTCTCTTCTCTCCTCTCAGCCCGAGGCCTTTTGCATAGCCCACAAGCTCAAACCTACCCCTCCTCGCGTCCGGAGCCATGGGATCGTGATCGGAGGCTCCGAAACCCCCCTAGACCCAAACCCTAGCAAAACCTGCTATATATAGACCCCCTAGTCCATTTTCGGACTAATCCTAGTCTAAAACCTACCCCTAGCCCTTCTTGCCCACTGGCCCGCCGCCACTTGGCACGCAGCCACTGGCCACGCCGCCACCTGAGCCGCCAACCACGCGCCCTTGTCCCCCACCTCGCGCAGGGCCCGTGGAACCCAGATCGGGGCCCTGGAAGCTCATCTACGCCGAACCGCGTCGCCGCCCGCTCTTCCCGTTGTTCGACCCCTTCACCCGAGCGCCTCCTCCCCACCTCGTCTCCCTCGCGCCGGCTGACCACCAGAGACGTCGCCGCCGGCCACCACAGTAGCGGACCAGGCCGCCTCGTCCCTGCCGTCTTCCTCTCCCGTCCTCCATTTTTTATTTCTCCTCCTCACGTCTTGATATCTCTCTGTATCCATCACACGAGATCGCCGCCCTGGTGATTTGATTCTTCTCGATCTGGTCGGGAACGGAACCCCGGAGACCTCCCATGCTCGGATCTGGCCGCCCCGACGCCTTCGCTCGCGGATCCGGCGAGCCCCAGTCGTATCGCGCCGCCGCCGTTGACCCCTGCCTCCTGCGTCGTCTGTTGCGTACGAGGACGAAAGCACGCTCGCGTGGGCCCGCCTTGGCCTCCTCCCCATCCAAGGCCCACTCGGCCCCGCTTTCCTCCTCGCGTGTGGCCCAGCCGCCCCGCGCCTTGCTGCAGGCTCAACCCACCAGATCCGGTGGCCCCAAGGCCCGCGAGGTGAGCACAAGCCAGCCCACCCCCCTGTTTGTTATGTGACGCCCTGGGCGCTGCATATTATCCTGCGCTCACCAGTTTCGGCCCACGTCTTTTTTTTCGTTCTGGACGTTTAGCTAATTTCCAGAGACTGTAGTTTTTATAGAAAAACCCCTAGTTGTCATGCATATAATAACTAATTAACCGTGCATCAGATTTAAACAAACCTTAGATGAAAAATGCTTAGAATTTCATCTAGTTTAATAATATCCAACTTTCATCTATGTTTAAAATGTTTAAAATGCTGTTTGTTTAAATTTTCTTAAATACCTTGTTAAATGATTTATTTCATAACTACTTCATCGTAGCTCGGTTTTAAATAAACTTTATATGTAAATGGGGTAGAAAAATGCCTAGTTTATCATGGTGTACTTACTTTGCATGTTTAACAACTCTAAAATTTGGTTTAGGGCAGATCAGTACCAACCTAAAAATATGCATACGGGGATTTACTGGAATTGTTGTTCGTTGTTTCCGGCCTCATTTAAACTTGCCTAGATAGGTAGTTTTGTTGTGCTTCACCTCTTGCCATGTTAATCAACATTTAATATTGTTGGGTACATAAACGAGATCGAACTAAATAATTGTTGTGGTGTTTTGTCAATATGCTACTCGTTGCATATTGAGCTCCACTTAACTTGTAGTGTTGTTTGTTGTACTTTGCCATGCCATGCCTCTTTAAATCGGACATGCATCATACTTGGTGGTGCATCATGCCATGATTATGTGATGGTTGTTTACTATGTTGTTTGCTTCTTTCCGGTGTTGCTTCTTCGGGTTAGTTCCGATAACGTCACGTTTGTGAGGATTCGTTCGACTACGTCCGTTTGTCTTCTTCATGGACTCGTTCTTCTTCCTTGAGGGATCTCAGGCAAGATGACCATACCCTCGATATCACTTCTATCATTGCTTGCTAGTTGTTCTCTCTTTTGCTATGCCGCGATACCTACCACTTTCTATATCATGCCTCCCATATTGCCATGTCAAGCCTCTAACCCACCTTTCCTAGCAAACCGTTGTTTGGCTATGTTACCGCTTTGCTCAGCCCCTCTTATAGCATTGCTAGTTGCAGGTGAAGATGGAGTTTGTTCCTTGTTAGAACATGATTATTGTTGGGATATCATTATTATTATATCTTGTTTACTTTAATGCATCTATATACTTGGTAAAGGGTGGAAGGCTCAGCCTTATGCCTGGTGTTTTGTTCCACTCTTGCCGCCCTAGTTTCCGTCATACCGGTGTTATGTTCCTTGATTTAGCGTTCCTTACGCGGTTGGGTTATAATGGGAACCCCTTGACTATTCACCTTTAATAAAACTCCTCCAGCAAGGCCAACCTTGGGTTTACCATTTGCCACCTAAGCCTTTTTCCCTTGGGTTCTGCAGACTCAAGGGTCATCTTTATTTTAAACCCCCGGGCCAGTGCTCCTCTGAGTGTTGGTCCAAACTAGAGCCCCTTGCAGCGCCACCTCGGGGAAACTTGAGGGTTGGTTTTAGTTGTACGGACTGCTCATCCGGTGTGCCCTGAGAACGAGATATGTGCAGCTCCTATCGGGATTTGTCGGCACATCGGGCGGCTTTGCTGGTCTTGTTTTACCATTGTCGAAATGACTTGTAACCGGGATTCCGAGTCTGATCGGGTCTTCCTAGGAGAAGGAATATCCTTCGTTGACCATGAGAGCTTGTGATGGGCTAAGTTGGGACACCCCTGCAGGGTTATGAACTTCCGAAAGTCGTGCCCGCGGTTATGGGCAGATGGTAATTTGTTAATATCCGGTTGTAGAGAACTTGACACTTAACTTTAACTAAAATGCATCAACGGCGTGTGTAGCCGTGATGGGAATTTGTTATGCTTGAACGTAAGTAGTTTCAGGATCACTTCCTGATCACTTCTAGTTCACGACCGTGCTTTGCTTCTCTTCTCGCTCTCATTTGCGTAAGTTAGCCACCATATATGCTAGTGCTTGCTGCAGCTCCACCTCACTACCTTTTCACCCCTTAAGCTTAAATAGTCTTGATCGCGAGGGTGTGAGATTGCTGAGTCCCCATGACTCACAGATTACTTACCAACAGTTTGCAGGTGCCGATGATACCACTGCAGGTGACGCAACCAAGCTCAAGCGGGAGCTCCATGAAGACCTTTTCGTTGTTGTGTTTCATTTCCTTTTGATCAGGAGTGGAGCCCAGTTGGGACGATTGGGGACCTAGCATTAGGGGTTGTCTTTCTTTATTTTGGTTCCATAGTCGGACCTTGATTGTATTCTGGATGATGTAATGCTATATTTATATATTGTGTGAAGTGGCGAGTGTAAGCCATCTCTTTATCCCTTTCTTATTCAGTACATGGGATGTGTAAAGATTACCCCTCTTGCGACATGCCTACTATGCGGTTATGCCTCTAAATCGTGCTCCGACATGTGGGAGATATAGCCGCATCATGGGTGTTACAATGGCGGACACAAGGAATAAGTTCACACAGCCGGATGAAGACACACCTTTTGGACGACACTTGAAGGAAGTCACTAGGTACCTGAACATTGGAATACCAAGCTTCACCGGGACCTACACTGCCACTTTACCAGAAGAGGAGCATTGGATGATTCGAGTTCAAGTTCCAGGAAGGACATTCACGCCGGTCACTGAGCCCATAGAGTTTTCCTTTGATGCACCAACCTGGAGTCTAGGCAAGATCATGGCAGCCCACATCTCCATGGGATGCATCGGCGAAGTTTATCACAAGGAACTTAAGGACACCATCTACCAGATATGTGGGTGTCGAGATGAGCAATGGGAGATGATCAGCACCAGGAAGGAAAGGTCCATTGCAGCCTTCATCCAGGAGTTAAATCATCACATTCGTCGCCAGGAGAACCAGATGTGTGCAAGCATGATAGATCTGAAGAAGTTGATGACTAGGAACATGGAGCTGGAAGAGGAACTCAAGTCTACACACAACGAATACAAGGAGGAAATCACCGTACTAGTGGAGATGAATGATGACCTGACAAGGAAGTTAGGAGTATTCATGGGAGACCCTGTGCCAGGAGGAGATGATGACCACCCTAAGGACTACATCATCATCGACGACACCGACTCCGACCCCAGTGATGATGACTATGAAGACGAAGCTGGAGCAGATATCATGGAGTCTTCTACCGATCAAAATTTCTAGTAGACCACCATATTATTAGTAGTATTCCCCCATGTATATATTAGTAGTCCGAGCACTGTAACGATAGTTAGATCGATTGCATGACCTTGCTTGATATTGTTTTGGAGTGATATTGATTGTGTTTGTCTCATGTGCATATGGGTAGTGCTTTCTCATTAGACCTCATTCTATTCTAATCTCTCCCCTCTAAAACCCACCAGATGCCTCCGAGACATGACCTCAGATTTGCCTTCCCACTGGAGCTCACTCAGTTGATCCAACAAAAGAATACACTGATGCAGTTGCTAGTCCAGAATCAAGGCAACAACAACAACAATAACAACAACCCACCGCCACCACCTCCAGTTGACAACTTAGCCCGTTTTCTGAGGTTACAACCACCGGTGTTTTCCAGTAGCACCGATCCCATAGTTGTGGATGACTGGCTACGTAGGATTGGAAGGGAGTTAACCACCGCAGGTTGCGCAGATGCTGAGAAGGTGCGTTTTGCCGCACACCAATTGGATGGACCTGAAGCCGCATGGTGGGAGAATTACACAACCACCTTCCCCATAGCCAATGTTACTTGGGAGCAATTTCAGCAAGCATTCCGCACTGCTCATGTCTCAACTGGAGCTATGAGCATGAAGAAGCGTGAGTTTCACAACTTACGCCAGGGCAACCGTACTGTAGGGCAGTACATGGAGGAGTTTAGCAAGCTAGCTTGTTATGCCCTAGATGATGTGGCCACAGATGCTGCGAAGCAGGAGAAGTTTATGGAAGGGCTGAATGAAGAGATGAGTATGCAGTTGATGATGGCAACATTCACCAACTACCATGAGTTGGTAGATAAGTCTCTTATGATTGAAAGGAAGCAGCAGCAGATTGAGAGCCGCAGAAGGAAGTATGGACAAGGGAAATACAATTCAGGAGCTTAGCAGAAACCCCATTTCACCCCGAACCCGGGAGGATTTACCCATAATGATGGAGGACACACTCATAATGGAGGAAGTTCACATAACCACAATGGCCCTAGGAATGGTAATGGTAATGGAGCTGGAAGCAGTCAGAACCGCTCTAACCCAAGAATACCCGCCAAGAAGGACCAAAGCCACGTTACTTGTCTCAAGTGCGGGAAGACTGGACACTATGCCAATGAGTGCCCTGAACTCAAGAATGGAAATGGCAATGGAAGCTCTGGGAAGAAGCCCAACCCTTTCAACAAGGGACAAGTGAACCACGTGAACGTGGAGGAGGTTGAGGAGCAGCCAGATGCAGTTATCGTTAAGTTTTTGGTTAAGTCATTTACCGCAATAGTTCTTTTTGATACTGGTGTATCGCATTCATACATATCAAGGGGATTCGTGGATAAGTATAAGTTGCCCACCCAAGTTCTTAAGACGCCTATGTTAGTAAGCTCACCCGGAGCAGAGTATATGGCAAGCAGTGGATGTTTTCAGATTCCATTGACCATAGGTAGGCATGTTTTCCCCTCAGACTTACTAATTTTGGAATCCAAAGGATTGGATGTGATACTCGGTATGGATTGGCTATCAAAGTATGGAGGAAACATTGAATGCGCCAGTAGGTCAATTCTACTCACCACACCGGAGGAAAAAAAGGATTAAGTATGTATCCAGGCATACTCCTAAGAGTACTCACATAAATTCCCTCACGGGAGTTGCTCAGGAAGAAGTGCCTGTAGTGAAGGATTACCCAGATGTATTTCCAGAGGAACTACCAGGCCTACCCCCGGATCGAGACATTGAGTTTTTGATAGAGTTATTGCCATACCGGATGCCCGCAAATGATCTGGAGGAGATTAAGAAACAAATTAAGGAGTTACTGGAGAAAGGTTACATTCGACGAAGTTTGTCACCATGGGGAGCCCCAGTGCTCTTGGTTGAGAAGAAGGATAAATCTCTAAGAATGGTTGTTGATTATCATGCATTGAATGAAGTGACGATCAAGAACAAGTACCCACTTCCGATGATCAATGATTTTTTTGACTAGCTACAAGGAGCTAAAGTATTTTCCAAGATCGATTTACGATCAGGGTACCACCAGCTGAAGATTCGAGAACAGGATATACCTAAGACAACTTTCACCACAAGGTACGGGCTGTAACAGTACACGGTTATGTCATTCAGATTGAGTAATGCCCCTGCCTATTTCATGAGTACGATGAACAAGGTGTTTATGGAGTTCTTGGATAAGTTTGTTATGGTGTTCATTGATGACATTTTGGTATACTCGAAGAATGAAAAAGAGCATAAGGAGCATTTGCGTTTAGTTCTCGAGAAGCTCAGGGAACATCAGTTATACGCTAAGTTCAGAAAATGTGAGTTTTGGTTGAAGGAAGTTGGATTCCTTGGACATGTTATATCAAGAGAAGGTATAGCAGTAGACCCTACTAAGGTTCAGTCGGTCACTGAGTGTTTGGCACCCACCTCAGTTGGAGAGATCTGCAGTTTCCTAGGAATCGCGGGATATTATCGGAGATTCATTGAGAATTTCTCTAAGATTGCAAAGCCCATGACAGAGTTGTTGAAGAAGGACACCAAGTTCAAATGGACAGATGAATGTGAGGCAAGTTTCAGGAGTTGAAGAAACGATTGACTATAGCCCCAGTCCTGATTCCGCTAGATGTACGTAGGGATTTCCAAGTGTATTGTGGCGCGTCTCGCCTAGGACTTGGAGGCGTGCTTATGCAAGACGAAAGAGTCGTTTCATATGCCTCATGACAGCTTCGACCGCATGAGTTGACTTATGCCACACATGATTTGGAGTTAGCGGCCGTAGTGCATACTCTCAAAACCTGGAGACATTTTCTTATTGGAAACCATTGTGATGTGTACACGGATCATAAGAGTTTGAAGTACATTTTCACGTAGAAGGAGCTGAATCTCAGGCAAAGGAGATGGTTGGAGCTTATTAAGGATTACGATATGAAGTTGCACTATCATCCAGGCAAGGCCAATGTCATAGCAGACGCTTTGATCCGGAAGAGTTACGCCAATACCCTCGTAAGCGGAGGATTGCCAACTAAGTTAGCTGAAGATCTCAGGGAGCTACGTTTGGAGATAGTCCCTAGAGATTTTTGTTGCAACATTGGAAGTTCAGTCGACATTATTGGGAAAAATTCGAGAAGCTTAGAAGGATGATAAGGAAATTGCTGAGATAAAGGAGAATATGAGCAAAGGAAATGCCAAAGGTTTTCGTGAGGATGAGCATGACACCTTGTGGTTTGAGGACCATATATATGTGCCCAATAATGTAGAGATCGGAAAGTTAATACTTCAGGAAGCTCACGACTCACCATATTCGATACACCCTGGAAACACCAAGATGTATTTGGATTTGAAGGAGCATTTCTGTTGGACGGGTATGAAGAAGGACATTGCCGAGTATGTAGCCGTATGTGATGTATGTTAGAGACTAAAGGCAGAACATCAGAAGCCAGCAGGATTACTGCAGCCTATGCCGATACCCGAGTGGAAGTGGGATAAGCTTGGCATGGATTTTATCACCGGATTACCCAGGACACGATCGGGATACTATTATATTTGGGTAGTAGTGGATCGCTTGACCAAAGTGGCTCACTTTATCCCAGTGAAAACCACCTATACCAGTGCTAAGTTGGCCAAGATATACATGACCAGGATCGTATGTCTGCATGGAGTTCTGAGGACTATTGTATCAGATAGAGGAACACAGTTTACTTCAAAATTTTGGCACCAGCTGCACCAGACTCTGGGCACCAGGCTAGAGTTCAGTACAACTTTTCATCCACAGACAAATGGACAGACTGAGAGAGTCAATCAGATTCTGGAGGACATGTTGAGATCTTGTGTGCTAGATTATGGATCTAGTTGGGATGATAATTTTCCCTACATAGAGTTTTCTTACAACAACAGTTACCAAGCCAGTTTGAGGATGGCACCTTTCGAAGCCCTGTATGGAAGGAGGTGCAGAACGCTGTTGATGTGGGATGAAGTTGGATACCGTCAGTTGTTTGGACCGGATTTGTTCAAATAGTCAGAAGGGAAGGTTAAGTTGATTCGAGATAGACTGAAGGTAGCTCAGTCCAGGCAGAAAAGTTATGCAGACTCAAAACGCAAGGAGGTAGTCTATGAAATTGGAGACAGAGCATATCTTTGGGTGTCACCTCTGCGAGGAGTTAAATGTTTTGGAGTTAAGGGAAAGTTAGCCCCGAGATTTGTAGGACCATACCAAGTTTTGGAACGTATGGGAGAAGTGGCCTACAAGTTGGAATTACCCGAAGGACTGTCAGGAGTTCATGATGTGTTTCACGTTTCCCAGTTGAAGAAGTGTCATGCTGAGATGGCCGATATTCCTCTGAGAGATACAGTGCCCCTGGAAGCAATTCAGTTGGATAGTGATCTGATCTATGAGGAGAAACCTGTCAGATTCTCAAGTTTGCCAGCCGAGTTACACGTAGTAAGGTTATCAAGTTTTGCAAAGTTCAGTGGAGCCATCATACCAAGGATGAAGCCACTTGGGAACGAGAGGATGATCTATGGAAAGACCACCCACACCTATTTTCTAGCCAACCTGAATCTCGAGGGCGAGATTCACCTTAAGGGGGTAGGTTTGTAACATCCCAAATTTCCAATTTGTTATGTTATACATAGGACATCATATGAATATCATATTTCTTTTGCATTTTGGCTTTGTGATCCCAAAATCCTAAGCAACTCAAGGACCCACGGGGAGCATTGGGGATTTTATTGTTTTCATATTTGAATTTTTCTCAAATATTGAAAAGTGGATGAATTTGATTTTAATTATTTTTCTCTCCAAATAATATTTCCAATATTAAAAATATATGAGAGGAGATAATATGACTTCTCCAAAGTAATTGAAATATTGTAGGAAAATTATTATAATCAAATAAATTATTTTATTTGGATTTTATCGCTATTTTATTCGAATTAGAAAAATATGCATGTTTCAAAATTGCATTTTAGGCCAAGAAAATGTTCATCATGTTCTAAATATTTTATTTAGACAACAAAAATTTGTTTTGGCATTTTTACATTTTTATTTTATTTATTAGGATTTTTCCGATGAAATCTGTTAAAAACGCGAACCGCCTTAACGGGCCGTGTCCGAACATGACACTGTCGCCCGGTCCTTTATAAGGCGAGGCGAGGCTGCCCCAAACCCTAGCCGCCGCCGCTCCAAACCCTAGCCCCCGCCAGCCGCCGCCACTGCCACGCCCTGCCGCCGCCGTTGAACGGTTGGTTTTTTTAGTTTCGCAGTTAATTTTATTAGATCGGTTTTTGTCGGTTTATTTATTTAGCGGACGTTCGTCCGTTCGTTCGTTTTAACGAACGTTGTTCGCCGGTTAGGTTCAGACAACGAATGTTTGTTCGTTAGTCTTTTCCTTTTATTTTATTTTCGACCAGGGAACTATCCGCAATTATTTTTATCGCAGATTAGCCCCTGATCTTCAAACACTCGCCGTTTCTTAACCGTTTGTCGAAATCCAGTGAAACCAACGCCAAAATCTTCATCTCAAAACCCTCTTTCTGTTTATTCATCTTGAACAAGGTTTTGACAATTTAAAATTTGGTTTCAAGCAGATTTGTTTTTGATGTTTTTTGACCATTGTTTCGGTTCCGTAGCTCCGACTCGATTGTTTCTTTTTGCAGATTGAATCTCTTCAGTTGAGTTTTTAGATTCGATCTTCTTATTCGAAGTTTCCCCTTGCATCTATGCTTGAGTGCCTATGTATGCTATTGTTTGTTTACGCTAGAATTCCTGGAGTGCGCAGCGTTCTACTACGAGTCACTAGGTTTTGCGGATCATCAGCAAGGCAAGTAACACTTTGATCATATCCCTTTTACCCAGTTTTTATGCATTAGTTACAACCCTCAAACATTCCTCAATAGGATCTCTTAACTTGTGGGTTTGGGAAGTAGATGATGAGGTAGAACCAATTGCCCTTTTATTATCAAACCCTGGGAGTTACTTCTATGTTATGCTTATTGCCACACTATGCTCGTAGACGTGGATTGGGTTTGAGTGTATCCATGACAGATGTGAGGTTATTAATTAATGATTTACTTAAGGTGGCTACTTAAACACACATCTCGGTGGATTGGTTGTGGGCACCTGGGGATATACCAGTGCTGTCCTTTTTGGTTCGCCACCCAGGCTCAAAGGGATCATAAGATTATTCATGCTGGAAACTTCCGTGTGCAGCCACAAGCCATTATGGGCTCTGGCATAGTTGAGTAAGTTGTGGGAAACCTTTCCATGATGGGCTAGCAGATGTAGTGGATTGTAGGTGTACCGGCCTATCTATCGATTAAGGGACCTCTTCGGAAAGACTGTGTCTCGGTCATCCGTTTCTCAAACACCATGCAATGCGAGAATTCCAACGGAGGAGATCGAGTCTTGTGGGGAAAAGTGTGCAAACCTCTGCAGAGTGTATAAACTAATCATGGTTAGTCGTGTCCCCGGTTATGGACATCTTGAGTATCTGGTTCTTGAATTATCATGTGGATCTCATTACTCTAAATTAATTTGTTGGGATGTTAATTACTTTTAATTGGGATTGAGATAGGGATTTACCATTCTCAATGTTTTCAACTACCATGATAGTTAAAATAAAATATATTCCTTTGTAGTAGGGAAAATTGGCTTTTCGCAAAAACATTATAACCATAGAGCCTCCACCAGCCATATATGCATGTAGTGATAGCATTTACTTGTTCATTGCTCTACTGTGTTATCTTGCCAGCATATTCCATGTGCTGACCCATTTTGGGATGCAACATATCATGTTGCAGACTTTTCAGACGAAGAGTAAGGTGTGCTAGGTCGTTTGTCGTGCACTCAGCTATGTCGTTGGAGTTGATGGACTCACTTTATCTACCAAGCCTTCTGTTGTTATCTTACTTAGATAGCCTTAAGCCATATTTATTGTAATAAGTTTTTTGAGACATTCGATGTAATAAGTGTGTGATTTCTACTTTGTTATAAATCCTTCAAGTACTGTGTATGTCAGCATTACTGATCCAGGGATGACACTTATGCACAGGGATTTGACCGTTTGAGGTCGAATCGCTACACCCAGTTATTATCACCTTGGGGTATGCGGATCATAACTCATAGTAGGTGTGATATATTCATAAAAACATAATAGGTTCAGATCTGAAATCATGGCACTCGGGCCCTAGTGACAAGCATTAGGCATAGCAAAGTCATAGCAACATCAATCTCAGAATATAGTGGATACTAGGGATCAAACCCTATGAAAACTAACTCGATTACATGATAAATCTCATCCAACCCATCACCGTCCAGCATGTCTACGATGGAATTACTCACGCACGACAGTGAGCATCATGAAATTGGTGATGGAGGAAGGTTGGTGGTGATGATGGCGACGAATCCCCCTCTCCGGAGCCTCGAAGAGACTCCAGATCAGCCCTCCCGATGAAGAATAGGAGGCAGCGGCGCTCCGTATCGTAAAACGCGATGAATCTGTCTCTTTGATTTTTTTCTCCGTGGATGTGAATATATAGCGTTGGAATTAGGTTGGGAGGAGGTCCAGAGGGCCCACAAGCCACTCGGGCGCCCCAGGGGGGGCGCCCCCAGGTTTGGGGCCAATAGGTGGACCCCCTCTAGTTGATTCTTTTGCCAGTAATTTTTATATATTCCAAAAATACTCCCCATAAATTTTTAGGTCATTCTGAGAACTTTTATTTCTGCACAAAAATAACACCAAGGCAATTCTCCTAAAAATAGTGTCAGTCTGGGTTAGTTCCATTCAAATCGTGCAAATTAGAGTCCAAAACAAGGGCAAAAGAGTTTGGAAAAGTAGATACGATGGATACGTATCAACTCCCTCACGCTTAACCCATTGCTTGTCCTCAAGCAATTCAGTTGACAAACTGAAAGTGACAAATATAAACTTTTACAAACTCAGTTTGATATTGTTGTTGCAAATATGTATAGCCAGCATTCAGGTTTTCAGCAAAGATTATGAACTAACCATATTCACAATAACATTTAGGTCTCACATTTACTCATATCAATGGCATACTCAACTAGTGAGCAATAATAATAAATCTTGGATGACAACACTTTTTCAAAACAATCATGATACACTGGTATGCGTCGGTGCTATAAAAATGGTTTTAACCCCTTTCCACGACGGCATTTGGAACCGTCGCCAAGTGAGTGTGGGAAATAGGGGGGGTCCTTCGCACACGACCCAGAACCGTCAGGGATAGGCCCTCCTGGGACTCGTGTGCGATCGGGCGAGGCATCGAAACCCAATCATTTCTATTCGTATGTACATCCCACATGGTGAATCCAAGAAAAACATTTCCGTTCATATGTATATCACACACAGTCAATCCAAGGAATACCTTTCCATTCTTATGTACATCCCACACAGTCAATCCAGGGAAAACGTTTCCGTTCGTATGTATATCACACACAGTCAATTCAAGGAATACGTTTCCGTTCTTATGTACATCCCACACAGTCAATCCAGGGAAAACATTTATGTTCCTATGTACATCCCACACAGTTTTATGTGTAGGCTCGTGTATGAAAGGTGTAACTATCACACACGCTCTGCCTTGGTTAACTGTTTGCTTTTATCAACTACATCACACACGATTTGATGAAGAAAACTGTGTGGCATTGGGCTATCCATCACAAGCGCTTTTACTGCTAGAACCGTTTGCAAAGTTCCATGACACATTTAGCAGGTTTGTTAGTTTACAATTAATAATTCCAGTATTACGCAAATTCACATTTCATATCGGACAGCTGTTTGCCAATTTCATATCAGGCACATAAATATATTATAACATCACAGTACGATAGCTACATGAAAACAATACAATACAACATATAGCTAGTTCAACTTCATAACAACAATATATTCATTTCCCGAATCAAGATCATACAGGCTCGTCTATCCACCTCTTCTTTCAGTCCAGTAAGAACCTGTTTTGCACTGGCCAACTGGGAAAGTGCCTCCTCCTTCGCCAACACCATCTTAGCAAACTCTGATTTAAAAAATCTGAGCTCATTCTCCACCTTCCTCTTTTTATCCCGCATTTTCAAATATTCTTCAGCGTTGACAACACTTTCTCTGTTCTCTTCCTCATACATGCTCCAGAGCTTTGCTAGGCACATCTTCAAAGATTGTGGCCACTCTTGATCAACCCACTCCAAGTAAGAACACTTCCATTCATCCTATAATATTTAACACTAGATCAGTAACAATTGTAGGGGCAATGGGTTTATAGCAACATATAAAATCACCAATGCTTATTTTGAAAAACTGAAGAAACATGTTAATTATGACATATCTTCTCAAAAAGATCAATGTGCAAATGAATTAATTGCTACTGAGACAACAACCAAATTCTGGAACATCAGAAGCTATAATTAACTACAACAATGCTACAAGTTCTTACTCATGTACAATAAATAACAAATTGAACATTTTATGAGGAAGGTAAATATAACTGCAACAACATAGCGACAGTGTTTAGATGACAATAAATTGATACTAACATGTGTGTACATGCACAAATTTAGTAACATAGAACTAATTGCACTAAGGTTGTCCACTATGTATGCCAAAACTGGTGTAAAGACAACTTTTGCTACATCTTGCACCGGTGCCCTGCACTGACGAGCCGATGTAGCGGAAAAAAAATTAGGGACCCGGACTCCGGAGCACCTAGTTGCTCCGATGCCCAGTTCCTTCGTGCCATAAAGATTTAATATTTTACTTCTTGGTTGCTCAGATGTGTGGACCAAACTTGGCTGCACAAACTGCTGAAGCAGTGCCAAATAATTTTCTATTGGCACCGCTGATGAGATGGCAACAATTTTAGATACTAGGTACAAACTATGACACTGTCTTAGGATGCGTTCGGTTGAAGGTGTGGTATGAATGGGTTGGGACCGTGACAGTGTCTGAATCACATCTAACAAATGATTTGTAACTACGAAAGAGGGTCTAACCTTCTTTGCACATGCCAGAAACTTCCTCCCACTGTCCACAGATTCAAACACAACTAGCTTCACGCATGGAGATTGATGGTGACAACGAGCAGATAGATCTTCAACCACCCCACTCCATTCGTTGGCACTGATGGTCCTAGGGATCTACAAGAGGAAGAAATGACTCAAATCGACCATCGGGTAAAAATCCTTCATTCCAAGTCATAGTCCGGGAGGGAGAAGAGAGGCATACCCGGGTTGTGAAGGAGTCGTCGCCGGAGGAGGAACCGCTAGAGATTTCTTTGAAGAAGACCATGGCGACCCCGATGGTAGGATGCGAGACGGCGAGAGCGAGGAAGCGGCTATAGCTTAGGAAGGAAGGCAGGAAGGAGGAAACAGGGGAAATGTGACTTGTGGTCGGGAAGAAAAGGGGGTGGGGAAGGGGGGAGGGGTAGATATTTTGGCGGTAGGCCAAAATTTTGGAAATGTGGAGGGAAACTTCATGCGCAGTGCCACCGGACCATTCACTTTGAACGATTGTGTGCATCGCAAACGATTCTTCTGCTTTACGCGCATGGGATGAGTTTGATAATTCAGATTTTGGTGGAAATTTCCCCGAATACGTCATTGCATAATTTAACATTGCTTGCTAATTTGGGCACACAAAAGAGCGTACAGCAGACAAACCACACTTACTGAATCGAGCAATTTTAGTAATTAAACAGAGCCAGTTGATCTAAACATTGCTCTAGCAAAAGACCAACATTAAAAACAAAGCCTAAGTACGCACAATTTTAACAAATCCACCACTGCACTGGCCTATGCATCGCCGGTGTGAGATGAGACGTCGAGGACGTGTCCTGGTGACATGCTGCTGTTGGTGGACTCCGCGTCCCCCCTTGCTGAAGTCAACCGCGTCCTCGTCCTCGTCCTCGGCGCCGCCCTCAAGGTTGTATTACTCATAGTAGTGGTTGTGCCAGAGCTCGTGTTGGTTCTCCACCGCCGATTCCTCGACAGACAGACTCTTCTCTACCTCGACCTCGGCCATGCGCAATTCCTCCTCCCGGCGCTCCTCGATCTCCGCCGCCTCCTGCATCTCCAGCTCCCGCTTGGCGATCTCATGAGGAAGAAGGTGCTCCATTGCCACCACCGCCTTTTCGGACGTGGGTTGCATGCTGGAGTCCAAGGTGGTCTGGAATATCTTGGCGTGTGCATCCTCGATCTTGGCTTGGATGGCCTCGACTTAGGCCAGGGCGACATCGGCGGCACGAACGGCAGCTCGAGCGCTCTCGGCGTTTGCAGTCGCCATCGCTGTAGCAGCTGAAGCTGTCTCGGCCGCTACAGCGACCCTGTTGGCTGCCGCAGATGCCCTCACGGTGGAAGCGGCCGTGCTCAACACGGATGCGGCGGCACTCTTGGCATAGGCAGCCACGCTCTCGGTGCAAGCGGGTGCGCTCGAGGGGGACGCGACCATCGTACAGGCCTTCATGAAGCGTTTCAACGACGTCATCTTTACAAGAAGGGGGTGCGGGAATGGGTATCGGGATTCGTGGATTCGGGGTTGCCGGCACTGGAGCAGACGAGCTGGCGAAGCCTAAGGAGGGAGACTTAAATAGACCCAGATATTTTCATCACAAACAGTTCCTAGAAAACAACTGTGTGTGATGTTGTAGATAGTTTTTATTAGCTGTGAAAGAAGAGTTTGGAGTAAAGTGGCAACGGATGGTGTTTTAAATATACGTGAAATTTTGTAGTACTAATACAACTATCATGTCAAATCTTGGAAAATTTCAGGGGTCATTTGACCTTTTAAGACATTTAAGTGATTTTCTAGCCATTTAATGACCGTAATTGAAATTTGAACTACATGTACATGCAACAGCTAACCATAACGGTTTGAAAAGTCATATTTTGTGTACTTGTGTGTGATTTAATTCCATGTGCAGTAAATTGGAAGGAATTTTCAAACATATTGGTCTAACGGCTATGACACAATTAAGCATGGAGTGCCATGGCATTTAAATTCCAAAAAATTTAAAAAATATCAGAAACACATGAAACCTTGGTTGATGTAATGTCATGCTACCAAGATGATGTGGTAAAATTTTTGGCATGTGTGATGAAAGTTTGGACACACACCCCTCACAAACCGGAGCAACTCACTAGAACGCTCGTGGTTCCAAGAGGGAACAACGCATGTTTGATGACGAACGTGATATAGCTTCCTCTTACAACCTTAAAATTTTTTCTACATGTAACGTGCACTAATACAACTGTCATGTGAAAATTTGGAAAATTTCAGGGGTCATTTAACCTTTTGAAGACATTTAAGTGATTTTCTAGCCATTTAATGACCGTAATTCAAATTTGAACTACATCTAGATGCAACGGCTAACCATAATGGTTTGAAAAATCATATTTGTGTACTTGTGTGCGAGTTAATTCCATGTGCAGTAAATTAGAAGGATTTTTCATACATATTTATCTCACGACATGGACGCATGCATATGTATGCATGGAGTGCCATGGCATTTTAATTACAAAAAAAACACATGAAGCCTTGGTTTATGTAATGTCATGCCACCAAGATGATGTGGTAAAAAATTGGCATGTTTGACGAAAGTTTGGACACACACCCCTCACAAACCGGAACAATGCATGTTTGATGACGAACGGGAGATAGCTTCCTCTTACGGCCTTCAATTTTTCTACGTTTAACGTGCAGTACTACAATCGTAATGTGAAAATTTGCAAAATTCTAGGTGTCATTTGACCTTCTCAAGACATTTAAGTGATTTTCTAGCCATTTAATGACCGTAATTCAAATTTGAACTACATCTGCATGCAACGCCTAACCATAACAGTTTGAAAATTCATACTTGTGTACTTGTGTGTGAGTTAGCACTACTGCAGGATGCTGCTAACGTGACACTACGATCAGAGACCCTTCGAGGAAACTGTGTGCGATGCAATAATCGCAAACGGTGTTGTAAAAAACCCATCAAAAAAGGTGCAAAACGTTTGCGATGACGGATGCATCAAACACGGTTCTGATTATAGTTGCGTGTGCGATGCAGGGCATATGATTCAGTTCAATTAACTATTTGCGATGAGGAGGAACAAAAGAAACGGTCAGCCAGATGAAGATGTGTGTGATATACAACATACGGTTCACTCGGATGAACCATTTGTGATTAGACAACACAAAAGAAACGGTCAGCCAGATCAAGGTGTGTGCGATATAAGGCATGCGGTTCACTCGGATGAACTGTTTGTGTTGAGACAGGAGAACATAAGCGGTCAGCCAGATGAAGGTGTGTGCGATGTACAACATACGGTTCACTCGGATGAACTATTTGTGATTAGGAACACAAAAGAAACGGCCAGCCAGATCAAGGTGTGTGTGATATACTGCATACGGTTCACTCGGCCTTGTCGTCAGTGTGTGACCTCTGTGGCAACCGTTTGCTCCCCACTAGCCTCTTCTTGTACCGTGGCAACCGTCCACCGCCTCTTTTCCTTTCCCTCTCGATTTGGAACTGCTGTCGCACGCTCTTCCTCCCTCCATTTGCCTTCACCCTTCCTTCTGCCATTGTTCGATCATCTTCTCCATGGAGGGAACAGGCCGGAAACGACCCCGTTATTCTTGCCCCGATCTGAAAGATGACGTGGTGGAGGAACTCATTGTTCGGTGCGACGTCATCACTTCGGCTAGCATGGCAGGTTCGTTCAAGACCATTCTCGACTCAACTAATAACATCATTACAAGCAACCCACGGGTTCTAGAGCGGTTTGATCTGCCCTATCTTGTTCGCAGTGACCCCGCTGACTGGCGCGGGGATGACGGAAGCCTCGCCTTGTGCAAGTTGATGCCGCTTGATAATGATATGTGTGATGTTAAGATGCCATCGCTCGAGGGCAAGGCTTGGGCAGTCACAAATGAGATTGGGTTGTTTATATTTGGTACAACTACGAGTGGGAACTTGTGAATGTGTACACTCGTCAGCGGGTTCCACTTTCAGAAATCTCAGACTGCCCATAGGTTGAGCACACAGATGATCTACGGGAGTTCAAATACAATCATGGTAATCGTCGTCTACGGGAAGATAGCAATTTGTCCAGTTCCCAACTGCTCTTGGGATTACACAAACTATCAAGTTGTTGCTATCTTCGACAAGATTGTTGCCTCCCTTACTTCCACGCCTCGATGGATATTGCTCAAAAATCAATTTCTGTACATGGATGAGTATTGTGATGCAATTCAATACGAGGGTCTTGTGTTTGCTGCCACCACTCGTGGCACTGTTTTTGCATGGAATCATCATGCTTTCGGTACGTTTGTCTTCCACCGTAATTATAACTGTTTCATCCACATGCACGCGGGTTAGCTAGTTTCCCTTTACTAATTAATTAACCTTCTTTTGTTTCCAAGGTCCCGTGAACATTCCACCACCTATACTTGAAAATTTTTATAACCAAGGGGGAGATGACGATGCTGATGATCACGAGCATGAGGACGAGCAGGACCCATATACTCAGTGGCGCCTGACAACTTATTCTGATGGATCACCTCTTCTTGTCTGTATATAGGGCACTTCCGATGTTACTAAGGAAGTAGGTGTTGTCTCACATGGTCGCACTCTCCGGACCTATTCCAACATCCGTTGCAGGGTATTCGGGTTGGATACTAGTGTACTAGCACCAACACCTTCTCCCTGGTTCAGTATTGAAAGTCTTGGAGGAAACTCGCTCTTCCTTGGACACAACTATCCAATGATGGTGAAAGGTGATCCAGATGCTATCGACACAATGTTACTACCATTTATGAGAAGCAACTGTAACTATACCTCAGTCGTTGCTATGCTTCCCTACCATCGCACTATGGGTCCTGACATAGCCCGCTTCAACCTGGATGATCAGTCCTACGTTGGTCTCGAGATTGACAGTAGCTGGTCCTTCCCAGAGAATCACTTCTGGTTCAAAGCAAGCGTTTCCAACGCCGAGGAGTGGTTGAGCTGAAGTTCATTTCATCGCTTTGTTATTTTTTGTGTGAGAAAAACTTTACTTTACTAGAATGTTTTGTTGGAAATGATCTATAATCCAATGTGTATCCTCGTTGTCGTTGTGGGTTGATGACTTGTTGTATGTAATCAATGGTACATTTGCATATGCGTCCATCAACTCACGCCTGCTAGTGGTGTCCATATGAACAGTGCTAGTGATTTCAGTTGCAAAAATAAGATAGTGCTAGTGATTTTTAGCTGCATATTTTGACAAATTGCAGTGTTACACGGTTAACAAATGGCAATGTTACTAGATAAACAAATGTCAATCTTTCCAGTTTGACAAATGGAAACATACCCAAAATGACTGATGCAAATCTTACCCAATTGTTTCTACGTGGTTGCACACGGGTCATGCAAAACAACCGTTTGCGTTGAAGGGATGCAGAAATCCTGCTCGACACATTTTCCCTTGGCTTCCTGGGGAAGCTGTCGGTTTGCATACGGGTGTTCTAACTAAAATGTTTGCGATGAGTGTTTTATATTTAAAAACCATTGACATTTTTTTTTCAAAATAAAATCGTTTGATAAGTCTGTACATTAAGAGAGAAAAACGCAAGTTCGTTCAAACCATATCTTTCATTCAGTCACACTGCGAATTTATATTCATATGATCGAGAATTTGAGATACAGTATTAAACCCCAAAAATTTTATTTCCGGCGGCGGCAGAGGCAGCGTCGTTGTCGTCCTCCGGGATGCCCTTGTTGAAGTCTTTAAGGCAGCGCAAAATGTTCTTCACTTCTAAATCAAACATCATGTCATCGCGTGATCGACGGGCGGGGCGCGGGAGGATGGCAACTGGTCCCGCTGAGAGGTAGCGGTCGACGGCAGCGTCCCATGCCGCCGAGGGGGGCACGCGCACTGCCACGGGCACAGGCGCAGCGGGTGCAGCCAAACGCATGGGTACCGGCACCGCAGTGGGTGGAGGGGCGCGCACGGGCAGGGGCACGGTCGCGGCGGGTGCAGCCAAATGGCACGGGGTCCGGCACCACGATGGGTGGAGGGGCGCGCACGGGCACGGTCACGGGCGCTGGCGCTGGCATGTACACGAGCTCGCGTGGGTCCGCGGAGACCTCGCTGATGCCCGCGGCTTCGAGCTCTGCGATAGTGCTCGGCGACCAGCCCGTCAATGCTACGGGAGCGGGGGCAGCAACCGCCGCGGCCAACTCGTTCTGGGCCATGTCCATGAGGCCCCATTCCTCCTTATTTTCTATTTCCTCTGGCTCGAAGTCGACTTCACCAAACTTGAAGACTAGTGGCAGATGATCATTTTGCGCCATGGCGTTGGTGGAGGTCTGCGGGAGGGAGGGGAATGGGAGGCGAACAGTAAGGCCGCCTATATTAAACAGCAGCTCGGGCACTATTAATGGAGAGGAAGGCGGGCGGCCATGGAAGTCAAAGGGCTCGCTTCCTAGTGAGTCTGCGCAGCGTACATCTCGCACGCTTCCCGGTGAGCGTGCGCATTGGAGGATAGCTTGCACGCTTCTCGGCCAGCCTGCGTACCGGACTCCACTCGCATGCCTCCCATTCAGTCGAGGTCAAGTAGCTGTCCGCACAACACCTCCTATAGCCATTAAAACGAAGGCACGTGCTGTCACGTGAATGATTAACAGAACGCACACGATTTGGATTATACACCGTTTGAGATATTAAAGTGGCAGCTATTTTTTCAAAATGCCTTTGTTGGCTGTTATTCGAGTGCGCCTTCTCTCAAAATGGACACAGAAAATAACACAGCATGTCGGTGCCATTCCATGAAAGCATGCCAAGTTTCATGAATTTCAGACGAGTTTTGGATTTACTAAAATTTAAAAACAAAGTATCTCAACGTTTTGCCAGGAATCAACGGTGCCCTAGTGTTTGAAATTCATTCCAATTTCTTGCATGGGACCTAAGCATGCACCCAAGGACACATATTTGAATTTTCAACCAATTTATATGCATTAGAGCATGTGCATGTAGTTCAAATTTGAATTATGCACATAAATGCATTGAAAACTCCATTAATGCATAAAAATGTCCAAATGAACCCTGAAAAATCCCAAAAATTGACAGAACACTCCTGCTGTTCTATGTTGACACGAGAAAAATTCTGAAAGCAATAAGAGGCAATGGATATCATTTCGTCCCCAAAGGTGGGACGTTCCCTACTGAAACCATCACGCTTCTTGTGAGAAGCTCTGGTTTGTGAGAAGCATATCCCCAAACCTGCCCCAAATGGGACAAAAAATTTACCACGACATGTTGATGCCGCTCATTGATAGCATGCCAAGTTTCATGAATTTCGGACGAGCTTTGGATTTACTAGAATTTAAAAATCAGGTATCTCAATGTTTGCGGCCGAGTGACCGTGGCAAGGTGTTTGACATTCATTCCCATTTCTTGCATGGGACCTAAGCATGCACCCAAGGATACATATTTGATTTTTCAACCAATTTATATGCATTAGAGCATGTGCATGTAGTTCAAATTTGAATTATGCACATAAATGCATTGAAAACTCAATTATAGCATAAAAATGTCCAAACGAACCCCGAAAAAGCCCAAAAATTGTCACAACACTCCTGTTGTTCTATGTTGACACGAGAAATTTTTTGAAAGTAATAAGAGGCAATGGATATTGTTTCGTCCCTAAAGGTGGGACGTTCCCTACCGAAACCATCCGGTTTGTTGTGAGAAGCTCTGGTTTGTGAGAAGCATATCCCCAAACCTGCCCCAAATGGGACAAAAAAATACCATGGCATGTTCATGCCGCTCCATGATAGCATGCCAAGTTTCATGAATTTTGGATGTGCTTTGGATTTACTAGAATTTAAAAACCAGGTATCTCAAAGTTTGCAGCCGAGTGACCGTGGAAGGGTGTTTGACATTCATTCCCATTTCTTGCATGGGACCTAAGAATGCACCCAAGGACACATATTTGATTTTTCAACCAATTTATATGCATTAGAGCATGTGCATGTAGTTCAAATTTGAATTTTGCACATAAATGCATTGAAAACTCAATTAATGCATAAAAATGTCCAAACGAACCCTGAAAAATCACAAAAATTGACACAACACTCTTGTTATTCTATGTTGACACGAGAAAAAAATTGAAAGAAATAAGAGGCAATGGATATCGTTTCGTCCCCAAAGGTGGGACGTTCCCTACCGAAACCATCATGCTTGTTGTGAGAAGCTCTAGTTTGTGAGAAGCATGTCCCCAAACCTGCCCCAAATGGGACAAAACATTTACCACGACATGTTGATGCCGCTCCATGATAGCATGCCAAGTTTCATGAATTTCAGATGAGTTTTGGATTTACTAGAATTTTAAAACAAGGTATCTCAATGTTTGCGGGCGAGTGACGGTGGCAGGGTGTTTGACATTCATTCCCATTTCTTGCATGGGACCTAAGCTGCACCCAAGGACAAAGATTTGTTATTTCAACCAATTTATATGCATTGGAGCATGTGCATGTAGTTCAAATTTGAATTATGCACATAAATGCATTGAAAACTCACTTAATGCATAAAAATGTCCAAACGAACCCTGAATAATTCCAATTCTTTTAGGACACACATATAGTAGCATGTTCACTGCAGATAAAAGGTCTAGAAATTAAAACACCGTCCATGGCCTTTGTGACCCCATTATGTAATTCAAATCAAGACGAAAAATCAAGTAGATCCCACACAGTTTATTATAACCAACTGTGTGAGATGCAGTACAAAATATCTTGGAGCACCGTCGGAGTATAGTACGCACACGGCTTACGCGAGAAGGTGCGACGGCTATAGTCCATAGTCCGCTCTGAATAGGGGACCGTGTCTGATGACCACAAAAAAAGACACATCCGTGACATTTTGGCCGAATGAATTTTTTTCTGTCATACATATGACACTTCTATGACGATAATTGTGACAAAACCCGGTATCATGATAGATGTGGTGGGCTCCTACTTCTATGACAAAAAATCATGACAGAAAATGGGATTTTCGTCCTAGGCGGGCCGGAGACGCGGCTGCGTGACATTCTTTGGGCCGTCCATGATGGAAAAAACCGTGGTAGAAGCGAGGGGGAGGAAAATTTCGGGGAGTACCCGGTTACGGTGGGAGGTCGGGGGCCGAGCGATGCGCGTTTCTCTCATACACGTACACGCGTGTGTGCGAGGCGTTGGCTCTAACTGAACCCGAGCAAGGCGTTGGGCTCTAACTGAACCCGAGCGATTGCACTGCACGCTACGCGTTACTGAACCCGAGCGATCGATCGATGGCTGTTAACTGAACCCGATCGAGCGATTCCTTCGCTACTGCTGCTAACTGAAGCCGATTGATGGGATGAACAGTGAGCGTTGCAGGGGGGGGGTTGGATGAACAGTGGGCGGTGGCGTTGCCTCTGGATGAACAGGACCCCGTGGTGTGGTGGAGGGCTGGATGAACAGTAGACGGTGGAGGGGTGCCCGTGGAGGGTTGGATGAACAGGACCCCGTGGTGTGGAGGGTTGGATGAACAGTAGACGGTTGAGGGGTGGTTGAACAGGACCCCGTGGTGTGGAGGGCTGGATGAACAGTAGACGGTGGAGGGGTGCCCGTGGAGGGGTGGTTGAACAGGACCCGGTGGTGTGGAGGGCTGGATGAACAGTAGATGGTGGAGGGGTGGTTGAACAGTAGCCGGTGGAGTAGCGCGCGGTGGAGGCTGGATGAACAGGAGCCCATGGAGGCTGGAGGAGGTCGACGGTGGAGATGAACAGTATCCCGTGGAGTCCCGTTTTGCGGTATGCCACACCCCTCCCGGTGAACAGGACCCCCGTTTCGACCGTAGCGCTCCAACACAAGTCCGTTTCCTTCGTTTTGCGGTATGCCACACCCCTCCCGATCAACAGGACCCCCGTTTCGATCATAGGAGGTCCGTTTCCTCCGTTTTGCGGTACGCCACACCCCTCCCGATCAACAAGACCCCCGTTTCGACCGTAGGAGGTCCGTTTCCTCCGTTTTGCGGTACGCCACACCCCTCCCGATGAACAGGATCCCGTTTCAAATGTGGCCGGTTGAACACAAGGCCGTTTCCTCCGTTCTGCGGTACGCCAGGCCTCGTTTCCATCGCCTGTTCCGTCCAAGCCCTCCCGATGAATACGACGCATTCCGTTGCCTCCCCATGAACACGACGCATTCCGTTGCCTCCCCATGAACACGACGACGACGCTGTTTCTCCATTCCGACCCAGCCATGTACACAAGCCCTAGCCGTACGTATGCGCGAGTAGGCATTCGAGACCCCGCCCGTATGTACACATACGTGGCCGTATTTTCTTTCTTGCACCCTGGCCGTTGTACGTACGTGTACATGCTATGTGCGCGCCTCTACTACGACACGTGCGCGCCTCTACTATGACACGTGCGTGCCTCTACATCGCCCAGTATATATGTACGTACACGTTCGCGACCAGAATGACAACGCTACGTACGCTTCGACCAGGTGGGTCCCGGTTGTCAGGCACTTCCTTGCGTGCGAAGATGTAGCTGGTGCGTCCCAGCAGTCAGGGGGGAAACATTTTTTTTCACGAAATACGATGGCCCGTCCGGTGGGTCCCCGCTGTCAGGTGGAGGAATAATTATTTTGCACGTAATAAGGAGGCACTTCCTTGCTGCGGTCGTGGACCCAGCTGTCAGCCTCTCCATGTACAGTCCATGTCCGATGGAAGTCATTCCTTGACCATGTTGACCACGCCGCGTCGAGAGCACCAGGGCGGTGGACGACGACGAGGCCTAGGAAGGGGACGACGGGGAGCCGGGGAAGACGCGGCAGTGGAAGCCCGCGCGGAGAGGAGTACGAGGGTTCACTGGTTCGGCTGCGGTGTGAGGCTGCCGTCGCCGCAGGGCCTGGCCAGCGGTGGGAATAGTAGGGGGCGGTGAGGCCTCTGTGGCAGCACAGCCGGCCATGGGAGGCAGGAGCATGCGGCACGACCGGCGCTGCTTTGGGCGGCTGGAGCAAGAAGACTAGAGGTTGAAGAAGCACTACGGCCGTTGGATGGACATCGTACGGTCACTGGAGCTAGAATCGTTCATATTGACTAAAGTTGACAAAGGCCCCCGTCCCAGTCAACTTACTCGGCCCACAAGTTAGCCTCCCACCATGGTGGGTCCCAGCTAGCAGGGGGAGCATTCATTTTTTGTGCATAATAAGGAGGCACTTCCGGTGGGTCCGAGCTGACAGCGGGGGGAACATTTTTTTTCACGAAATACGGTGGCCCGTCCGGTGGGTCCGAGCAGTCAGGGGGGAAACGTTTTTTTCACGAAATAAGGAGGCCCGTCTGGTGGGTCCCTGCTGTAAGGTGGAGGAATAATTATTTTGCGCGTAATAAGGAGGCACTTCCTTGCGGCCGCCTGGACCCAGCTGTCAGCCTCTCCACGTACAGTACTCTTCCGATGGAAGTTGGCCGTTCACCACGTTGACCACGCCACGCCGAGAGCACCAGGGCGGTGGTCTGGACGATGGCGAGGCCTAGGAAGGGGACGACGTGGAGCCGGGGAAGATGCAACAGTGGAAGCCCGCGCAGAGAGGAGTACGAGGGTTCACTGGTTCGGCTGCGGTGTGAGGCTGCCGTCGCCGCGGAATAACAGGGGGTGTGGGTGAGTGGAGGGATGGCCTGGCCAGCGGTGGGAGTAGTATATGGGCGGTGAGGCCTCCGCGGCAGCACAGCCGCCCATGGGAGGCAGGAGCAGGCGGCACGACCGACGCTACTTTGGGCGGCTGGACCAACAAGACCAGAGGTTGAAGAAGCACTACGACCGTTGGATGGTCATCGTACGGTTACTGAAGCTAGAAACGTTTATTATTGACTAAGTTGACAAAGCCCTTGGTACGCTCCAACTTAGTAGGCCCATAGGTCAGCCTCCGAAACGGTGCGCCCCAGATGTCAGGGGGAGGAATCATTTTTTGGGCGGCCGAAGCTAAGAATATCCGAGATTGAAGAAGAAGCACGACATCCGTTGGATAGACATCCAACGGCCACTGCTGCTAGAACCGTGTGTTGACTATAATAAGTTGGCAAAGCCTTGCATACGTGTCAACTTATTTTTTTAGGGGACGCGTCACTTAGTAGGCCCACAAGTGTGTGGCAGAGAACTTATAGCCCATTTGCGTTTTGTAAGAATGTACAACCCATTTTGGAATTCTAATGGAATTTAAAACAGCCCATTTACAGTTTGTTAAAAGTACAACCCATTTTCTAGCTAGGACACTGATTAATAATTTCAACCAACCGTTGAAGGCAGAATTCAATAAAATTTCCCACATTTTGATGGGCTGCAAAATATTTTTATCCTGAAATTTCTAGTCAGATTAAATATAAATTTGTATTACGTAAAAATCCAACGAAACATTGCACGCGCAACAATGAAAATTTGAGATTTTCAAAATCCATAAATAATATTTTATAAACTAATTTCGTGTTTGGTGCATTTTTTATAGTTACTGCCCAATTTTTATAATTACATCCCATTTATTATTCTTTAAAGCCCATTTTCTTGTTAAGCCTAATGCACCCCTCCTAGGAAAGATTTGCAGCCCAGCGGGGCGGAGAATAACAAGTTGACCTTGCCTGTGTATTCCTCAAAAAGACGTATAGCTGGACTAGCCATTTTCATCTTGAAATATTAGTATTTGGGCTGGATATCTGGCCTGGGCTAGACGGGCCACAGCCCGCCCAGTTAATACCCTGCTCTCCTCTGAACAACAACGAAATCATTGCCAAGAAAACTCTGCAGTGCTCACGCCTCAAAAACTCAAATATTGCTCGTGCTGCTTGGTCCCAGCTGTCGGCCGCACCTTGTGCAATTCTCTCGTTTATATTGACTACATAGGTTGACAATAGTGTGGGACCGTGATGTGAGGAAACCAAGAGAAAGCAAAAAAATATAATTGTACATAATAAGGAGGCACTTGCGTACGTACGGCTATGGCCCTAGTGGGTCCCTAGTGTCATCCAGTCAAAATAAAGTCATCTCCTGAATCCTCATGTTCGTTGACGATATTAACAATGCTCGGTGCCACGGCGAGCGCAACAACTTGAAGGACAACGGAGAGGGCCTCGCGGGCCCTATGGATGGTCTGATATAGCGCCCGCTACTCATTCAGGAAGCCAGGATCATCGGACACCTATGAGCACCTTCGAGAAACTGAGACGGCATGAAACGGTAAGGCCGCGCTTGGGAGCTCTGGTTTATTTCAAACCTATATTAACATACATGTGTAATTTACTCGTCATCGAAAACAACGCGTAAAATACAGGCGTAATGAAACCGAGGCCCGTGGTCTGTAAGTAAAACCGGCGGGTTGCGCGTGTAATTTGAGAGACCAGTGTATATTTTACGAGCACTGCTATATGGACGACATTACCAGACGATACATGCATGACGTGCGTATCATGCCATCCATGGGCAAGGCTGAAACAGCAGCTAACAGCTGGATTAGCAATCGTCCGAGTGTCGTTCAGCGTTTTTTATCGTGTGGCAAGTACTTCCGATATTTTACTAGTAGAAATCGACCAACCAAGCGCCTTCACCCGAGACCATCTGCTTTAACTTACAAACGTCAGTTTTACAAGCGGTTTTGGTTGGAAAACGACGATCCAATCATGGCCTAATATCATGAGTTGGTCGGAAGATCATAGTTTCACGTCTAACCTACCCGACTTGTCGTATAGGCTATGAATGAAACATCAGATGATGAACTTCTTAAGCACAGAAACAACAGAAGAGGGTGATCTTCTTAACAAGCAAATCACTGGCATTAGATCGACATGTAAAACAATACGAAGCATTATTCTCAGGAGGCACGGTGAACAGCTCGTGATGCCGCAAGCCACAACATTCCAAGCTCAACAATGCAATCAAACACAAGGCCTGGCATTACATAGACAATATTCAGAACAAACTCTTAACACAGGAATATCTCAGTAGAGTAACTATTTACTTCTAAACTGAACACAGGAATAGGAAAAAACACTCGACGCTGCTGACAGCAAGGGCGTCCCACTCAAAAATATCAAATGCATGTCTTCTGGCTAACATCAATGAGCAAATTTTGACAAGGTTTTCCTATTCCAATATATTAAACTAACGTCTTCTTGCTAACATCAATGATTAAACTTTGACAAGCTTTTCCCATTCAAAATATGTAATGCCTATGATCGTGGAGTCCTGTCGTAGCTTTTGTACTTGTTTGGGCACTTTTTGCCCAGGGCACTCCACGTGTTGTTAAATTGCCAATGGTCTCTGCAGACTAGTCATGTCACCGGTGTCTAATAATACTTTGTAAAGCTTCTCGGTCATTCCTTCTGTAATGTAGCGCAAACAGTGACTGCTTCTTTCTGCAAAGTGGAACGACTAACTAGACCCAGTAATGCAGCAGTTTGCCTTACACATTGGCTCCTTTTGTGCAGTTCAACTAAAATCGAAGTCGGAATAAAACCGAGCTTTAATTTTGATATCCCTATAAGCAACAATAGGTATAAGGGAAACAATTACTAAAAATAACGGTTGATGACCTGTACTCCCAGAAGAAAATCATCTACTGATCTACTTTATCTTAATGGGAAACAAAGCAGGAGAGTAGCAATTCTCCATTAGTGTGATTCATTCATATTGACTGAGACATTATCTTAACAATGCCTTGTTTCAACATGTATAAAGAACGACAAAGCTTATAAAGGGGGTGATGCTAAATTTGTTGTAACAAAGCAACAAGCATCATGTCTGGGTTGGTCCCATTTTTGTTCACTACTTAATGGGAAAAGACAGCAATACAATAGCTTCAATTCATCATTTATTTAAAACAGTACCAATACAAGTAGCACATCATCTCAAAACACACTGCACAGTCATGTGGATGAAGGCAAGTACCAACCTGTCATGACGCACACAAGATCACGTATGAATCTGCCAACACGAATAGGAAATCCAATCTCGTTTTGTGCAGTTGCACTGAAATCAAGCAAAGTGTTTCGCATAGCGAAGGAAAATGTCACAATAGCAACAAGTTGAATAGATATCCCTGTATAAACAGAGGCAAAAAAGGAATCAATTACTGGCTAATAAAGGAGGATGAAACATGCGGCCACAAAAATGGTAATCCCGCCAATCCCTAACAAGTGTTTAAGTTTTGAAATAAGATTCAGTAGTTAATTCTGAGAGTGGCATCAATTACTGGCTTATAAAGGGGGTGATGCTGAATTTGTTGTAACAAAGCAACAAGCATCATTTCTGGGTTGGTCCCATTTTTGTTCACTACTTAATGGGAAAAGACAACAATACAATAGCTTCAATTCATCATTTATTTAAAACAGTACCAATACAAGTAGCACAGCATCTCAAAGCACACTGCACAATCATGTGGATGAAGGCCTGTACTGACCTTTCATGAGACGACCAACATAAATTACGAATCTACCAACACGAATAGGAAATCCAATCAAGTTTTGTGCAGTTGCACTGAAATCAAGCAAAGTTGCCGGTGTGACATTTAAGTTTTCTATAGCAACAAGTTGAATAGACGGTGTACGTGAAAGACGACTGCGTCTCCAACGCAACCAAGGTGAACTAATGAAGGATATCATCTTTGTGCATAACAAGCAAAGAGCACTGATGGAAGACAGCTTGTTTTTCATCGAAAATCGATCAGCTTCACCAGCCGACACAACCATGAGGCGCAACCATGAGCATCGATAGGTCATCGTGGTGATGCATCATCCATTTGGCATCAAGTTTGGGTGAGGCACCTAAGAAGTTCGACAAATCCTCACTGTGGTCTGTTTCTTCTCAGTAATCAAGATCGAGGAAGGAAGAACCACGTGGCAGAGGACAGTGAGGTGGAACAACAATGGCCATCCAATTTTGTGCAGTTCCACTAAAATTGAGGAAGACATGCCCGGGTATGGAGACACGCATCGCTGTTTCCAAAAATATAAAAAAGGGTTAGCAACGACATCTCAATTGTCAATAAGAATTAATGAAAAGTACACCAACAAACAGAAGCATCATAATTATCTTGATGGGAACTAAACCAGGATACCCGAGAAAAAAAGCATTTCTTCATTTAACCAGTGGTAGTACTACCACCATATGGACAATGACCGCACAACCACCATGTACTTTTTGTCGAAACAACATGTATACATCCACCGAGGCATAAATCTGGACAACTTTTTGAGTGGCATTTCCTCTATAATAGTACTAATAGGTGATGTTGGACCAGCCGACGAACCCTAGCTACTATGCATGGGGAGCTGGGGAGTAGTCGCATAGAAGAAAACCCGCACGCAGCGACCTGGGGAGCTGGACCAGTACATGAAGTTATACCTCAGGTGGGCGAGATGTCGTTTAGGCGGGCGGGTGGGATCTTCCCACACGACGGCAGCGAACAAGGGCGTGGAGGACCTTCGTCCGCGCCAGCACCGACTCCGAGAGGACGGTGCACATCGGCTTCCTCCGTCACCGACGGCGACAACGTCAACGCTGCACCTCCTCACCTCCCGCAGCGGATGGGATTCAGCCGGATCTATGGCCACCGGTGAGGAGAGAGATAGAGTGGACACTATCATCTTGTTTTGATATGGAGAGGGTGAGAGAGCGAGATGCGAGAAACTCTATCAAACAAGAGGCTATAATGGAGTAAAAAAATCTCTCCATAGCAGTGGTTTTAAATAGAATATGCGCGTTCCCGAAAAAAAGAAACGAAAACTGGCGGACAATTTTTTAAGGGTCTGTCTAGGACACATCTAGATGTGACATAGTTATGTCACATATAAGTTGATGTCCACTCTGTTTGTGGTCTTTTCCTAGTTTTTTTTGTTTCTTGTTGCTACATTATATACTTGTGAGCTTAGATGTGATATCCTTAAATAACATCTAGATGTGAATTAGACAAACTGATTTTCTAACGTACCAAGAAAGAAAACTCGATCAAAAACATGCCCCCGCTTCCAGGTCGCGAGAGTCGTCGCACACACACACATAGACATAGACATGCATATCCGTGTTTACGTAAAATTCCATTTCCATCTCCATCTCCAATTATATTTGTCCAACTGGCACATTATTTGCGTTGTTAATTATATATGCAGCAATATTAACGTATATCATCTCTTGTTTGCGCACGTCTGGACCGCTGCCACGGCCGGTCCTGACCAACCCGAACCCTCTTCATCACCTGCGTGTGCTTCCCGCCCAAAATGGTCAGTGCCGCATTCATGCCCGGCCAGAGCGGACGCGACCTCTTACTGGCGCCGACATTGATTGCGGCGCGCCGGCCGAGAGAGCGTTGCTCGCGCCGCTTCCGGGTGCACGCAGCTGCTCCGCGTTCAAAGGTCGCAATAGCCGGCTACAACATGCGCGATCTCTTCCAGTAGTAAGTTCTTGGGAGTCCGTGCTACAACTAGCTGTCCTCCCCCAACTCGTCAATCTCTTCCAGTAGTGCTAGTACTCCATGGCGCGATCCATCGACAAGCAGGCGGGAAAATTATGGTATACTACTCGGTTTGCGGTGAGTGGCATGCCGAGCGACCGTGTGGGGTCGAGCCGTGGAGGAGGGTGAGACACGAACACGACAGACGTGATTTAAACGTTGGTTTTGCTCGATGGCGCGATCTAACGAAATGAAATGTTGGTTTCTCTCCGTTTCCATTTTTTCTCCGGAAAAACGGAAACTTTTCCACTCCATTTTCATCCCTATTCCAAGGTTGCACCGTTACAACATTCCATCAAATACAAAGGAAAACTAACACGCATGCTGATGCATCTCAATGATTCACAGATCATAGCCAATATTTACTTCACAACTAAAGAAAAAAGTTGTGATAGCGTGTATGATAGAAAACTACTGATGGGGTCACTATGACTTAAACCCTAAACCCTAAACATGATTTAATTTCCTGGCCAGGTAGAACCTGTCGAAGGAATGTGCTAGAGGGAGATTCTTTAGTGAGAATGCCAGCAACAATAGAAGAAGCACTCTTTGGTTCTCCACCTTCTAGTGCCTCTTGTTCCATAGCACTTTCCATGCCGGGAAGGAAAGACGGCTGGCACCCTCGGATCATACGATGCTTTTGTGCAGTTCCACTAAAATCGACCTGAGCATCCCTGATGGCAAAGATATTGAAGAAGTGTGATTAGAACAATAGTACTGGCACTAGTTCATGAGACATAAACTCATCACAAATAGAAGCCGATAGAAGTAGAGAAAGATCGACATGGAGATGGAGCTATGGCAGTGGAGCAAGCCGGCTCCAAAAGGAAGATGGACTACCTGGGACGTCAGGCTGTAGCTAGAAGGGCGGTTGGGACGCGGCATCGGCCCATACCGCGGTGACCCCCGATTGGGACGCACCGACTGTGGGTTTTCTCCCTCGCTGATGTCGACCGCGTCTACGCAGAACATTGTTCCCTTCCCCCAGCTGCGGGATCAGGCCTGTCGTTCTATGCTTGTGAAGAGATCAACCTAAGCAAGCAGGCTTGTAGCTTAGGCTCCTGCTAGTGTATATATAGTGGTTTTCTTTTTCTCTCCATATCAACCATTTTATATTGCGTACGTGTCATTCAAGAGTGAAATGATGGTTGCTTCTTCCGACTAACTTACTGTGTGATTTGACTGCTCCTTAGTGGTCCCTACACGTACTCCCCCTATGTGTATGCCACAGTCACACGTACACATGGACGCAAAAATGCGCGCGACGCCCTAATGCATGCATGTCCGAGCACACGACGGAACACACACGGTCACGCTCAAGTGCTCAACCTACACGTGCATGCACACACATACTCAGTAAGGGTGAGCTAGTGACCGTATGAACACCGGAAAATATATATATTGAGCACAATGAGCGTATTATGAAGTCCACTGGCCGTATTTTTACAAATATACAGTGACAGATAGTGTATTTATCTCGTTTGAAATTAAGCCATATTAACCGGAGAGGAGGCAGCATGGACTAGCATTACTTTGCTGTGTCCCGTCAACTTGCCGAACAAGGAGAAGGTTGCAGGATGGGAGAAGCTTGCGGGCGGTGGCTCGCAGGACAAGGAGAAACTTTTGACTAATGCAAGCTCTCCCTCGCTCAGGCGGTGGACGTGCAACAGTTAATTCGGTGTCAGATTGCCAAAAGCATACACTATACTACTAGTGCTATTATTGTTCGACTTCCCGAACAACCAAGCGCAAAGTTTACTAGTACTACTACTATAGTCCATAAAGGTACGTACTATACTAGTACTAGGAACCGGATGGAGGAGCGTCTGCACTCTTATTATAATTTTAAAATGTGATAAAGCAATCTTCAACACATTTGGTTCTCTTCGAGGGTTCTCGCATGTGATAATGGAAGTTGATTGCGTGGAACACTCGGCACAATTATCGCTTAATTCTGGCTCATATCCTGTTACAAATAGTAGCGCTCAGTAATATTTCCTCTTTTTCTGTTATTCAGCATGTAAACAGGTTAGCAAACCTTGCGGCGCATCTTCGTGCGAACCGTGCTTGCTGCACTTTGAATGTGGCCGAGAGCTGGCTTGATGAAACACCTCGCTTCCTACTTCTTTTTTGCGGGGTACCTCGCTTCCTAGTGACTAGTGTCTTGGCTGATCGTCCTAAGAGTGCTTATATATGAATAAATCTCTCTCATTTACCCGCAAAAAAGATTAAGCCATATTAACCGGAAAGGAGGGAGTATGGACTAGCACTACTTTTTGGTGTGCCCCGTCAACTCGCAGAACGAGGAGAAGCTTGCAGGACAAGGTGAAGCTCGCTTACGCCTTTTGACTAATGCAACCTACCCTCGGTGGACATGCATCAGTCCATTCGGTGTCAGATTGTCAGAGGCATACACTGTAGTACCCAACATGCGGAGTACCATCATTGTTCGACTTCACGAAGGGGCGAAGGCCAAGCGCAGTAGTACGTGTACTTGGTTTTGCACCTTCATACTACTCCACCCTCCGTCACAGTTTACAGGGCGCGCTTCATTATGATGCATTTCTCTCAATGCATTTCCACCACCAGAGAGACTTTAGACGCGTTTGGTTTAATGCTCAATTAATTAGGGCGTGGTAACCGCAATCAAGTCCACAATTTTCTCTCCATGTACTGTACTACTATGGAGTGCATGCATGTGTGTACCCGGGGTGGAAGCACTGCATGCATGTGTGTACGCATTATTCCCTCTAGTAATAGACGCCGTGCTATAACTACCAATGCTATTTTTCAGGCCGATCGCTAGTCGCCTTGGTCCCACAGATTTTTTTTCTTTTTTCTGAAGCATGCTGTATAAACAGTGACAGATGGAGTAGTATGAGCGGATTCAAAGAAGAGCGTATTGATGGTTGCTTCTTCAGAGCATCTTACAGTGGGAAAGGTGGGGCTTATGATTTGACTGCTCATTACTCACTATTAATGCGGCGCAACGACCGGGCTGAGTCTCCCATGCGGTTGTGCACTACCCCCTCGGTTCTTAAATATACTTCGGAGTATTTGTCTTTCTAGAGATTTCAACGAGTGACTACTCAAATATTTGTCTCTTTAGAGATTTCAAATGGACTGGCACATACGGATGTATATAAACATATTTTAGAGTGTAGATTCACTCATTTTGCTCCGTATGTAGTCACTTGTTGAAATCTCTGTTAAGATGAATAGAATATTTAGGAACGGAGGGAGTACACATACGAAGCAAAATGAGTGAATCTACACTCTAAAATATGCCCGTTTGAAATTTGTAAAAAGACAAATATTTAGGAACGAAGGAGTATAATTTTGTGCATGGCACATGGACATGGATGATGAAGAGGCTTCTGGCAATGCTATCAAGCTTCCATCATTTGTTTACATAATTGACGTACTATACAAATAATTTTCCGGCGACATGAAATTGTACAATGGTGCGAGCTTTCAGCTTTTGTTTCGCATGTCTTGCCATCGATGCTCTTTCGGAAACAATAAAAAACCAACTTCCTTGCCAATGCATGTCAATTATTAGCAGATCAGAGCTAATAATTACATCACAACTGAAGACAAAGTTGTGAGAAGGTGTTAAATTAAAACTGATCCATGCTTTCATTGGCAGCAACGTCCCCCCAGCTCTGTCTAAATCAACAAGGCTTGTTGGGAAAAAGTAGCTGTCTGGAGCATGCAACATTCCGATCATTTTGTGCAGTTCCACTAAAATAGAGCTGAGCGTCCCTGTTCCAAAGATATCAAGTGTGATTACGATAATAGAGGACTGCTAATGAAACAATAAACACACAAATAGAAGCTGGTCACCTTTGCAGTCTCTCTTAAGACTAACTAGTTGGAGAAGATTAGGCTCGGAGTTGGATGAGGAGGATAGAGCAAAACCAATCTCCCTTTGTGCAGTCGCATTGAAATGTAGAGACGTTGCCCGTGTGACATTTTAGTACAACTGCACAAAACACTCTTAAGAAAAAAGTGATTTGCGCACTTCACCAAAAGGTCGCAATAGTAACGACGTGAAATGGATAGCCCTGTTTGCAAAAAAGAGGTAGAAAGAAACAATTACTGTCCAATAATAGTTGATGACACATGCGATGACAAAAAAGAAGCATATTCCTTGTCCTAAGGGAAGATAACGACACGGTTGTGTTTGTCTAAAACGGTGTGAGGACGAGAATGCAATATGGAAAGTACGCCAGACGAGCTATGTTTTGGGCAAAGAACTATGGAAGATCCACATGCAGCGACGTGGAAAAACGGGCAGTGGAGCAAGGTCGGAGGGGATACCTGGAGGTCATCGGGATGTAACTAGGTGAGTGGCGGCAGGCGGAGTCTACGAGCAGGTGGCGTAGGCCCTGCCGCACCGGAGCTTGGTCAGATAGAACAGCGTGTACCGCAGAACGGGACATGCTGCCTCGGCGCCGTCGAATGGAGAAACGATGCACTTCCTCCCTTTCCCCCAGCGGACGGGATGCGGCCGAGTCAGTGACCAATGGTGAGAGAGAGAGAGAGAGGCCACCGCACTCCCTTTCCCCCGGCGGACGGGATGCGGCCGGATCAGTGACCAACGGTGAGAGAGAGAGAGGCCACCGCACTCCCTTTCCCCCGGCGGATGGGATGCGGCCAGATCAGTGACCAACGGTGAGAGAGAGAGAGAGGCCACCGGAGCCTTGTGTGAGATAATCTGAAGAGCGGACTACCTTTTCCTCCATAAAAATCGTTTTTTATTCTGTGTGTGTGCCATTGAGCACTATAACTTTATTTAAAAATAACGCGGCAATGCGTCAAGTCGAACTTTGTTTCGTGCACGCATGGTACACGACCTCCCTAGGTAAACAACCGCTACAGGCGTTCAAATTAGCACGCGGGCTGCCATTTCGTAAAGAAATGAGCTCCACGGTGTACCCGTGCGGGTGTGGCTGGGCACGAAGCATGAGTACGTGCACGGTGCACCTATTCTCTTCTTGTATACGTACACCACCTACGTGGGGTTGTGTGAGAGAGATACAAACCTAGAGAGATATAGTGTGTGGGTTCTTGAGAGTTTCTTTTTGTGGGGGGGGGGGTCAATCAAAAAAATTAACATATGCAATGTGTGTGAAATAGAGTCCTGGATATAACATATATATAGAGGGGGCGATCCACGAGAAGAGAGTGGAGGTATCATCGGCTTGAGGTGTCCATAGAATCGAAGAGAGGGATGATGTGTGTGTGTGCGCGCGCGATCGATAAAGAGTGCCATCGAATTTGTGTGTGCCCATGTCAAAGATATAGAGTCGTTGGCCTACTGGAACGTGAGATGGGACATGTGCAGTTTGTCTCTGTGGCATGGATACCTACCTGCAGCGCTCGACTAACGGTGTGTGGTGGGGGAAGAGGGAGGCCCAATTAACTATAGAGGTACAATGGCTGGTGTATGTGTGGAGGAGGAGAGAGGCCTACCTCATGTATTAAGGAGATCGATCTGCCTCATGTATTAAGGGAGATCGATCGGCATCCATGCATATGTGCAGGAGATGAATAAGGTTGGGAGAGAGACAGAGCTAGAGTGTTGGAGGGGGTGGTAGTGGAGTTGCTTCTAACAAATGGTGGGATAGGCTTGCTAGACAAACGGAGGGCACGCCCGCAATATCGATAAGAGAGGAGATGGATGCTTGTTGTCTATGCACGTGCGTGTGAGAGACGGGTCAGGAGGCATGCACGAATGATGAGGGGGGGCGATGTGGTTGTGGTAAGTAGACGTAACTACATAGGAAGACCAATCGCCCTTTGTAAGAGAAAGGAGAGACATAACTTGTGAGGTACGTCGATCGATGGGGGGTAGTTGAACTCGATCTAGGTATATGTTGGGAGATCGATCGGTATACATGCATGTGTGTGTTAGAAGCAAATGAGGCACGAGGAGAAGGATAGAGAGAGAGGGATGCATGTAGGAGGTGGTACGAGAGGCATACTATATTGAGGGGGAGGAGTGTGCGAGTACGAGAATGATGAAAAGAGTGGTGGGAGTGAGGCATGGACGGTGACAAGAGAAGAGGGGAAGCTTGTGTTTGTGCTAGGCACACCTGGCTAGAGAGGCATATCGATCGATGTGTGCCGTAAAGAAGGAGCTGGGGGGCCTACACACACCGTGGGTGAACGACCTAAAGTGAAAAGATGAATTTGCACGATGGAGCTAGAGAATGCTGAGGGAGGGTGAGAGGGATGCGGGCGTGTGCATGCACAAGAGAAAGTTAGCGCTAGCTACAAAGATAAGAGGGTTGTGTGGGTGTAAAAGACGAATAGAGATCATATATACTTCATTATAAAAAGCGAATTCGGATATTTGAAGAATTTATCATAGTGTTTCAAACCGACGGATGTGTGAATATATATAACGGTGATACACATGGTGTGGTTATGAACATGGTATACTACATTTAATATATTTATCTCTACTCTTATAAAAACGAAGTTGTTGATGATGGTGTGCCTGCCATCCTGCATTATAGGCTGTCTGATTTATATCTGGCGGATAGCAAGGAAACTATGATGGTTGAAGTTGGCAACAATCATGATTGTAGATTCTTATTGAAATAGAGAAACGAATTCAAATTTAGTTCGAATTGCAGCGGTAGTATAGACATTTGGAATGCACTAAAATGTTGGTATGAGTGGGTTACATGCATTATACAGCAAGCGAAAAAATTTAATCGGACATAACATGGATTCATACTCCCTCCTTCCATCTATATAGGGTGTAATGAGATTTTTAAGACCGCCTTTGACTATTGACAAGATTAATAGTACATGACATGCATAATGTGAAAATTATATCATTGAGAGAACCTTTCACAGACGAATTTAATGGTGTGCTTTGTGTAAGTTGCATGTCATATATCATTCCTCTAATATTTGGTCAAAGTTAGCATCGAAAAACGCATTAGGCCCTATATAGATGGAAGGAGGGAGTAGCTTTGAATAGCATTTGTATAGTAAAACGGTGCAAGACTCTCTCTTTGTGTGGTGTGAATAGTTTTATTTTTTTCGTTTTCTTTTTGGTTGAGGGAAGTGCGAATTGATTTGGTACGTACAAGTACAATATTACTACATGTTAGGCTTGTCCCTAAAATTCAACCTGCGTCTTGTTATATCTCGAAAATTCAGATATCGTGCTCCCAAAACTGGCGCCTTCACAACCCGCGCCTTGCTATCCCGAAATTACAACGCGCGCGAAAACTCCCTCCAGCTGCCAAATCCCGACACGCGAAATCCCCCTTCTAACCCTCAGCCGAAAGGGCCGCTAGTTCAAATCAGTGGGGGGTACTTTTGTAACACGCCCTACATTTTGGACAAGCACGTTCCTAAGTCATGCTTCACCCCCTCCCATCGCCCCCTTTTCGCCATTCGAAATCCCAGGCCGCCATAACCTCTCCGCTCCAGCCGCGAAACCCCACCCTCCTCCGTCCGCCACGTCACCACTGCCCAGCCGGAGCCTCTTCCCCGACGACGTCATCCACCACAACAGCTCGGCGTCCCTCGTCCACCTCCCCGGATGAGGATCTGTCGTCCATCTCGCCGTCCCGCCGGTTCAGCCGCCCCGTCCTCCACCTCCAAGGAGCTGCTCCGATGATCGCCTCATCTATCGCGGCTGCTCCATCCCCACAGCGTCGCCTTAACCTGCTCCACCGGAACCACAACATCCTCACCGACTCCTCGAACGAAGCCGAGGCCTACACGGCGCCACCAAAGAGGTTGTACACTCATCGCATCGCACCTTCTCCTTAACTCGACCTCCCGGCGCCGACAGTGCTCCATCCCGCACCCCCATGGAGCGGCTACCTTGAAGCTGGCGCTGCGGGCGACATCTCCACGGCGGCTCTCCCCAAGAGGCCCCTTCGACGTCGGCGGCCATACTAGCTGGATCTGCTACTGCTGCTCCGGCTCTCGCTCGATCGCTCGCTCGCCCAGCTGCTGCTGCTGCTCTCCCCCTCGCTCGTGCTGCTGCTCTGCTCCGATTAAGCCACACTTCAGTCGACTGAATCGACTTTTGGGTCAGTCAATTTTTAGGGGTTGGGGGGGGGGCTCGCCGGAGTTAAGGAAGAACCACCCGCAGCGGGGACGGGGGCTCGCCGGAGAGGTACCCCACTATCTATCTTAGGGTTCAGGGTGGGGGGGGGGGCCTAGAGGGCTGGCCGGGGCGGCGGTGGCGAGTTGTTTCGGGGCGGCGAGGCGGCGCTGGGGCCGGCGGTTCGGCCGGTGGTGGCTGGCGGCTCAGGGTGGTGCAGGTTAAAGATGAACTGCAGGCCCTCCCTAAACTACATGTCAAGTGCCTCTCTGCTACCATTGCGTTCAGTTTCGATAGTAGCATTCAGATTCCACAGTAAATTTCAGTTTCGACAGTTAAGTTCAGAGTCAACAGTTTTTACCTCATCTGTTGTAGTCAGGTGGTTTTTGGTGATGTTAATTTTACATCCATTTTACATCATCTATTGGAGATGCTATTAGAATCCCACTTGAGATTGACGATGTCTGTCTTGTGCTGCTTCAGCCTTGACGTCTTACGGCTCACCGGAGCTGCTCCAACGACAGAACGATCCATCACAACAGAGCAGTGCCCTGGACGCCGTCTACAGATTCTTCAGATCTTCCTCCACACCTCCGACAGCCACCTCTGCCTCAACTGCTTCAACGACCAACCCAATGATGCTGAGGTCAACACGGCTATGGCAAAGAGGTTGAACACTTGTTGCATCACTTATTACTATACATTCACGTCAATCCATTAGGGCTATTTTGGTTCAACGGAAAAACATCGATCCACTGGTTGTTACCATCACTCTAAATTTCTGCATGCTCTCCTTACATAATCTCACCATATTTTTTTGTATGCAGTTCAGATATTGTACACAGTCATGCTGAACATGTAGAGAAAAAGAGAAGAGTTTTGCGCTGCAATACAATGTCATGCAGACATCGCTCCATGGTGGGTTCAATGGCAAACTCTCCCCACCCCTCTCCAGATTGTAATCCAGAGGAAGATATCTGTTCTGAGGCGGATTCGGACGCCGCTGACCACTCCTATTTACCCCCCAAGGTGTTTGCTCTACCTTGGCATGATGATGTTAGTCATATCATGCATATGTTGCCTTGTAGTGCCTACTTTTGACATCATATATGTCATCTGCTTAGTTTAGACATGTTCTGTAATGCCACCTGTTTAGTTTCTATATCATATATGGGAATTATGCAGTCTCATGTCTTTTAGCCAGCCATAATATATGTGAAATGTGCAATGCCATCCTGTTTAACCAGGCATCATATATTTGAATGATATCTTGCCCATCCTTTTCTTCATTACATTTCCATTTGTCGACAATGTTTGTACATTAAACTACTCTTCCTGTGAATTAGCCATTTGGGTGGGAGATGGAAAAAACTGGAGTGAAAACAAGGCCTTCAGAGCAGACAATGCTACATGTCGAAGCAGATCTCTTGTTGGGTCCCGATAGCTCCTCAGAGATGGATTCAGAGACAGATGACCAGTCCTATTCCCCCACTGAGGTGTATTCTCTAACTTGGCACGGTTATACTGCTCATATCATGCATACGATGTCTTGCATTGCATAGTTTAGACATCATATACACAATATTCAACACCATCTTCTTAGTTCAGACATCATATCGAATGCCCTGTGTTTAGCATATAAATCACATATGTGAATTAAATGATGCGATCCTGATTACTTAGATAACATGTAGGTGAATTATGTCATGCGATCCTATTTAGTTACTCATCATATCTTTGAATTATGTTATGCTATGCTATCCAGTTTAGATAGACATCATATATGTGAAATTATGTCATGCTATCCGTTTCAGTTAAACAATATACATGTGAACTATTTCATGCCCTCTTTTTTCCACACTATCAATTGCATCTGTCTCTCATACAATGTCTGTACATTCAACTATGTTTCCTATTTATCAGCCATTTGAATTGGAGCGGGTGCTGCCAGTATCTAGCAGACTAAAAACACGGTCTTCAAATAAAATAGTGCTATCTCTTGGTGGAGATAGCACCCCGGTTGTACATGCATAAGAACCAGCCCTACCACACATAACCCAAACTCTCGCAGATTGTACCCCTACTACGATGGACAGAGAACCATCTTCACCCAATCTAACCCCAGCCGATAGTAACCCTGTTCCTGTTGACACAGCACCATCTCCACCACAGAGCTCCCAAACAAGAGCAGTTAGTAAGGCAGCTCCAGTGCCCAAAGGGCCAGTACTATCACGACAAACCCCAACTCCACCAGTTAGTACGCCTATTCCTATGGAGGAAGCACAACCAGCTAGTCGTAGTTTAGCATCTATCGCATTTGATGTTGTTAAATCGTATGTGCGTATCTTCCCATCTTGGAAATATTATACTGAAGATGAAGGAAAATGCCAGTTGCAGGTGTTTGTCCAGGAGTTATGTGTAAGTAATGTTATTCATGGCAATTACTTTGCTTCGTCCCATACATCCTACCTCCATGATGGTTATAATACAACAAATTTTCCCATTTTTCTCTATAGAGAAGGACCGATTTGGAAACTCAGGATGAGGTAAGCTGTGCTAATACCTCTGCTATCTTCAAGAATTCTTGGTGGTAGTATCGGAATTACCTGAAGAAAACGTACTTCACCGGCAAAGAAACTCATCAAATTCCATTACGTTCTCCTAAGACACATTTACTGGACGATGACTGGGAACGGCTTGTTCTGTACTGGTCCCGAACCAAGAATGTGGTAAGGTCTATGAGCTCATTTTCTATTTTTAAGTATTATATTCTTACGTCTTACTATACTCTGTTCATGTAGAACAAGTGCCTAAACCTGAAGAACAAATGTTCTAGTTTAAGATTCCATTGCTACCATAGGACATAGATATATGTTTTTTTGATGCTTTTATTATGTACTAGTACTTGGCAATAGAAGACTTGGTAGTTTAATCCTGTCCACCTTACTAATGAACTGGTTCACCGAAATGAGTTTCATATACTAGTACATGCTAAACTTGTTATGTGTCTGCTTGTTTCTTCTTTTAGAATGCTGACAGAATATTGGGGAAGAGTGCCTTATTAAGTAACAGTAAAGGAAGTAATGCAGATAAGGTTCAGGATAGTGACACATCCTGTCTTGGTTTAGTGTTGGAGTTACTGGCCACTACCGCTTGCACAAGCTATTCAAACTCACTGTCTGAATCAGTTCGGTTTCTTGAGTCTCAACTACAAGCTGAAAGACATCGATCAGCTGTGCTGCGACAAGAAGCGGAAGGAATGCGGAAGTCTGTGGAGCATTCAGATGCATACTTTCTGGTGCAACAGCAAGCGTTGGAGGATTTTAGCGCCAAACAGGACAAAGCTAATGAGCTTGCTAAGCTTATTGCTAGCATGGTGGATACCCAGGATAATGTTTCTTGAGCTCTTCTTAAGTTGTTTCAATTATGCTCTTGTTTTGCTGCCGCGTTTATTTGCACTGGTGGCCAATTTTGTCGGCCAGTGTATATGATATGCTGCTTTGTTCCCTATATTTGCACTGGTGGCGAACTTTGATGCCCAGTGGATGTGATATGTGTAATAGCCGTGATAGCCTAGCGTTAGTTTGCTTGCTTATTTATTTCCTTGTTGTCTTGTTTATTTGTTTGATTGTAGCCATTGCAGTTCATTTTCCGCGGTTAACTAGTGGCTGCAATAACCTATTTTTAAAAACTAGGCCACAATAACCATGGGCTAATATTTACTGTAGTGACATTGGGCCTCCTACGGGCCATAGAAACAGTGGGCCTTCTACGGGCCGTAGAAACAGTGGGCCTTCTACGGGCCGTATCATCAATGGGCCTTATACGGGCCATATGATCGATTGGCCAAACATGGGCCAATAACAGGCCGCATTATGGCCATAAACGGGCTAGAGTTGGAATCGTCCGTTCATGGGCCGACCGTAATGGGCCATCGTTAATAGGCCGTATTTGATGACGCTATGAAAACGGCCCAACGTATTAACGGACCACAAACGGGCCGACTGTAACCATGGGTTGAATTTGGCCCATAAGCAGAAAATGACAGTAACGGGCTGTAAGTAAACGAATGTTGGAAATGAGCCCAAGAATAAATGGGCTCTGAGAAGGCCGAAAGATAACATGGGCTGGAAATGGCCCAACGGAATAACGGGCCGTTAATGGGTATAAAGTGATACACTGTTCATTACAGGCCAGTTTCACCACGGGCCGTTAATGGGGGTAAAGTGATACACTGTTCATTACGGGCCAGTTTCACCACGGGCCGTTAATAGGCCAAGAGTTACATAGGGCATCATATGGGCTGAAAGACGTCATGGGCCATACATGGGCCAGAAGTGAAAACGGGCTGGAATCATATTGGATGGCCTAGATGACGCTACTGGGCCTAATTCGGATAGGGCGTAACGAGCCTTGGGTTAGCGGGCTGTAAATGGGCTATATGTGAACAGGCCGTTAACAGGCTTTCCATGGGCCGGCCCGCCACCTTTTGACCAAGTCAAAGGGGCGGAATTTTCACAGGAATGGGCCTCTGTTGGGCCGTGCCACGTGTCGACGTATCATAGGCGCCTATCTGACCCGCTGACGAGATGACACGTGTTTCGTCCGGCCAATAAGAATTTTACACGTGGAAATTTCCCATTGGTCGGGGCTGTTAACGGGTTATCGGATCCAAAACCCGACCTGATAGCTTAACGTCGTTCCGTTACGGTGGATGCCACGTGTCGGTCACCCTTGACGAAAGCACTTCTGTGACGCGCGATTTATCGTCATGGAAGTGGACACTTCCGTGATGATAATTTTGGTAATGTCATGGAACACTTCTACGACAGCACAGGTATGACTATCTTGATTCTGTCATAAATTTGTCATGGATGTACATGCATGACAAAAAATGCGACCTAGTGTGACAAACACGTATCATCACGGAAGTGTATTTTCTTGTAGTGGATGACACTTTGCGCGCCTGTTTTTTCGCTGAAGCGATTCCAAATTTCCGGCTTCCGCGGAAATATCTACCTCCCCACCCCCTCCCCCTTACCAAAAGCCACATTTCCCCTGTTTCCGCCTTCCTTTCCCAGTTGAAACCTTTACTCCTTGCTTGCAGCGCCGCCTCCTCGCCGTCGACCCTCCTTCACGCCGCTCAGCCTCGCCTATCCAGGCAGGTAATCCACACCCGACGCCCATCCTGCTCCTCCTTCGACATACCACATGCCCCGATTGCCGGTGCGAGCGCGACACCTTCCACCAAAATCACCGACCCTCCACCAAATAAGCGCCGGCCTAAGCCATGGTGCACGCAGTATAGCCAGGATCTCAAGGAGCATTTGGCAGCGGAAAAGCAAATCGCGGCCGCACACGCGGATGAGGTCATGATGGCTGCCATTCGTGTCGACCCGCAGATCTTGGAGGAGCACCTCACCTTCGAGGCCACCATTGACACCTCGCGCGCCGACGCCACGACGCGGTTGGCTGCTTTAAATGACAGTTCGTGGAGTTTTCTCGAGGCTGCCGTCGGTGCCTTCGACGAAGACTACGAGGTGTTTTATCAGCGTGCACGTGCTTACCTCATCTCGAGAGCTAGCAGGTTGGTGCCCGGAACGGCTCAGGCAACTCACCACTACAACAAGGGCACCCATGATGCGGAGGCCTCGCCCTCTTCCATGTCCAAGGAGCCAATCATCATCGATATCGATGGCAATGAGGAGTAGCTTGTCTTATTAGCTCACTATAAGGACCCATGTCCAGTTTGCTAGCTACTGCCTTTCCTTAACAAATTCTAGTGAATTGTGCTATCAACTTTTACCATGCAATCTTCTGCTATAGTGTATATTTTATATATGTTGTGCAATGTGGTGTTCAGTTAACTACTTGGTTCAATTCTGCAAATGTGATGTTCAATTCTTCAGGGTGCAATATTTCCAAGTTGTTAAGCATGCTTGGTTTGGTTAACTGTCTGATCTTCTATTACGAGTATGTTCTATTATGCAATGTGGTGCTCAGCTAATGTTTGGTTCATTTGTTGTGGTGTTTAGTTAACTGCTTGGTTCAATTCTGCAATGAGATGTTCAATTATTGTGGCTGCATTCTGTTATTGTATACCATGTGAGAAATAAATCAAATTTGGCTATACTAAATACATGAGAAACAAATACAATTGCTATATTTCCAAGTTTTTTATAAGATGGTACTAACTATTATACCTTGCCTTTTTATTCCTTTGCCCCATTTCCAATATAGCAAAAATATTTATGCACATCCTTGTTTACAGGGTTCACTGATGATTACCTCTCAAACCATCTCTGTGGTCAAGAGGCGAGGAAAGTTTTCATACAACACCCACGGTTCAACATTGAAGTGTTCCTGAAGTGGTCAAAGGATGGACGGTCAATCATCCTCAGGCACTAGTCTAAAGTTGCAAAGACCTTCAGCATGAATGAAGGCTCAATATTCGCCTTCCGCTTCAGCAGTTTTCCAGATGAGATGCATCTCTCTATGTACCGTCTATGATGCTAATTTTGAAAGGTTCTACATGTTGCATGTGAAACTTGCTGCTGGTGCAGTTGTGTAATGGGGTAGCTAAGTGCTGAAGCTATATCATGTTGTACTCCGATGTATTTCAATTATGAAATCCTGCTTCCTTAATATGGAAATGGAATATATTATGTGCTTAATATGTATGTCAATTAGATTAGTAAATGAATTATTAATAATAGGGCAATTATTGAGAAAACACCATGGGCGATGATCTCAGGAAACGCACACAGTTTCTAAGAATAAACCGTGTAGGATCAATGAACAATCACACACGACATTCTCTTGAAAATTGTTTGCGTTACGCCACCTTGCGCAAACGTTTTCCTTGGAGTGACTGTGTGGGATGTATATATGAACGGAAACGTTTAGCGAGGACTGACTATGTGGGATGTACTTACGACCGGAAACGATTTCACCTCTTTAATTGTATTTTTTAGCACTACTGTACGTATAACCATATTTGGTCGCTCGCTGGTCGCACACGACCTCATTTTGTCGAGCGTGTGTGCTAGGAGGGCATATCCCCGACAGTTTCTGGGTCGTGTGGGAAGGACCCCCCTATCGCCCACACTCACTAGGTGACGAACGCCGTCGCGGAAAGGGGTTAAAAACCGTTTGTATAGCACCGATGTCTACCAGTGTAACTCCATGTGCAATAAATTAGAAGGAATTTTCAAACATATTTGTCTCACGACATGGACACATGCATATGTATACATGGAGTGACATAGCATTTTAATTCAAAAAAATTAAAAAAATATCAGAAACACATGAAACCTTGCTTGATGTAATGTCATGCCACCAAGATGATGTGGTAAAAAAATTGGCATGTTTGATGAAAGTTTGGACACATACCCCTCACAAACCAGAGCAACTCACTAGAAGGCTTGTGGTTCCGACAGGGAACAATGCATGTTTTATGACGAACGAGAGATAGCTTCCTCTTACGGCCATCAAATTTTTTCTACATTTAACGTGCACTGCTACAACTATAATGTGAAAATTTGGAAAATTCTAGGGGTCATTTGACCTTTTAAAGACATTTAATTGATTTTCTAGCCATTTAATGACCGTAATTCAAATTTGAACTTAATATCCATGCAACGCCTAACCATAACGGTTTGAAAAATCATATTTGTGTACTTGTGTGCGAGTTAATTCCATGTGCAATAAATTAGAAGGAAATTTCAAACATATTGGTCTCACGACATGGACACATGCATATGTATGCATGGAGTGCCATGGCATTTTAATTCAAGAAAATTGAAAAATGATCAGAAAAACATGAAACCTTGCTTGATATAATGTCATGCCACCAAGATTATGTGGTAAAAAATTGGCATGTTTGACAAAAGTTTGGACACACACCCCTCACAAACCGGAGCAACTCACTAGAAGGCTCGTGGTTCCAAGAGGGAACAATGCATGTTTGATGACAGAAAGGAGATAGCTTCCTCTTACGGCCTTGAGATTTTTTCTACGTTTAACGTGCACTACTACAACTGTATTGTGAAAATTTGGAAAATTCTAGCGGTCATTTGACCTTTTAAAGACATTTAAGTGATTTTCTAGCCATTTAATAACCGTAATTCCAATTTGAACTTCATCTACATGCAACGGCTAACCATATCGGTTTGAAAAATCATATTTGTGTACTTGTGTGCGAGTTAATTGCATGTGCAGTAAAATAGAAGGAATTTTCAAACATATTGGTCTCACGGCTTGGGCACATGCATGGGGTGCCATGGCATTTTAATTCCAAAAAAATAAAAAATGATCAGAAATACATGAAACCTTGCTTGATGTAATGTCATGCCACCAAGATGATGTGGTAAAAAAATTGGCTTGTTTGACGAAAGTTTGGACACACACCCCTCATAAACCGGAGCAACTCACTAGAAGGTTCGTGGTTCCGAGAGGGAAGAATGCATGTTAGATGACGAACGGGAGATAACTTCATCTTACGGCCTTCAATTTTTTTCTACATTTAACATGCACTAATACAACTGTCATGTGAAAATTTGGAAAATTTCAGGGGTCATTTGACCTTTTAAAGACATTTAAGTGATTTTCTAGCCATTTAATGACCGTAATTCAAATTTGAATTACATCTACATGCACCGGCTAACCATAACGATTTGAAAAATCATATTTTTGTGTACTTGTGTGCGAGTTAGAAAATCATCAAACGATGAAAAATGTAAAGATCTGGCAAGACAATTGGCCCCCACACGATTGGCACTTTATCTCGCGGCTCGAGGTTTGGTAGGTGAGTGGCGGGGATCATTTTCGGTGTACAAAAGTAGGGGCTCTCCTTTTGCACCCCTTTACTTGTGCACGGGGGTTCAGAGTTGCGCCCACGGCCGCACTGAGCAGGGCAAAGGAGGGATGCCAGAGCGCGAGACGACCAAAGCAACGCCAAGACCAGAGGCGCAAAGAGAGCAAAAGGGCGAGGTGGACTCCCCCGGCAAAACCCTTGCCGGGGTCGCTTCCGCAACCCCGACAAGATCCTTGCCAGGGCAACTTGCCTGACACCAGCAGAGCGTGCTACCCTTGAGCCCAAGGCGTTCCAACACCATCACCCACATTGTGTCGGATTTCGGGTTCCGGCAGACCCTTGAGGTTCGAACACTGGGGTGCGCGCGGAGATTTCGCCTCCTACCTACCTGCACCCCTCCGCCTCGCTAAGATCTAAGCTATGGAAAGAACAACACAAGAGACACAGGGTTTATACTGGTTCGGGCCACCGTTGTGGTGTAATACCCTACTCCAGTGTGTGGTGTGGTGGATTGCCTCTTGGGCTGATGGTGATGAACAATACAAGGAAGAACAGCCTCGCGAGGGTCTGTTCTTGGCTGGGGCGATGAACTGCTGGGAGGAGTTCAGTTACCCTTCTCTCTCTCTCTTCACAACTAATGATGCCCCTCTGATTCGATCTCCAACCTCTCACTCGATCCTGTGGGTGGCTGGTCCTATTTATAGAGGCCCTGGTCCTCTTCCCAAATATCGAGCGGGAAGGGAGCCAATAATGGCGGGCTAATTTGAAAGGGGACAGCTAGTACTAGCTATCCTGACAAAAGTAGTCTTCGCCTGCACAAAGCTCTGGTAGTGACGCCGTCTTGGGCTCCACGATGACCTCCGTCTTGCGGTCCTCCTAATCTTGGTCTTGTTGCACTGAAATGGCAACCTTTGCCTGATGCCTCGGTACTCCGCGGCTGCGCTTGCCTCCTTTGCACCAAAGGGGAAAGGAGGACACTACGCGGGCTGGCACCCGCCTGGCGCCCTTGGTCGTCATGGCTTGCGTCACGGGCACCTCGTGAGGTACCCCGCCTTGATCTCTCTGCCTCCTCGCGAGCCAGCCTGATGAGGCCGTGCCTGAGGAAGCTCCGCGTCATCTTCCCTACGAGGCTTGGCCCCTCGCGAGGGTCTTGGGTCTGTGTTGGTGAAGATGGGCCGTGCTGGGCCCCCCTTTGAGCCACGCCGCAGGCCGCAAACAGGCAAGTCTGGGGACCCCCGTTCCCAAAACACCGACAGTAGCCCTTGGGCCCAAGGCGCACCCGGACTTGGCCGTGCAAGGAGGCGGAAGGGCAAGAGCGAAGCGCCGCGGGCCATAACAGTCTGCGGCCTTGGGCGCCGCATGGCGGTTGATTGGATGTGGGCGCCTTAGCAACCGCGCGAGTTGATAAAGGAGCGGCATCCGCCAAGGCTTTGCTTTTTTGCTTTCCCCGGTTGCTGCTCAGATCCCCTTTCTTGCGCCTCTCCTTCCTTCCTCCAAAATTCCTAGATCTACTCCGACCGTGTGACCTAGGAAGCCATGGCGCCTCGTCAGCCCCCGACCGTAGCTTGGTACTCGTCTGCCCTGGACTCGCCGAACATGTCGGAGGCGAGCCTTGCCCGGTTGCGCCGGATGGCGACGGCGCGGGGCATCGACGGGGCGAAGGTGTTCAAGGCCTGCTCCGCCACCCCTGAGGGTCAAGGGAGCACCTTCTATTCGTTCTTCGTAAGTGCCATTGCTGCTGGCCTGGCAGTCTTCGCCTATTACTGCGAGGCTCACGTAGGGGTGCAACCCTCGATGGCCTTGCTGCGCCACTACTTCTACCTCCGGACCTCTCGCGGTCCTGCTTCCGCGTGCGCGAGCTTCATCGCGTACGGTGGCGCCAGTGCCATTTCGAACCCTGGGAAAAGGATTGAGGGCTTCAGGAGCAAGTGGGTCTTGGTGGATGCTGGGCGCATCCACCCTCGGCTGATCTTGCCCACGGAGCAGCCCACGAGCTCCAGCGATTGGGGTCGAGCGGAGCTCGCGGACCCCCGCGCGAAGCTGGTGTTGGAGAAGATGGACGCGGATCTGAGGCCGGCCAACATGGCGGCGGCGAAGCTGACCGGCGCGTCGCTGCTGAGGGAATTCCTGGAGCACCAGCTGGCTCCGCTTCGGCAGTACTCACTTCCGATGTGGAGGCCCCGTCCGAGCCCCGCGGCCTTGGCCGACGGAGATCTAGCTGCGGTCCTCCAATCTCTGGTCAGGGGCGATGTGGCGAGGTTGGTGGGCGCTCCTACGCCCTTGTTCCTCCACGACGACTGGGAGAAGGTAGTGGAGTCCATGCCCGTCTTCAACGGGGATGGGCCCGTGCCCATGGAAACTCCCGAGGAACCGGTGGACGTGCCCTCCGACGACTCTAGCGAAGAGGAGGAAGGAGGGGAGCGGGAAAAAGGGCCTGACTCCGAGGCGACTAACGGAGAGTCGAGGGCTCCCCTCCCCTGGCGCAGGTCCCGCGTTCTCCGCCTCTCTCTGAGCGATGACGACGAGGATGAGGACGAGGATGACGACGAGCAGGACGGCGGGAGCTTGCCCCCGATCCCGAAGAAGGACAGGAGCGGGCTGATCTCCCGCGGGTCTGCCCCGGCCCCGAGGTGGACCGCAGATGCACCTTCTGCTTCCAAGCTTCCCGAGGTTGACCCTTCCAGCCGGCTTTCAGGCTTCAAATTTGGCCGGAGGCCGCTTGAGCTCACCGGCGACGACCTGTAAGCATTTGATTCTTGTCTTTATTTCTTGCTCTGCTTCTGAGGCTTGACGTCCGCATCTCTTGGATAGGCTGGCGCCCGCAGCAAAGAAGTTGAAGGGAGCTCCTGAGGTTCCATCCGTGGCAGTGCCTCTGCCCGCGAAGGAGGGTGACCGCGACGCACATGCTTCTCTTGCCCGGTCGTCCTCACGAGGCCTGGCTGAGCCGGCTGGGGCGAGCTCAGCCCCCACGGCCCAAGTGACTCCCGAGGTGCCCTTGCCTGCTGCCGCCACTAGAGTCGTTGGGGCGCGGTAGACTCCGCCTCAGGATGCTATGGCTGCGCTGCCGCCTTCTCCTCCTACTCCACCGGTTGATGTCTCTCCGACTCTTTCTGCCGTTCTGGATCGTGCTGTTGCTGAGCTGGACCGACTGCGGCAGGATCTTCTTGGCGCCGACCCTCGCTTGGTGGCCGGGCGCTTGGAGCTGGCTTCAGGATGGGTTTGCTCCGACGTTTTGATTCAGGCGGCGCTGGTCTAGGCCTCGACGGCTCGCGATGAGGAGAAGCAGGCCGTCCTTGAGGCGAAGGCTGCTCGTGACGCAGCCCTGGGGGAGGTGGTCGACGTTTGTGGTCGTTGCAAGGCGCTGGAGGACGAGCTCCAAGGCCTGCGTGACCAGCTCGCGACAGAGGTCCGCCTTCGCCAAGAGTAGGAAGAAGGCGTGAAGGCTCGCGAGGCGGCCGTCAAGGAGAGGGAGGTCAAGCTCAGGAAACGTCGCGACCGCCTAGGCGCGCTAGAGCAGGAGTTGGGGGCGAGGAAGGCCGAGCTGGACGACAAGGCCCTGGTTCTTGCCGAGAACCGCGTGGCGTTCACGGAGATGGAGGCGAAGGCTCGCTCCTCGCTGAGGACACTTTACGACAGCGACCTGGAGAGCCCGCTGGCTGGCGCCAAGGACGGCCCCGCCAAGCTGCTTCCCATCCTGGTTCGCGCTCTTGAAGATGTCGCCCTTGGCCTTGGCCCCACGGCCGAGGCCGAGGCGCGTGTCCTATCTTCTGCAGCACTGACGCGGGTCCTCACCCATATCTACCTCCGCGATCCCGGCGTCGACCTCGACAACCTGCTGGAGCCAGTAAGCGGCGAGCGTGCCGCTGCAGCTGCCGAGGCCGTGAAGGGTCGTGCGGAGGCTCTACTGGGGAAGTTCCGGGCCTTCAGCACCAAGCCGAAGCAAGGCGCTGCCGACCCCACTGCTCATGAGGCGAACCCACTCCGCGCTGCTCCATCGCCGACAAGTGACTCCGTTGTGGCTCCTGTCCCGCCTTTAATTCCTGCACATGTATCATGCCTCGGGGAGGCGTTTAAACTTGCGTTTGGCATTGAGAAAGCAGTGTGGACTGTAATATTTGCTTTTGAATTCCTTGAAATTTGCGCTTTTCCTTCCTACTTGCTTATGTTCTACGCCGGTAGAGCTCGGCCCCGCGCATGCCTCACCCAGCGTTGGCCCCGACCGGAAACCAGGACCGGGCCAAGGAGTGAGGGGCTACGTGACAAGTTAGGCTCCTGAGTCGCGATGCTCAGGAGTCCCCCTTGGCGCACGAACAGCAAGTAGGGAGGTGTGATGTGGGTGGATCTACCGTTCTACGTCTGCAGAGCCCGGCCGCGCGCATACCTCAACTGCCGTTAGCCTTTCAGAACTAAGGAGTGAGGGGCTACGTGACCAGTTAGGCCCCTGAGTCGCGATGCTCAGGAGTCCCCCTTGACGCTCAAACGGCCTTCGTACCTTGGCTCCGCTCGGGGAGAGACGCGCGACGAACCAGGCCCGGGGGGACCTGGCTGGGCGGCGTGCGTCTGGGTGTGACCCAGGCGCAGCCCCCGTGCCCAGCCCCCTCGCGCGGCACTCCCGAGGGGAGGCGTTACGATGAGGCTAGACACTGAGCTCTGGGCTCCCTGAGGTTGATGTGGCCCGGGGGCCACCCTCAGTTGTTTATCACCAGCGCGGAGCATAGCTCTTTCGTATGTGTACGGGCATAGCCGCTCCTCGGCAGTGTCGTCAGCCAGCACGGAGCATGGTGCTTCCACTAGTACGTGGGAGGGGGGCCCCCTCCGGGAGGAGCCCCCGGGGCGTGTACAGCCCCGCCCTGACACGTGGCTGGCACGGTAGGGCCTGGCGAGGTGTATCTGGGCACCCGTGAGCCAGTGCGGGACTCACAGGGCCCTACCTCTAGGCGGGTTGCGCCTGGCACTGGGCCTTATCTTGTGATGTGTCCCTACAAATTTGGTTAGATGTCGGCACTCTACGTCCTCAGGTCCCGGCCCTCGAGCTGGTCTCAGCCGTCGCTGGTATGCTAGGTCGTGATGCCGTGGACAAGGCCAGAGGGTGAGGGCTAGAGAGCCAGTAAGAGCCCTGATTTGCGATGCTCAGGTACCCCCCCTTTAACGTGCAAGTGGTCGGCATGGAGAAGAAGAGGTGCCGTGGACCGGCATCAAATAATCAAGCATGGTGGGTCTAACGCATAACCGGAAATAAACGCAAATGGGATACATGCCGCTGGGCCTGGCCCGAGCGACTTGGGGATCATGCAGCCTGAGGGGTGCCCCCGACAAGGTAAGCTAACAACACGAAATAAAAGGGATACATGCCGCAGGGACGAACCCACGCGGCCTGTTAATAATGCAGCCCTGGGGGCGCTCCCAGCTGGAAGTGAAACTTGAAAGATGTCACCTAATGACGTTGAGGACGAAGGGGTGTTGGTGTAGCAGACTCGATGGGCTGCGGAAGCCGATCCTCACGAGCCCCCAGGCCCAGGGGCCTCGGGAGGCTCCGGAGGCGCTGGCGGCTCCTCGCGGTCCATCTCCATCTCCGCCAGGGCTGCGGAACGCCTGGCCTCTTGTGCCTCCGTGATGCCCCTCATGAGGCGCTGGTACGTGGCAGCCGCGTTCGGCAAGCCGTAAGGCATGCGAACGTAGCTGTGGAGTGGACCTCCGCAGCGCCCCACTCGCGAGGGCCAGAGGCGCTCCAGAGAGGCGACTCGGTTGAGCCCTGGTATGTCGATGCAGACGCGCAGCCCACCATCCTCGCCTGGATGGGGAGCCACTGCTGGTAGGCGGCGGCCGCCTTTCATGACTCTTGACTCCTGTAGCTCCTGAATGGCCTTGCTGACGAACTCCTGAGGGTCTGGCTCTCCTTGCCTTGCTCCTTGAGGGAAACGTGCTTCGAAACACGCCTCCATGTGGTGCCCAAGCGCCTCCCTCGTGACCCTAGCTAGGTCGGTGGCCCTCCAGGGGAGAGCCCCCGAGCCCTGCCTGAGGAGGGCACCAGGCGCGCTTTCCTATGCGATGGAAGGAGGTTCCCCCTGGGCAGGCACGGGCCCAGAGGGGCCTGCCTCCTGAGGGGCCGGGCCGGACGATGTCTTCTTCTTCTTGGGGGCGGTCTCGGGAAGCCTCCTGCTTCCCGATCCGGGTCTTCCAGTGACGCGGCCTGAAAGGCTCGTTCCAGGGAACACACCGCGTCCTTCTCTTCACAGGGCACCTTGATGACTCCGCCACTTCCTGGCATCTTGAGGACGTTGTAGCCGTGGTGAGTTACGGCCATGAACTTGGCCAGCGCTGGGTACCCAAGGATGGCGTTGTACGGAAGGCGAATGTGAGCGATGTCGAAGTCGATGAGCTCGGTGCGGTAGTTGTCACGTGCCCCGAAGGTGACAGGGAGGCGGACCTGCCCAATCGGGACCGTGGAGCCGTCGGTGATTCCGGAGAAAGGCTTGGTTGGCTGAAGCTGGCTGTAGGGCACTTGGAGATTGTTGAATGTTTCCACGGACAGGACGTTGAGCCCTGCCCCGCCATCGATGAGGGTCCTGGTGACCACCACGTTGCTGATGATTGGGGAACAAAGCATCAGGAGGACTCCGGCTGTAGCCACACACTTGAGCTGATCTGCTGAGCTGAACGTGATGGCACACGCCGACCACCTGAGAGGGCGTGTGGCTTCGAGCCTGGGGAGGACTGCATTCACTTCGCGGGCGAACTTCTTGAAGATGCGTTGAGAGGCTGGGGCTTGAGCCCCGCCCAGGATGCAGGCGATCGCGCGCAGCTCCTGGAAGCCCCCAGCCCCCTCGTCCTGGTGGCGGTCCTCGTTTCTCCTTGGCTGCGGCGGCAGCGGAGGGAGGCCTGCGTTGCCTTGCGGGCGATCCTCGCGAGGCTGATTCCTCCAGTCTCCCTCGCGAGGCGGGTCTTGCCAGCGATCCTCGCGAGGTTGATCGCGCCACCCTTGGCGCGGGCCACGGTCTTCCTAGCGTCCTGCATTCCTTCCTCCTCCTCGACCGTAGCCCCGGTCACCGCAGTCGGGCCGACGGCCGATCCTTCCTTCTCGCATGGCTCGGAGCTCTTGACATTCGTTGGTGTTGTGGGTGTGGTGGTCGTGGTACACACAGTACCGGCTGCCCTTGGAAGGTTCGGGCTGATCTCTGCCCCGCTTGGTGTCTGGTTCTGCCGCGAGCACGGCAGCCCCCTTGCGCTTCACATCCTTGGCCTTGGGCTTCTTCTCTTCTGGGTCTGCGGCCGGCAGCTCGAGGAGGGAGAGACGCCCTTCCTCAGCCCTGGTGCACTTGGTTGCCAAGTTTAACAGCTCCAAGGAAGTGCACAGGTCTTCATGCATCACCAGCTCCTCCTTCATCTTGACATCGCGCATGCCGTCGGAGAAGGCTGAGATGATGGCCTCCTCAGTCACCTTGGGAATCTTGAGGCGTGCGTTGTTGAAGCGTTGGATGTACTTCTGCAGGGTCTCCCCGGGTTGTTGCTTGATGCGGCGCATGTCGCTCACGGCGGGTGGCCGGTCGTGAGTGCCTTGGAAGTTGGTGATGAAGCGGGTGTGCATCTCGTCCCAGGAGGAGATCGTGCCCGGAGCCAGGTTCAGGAGCCAGGTGCGGGGCCCGTACTTGAGCGCCATGGGGAACCAGTTCGCCATGACCTTCTCGTCTCCGTTGGCAGCTTCGATGCCCAGCTCGTCGAGCTGGAGGAACTCCGCAGGGTCAGCCGTGCCGTCGTAACGAGGAGGCAGATCTAGCTTGAACTTGCCGGGCCACGCGACGTTGCGTAGCTCGGTGGTGAAGGCGCGGCAGCCTGCTGTGGCCACGGGAGGCCTTGGGTGACGGAGAGCTTGGTCTTGCACGTCCCCACGCGCTGCAGCTGGGAGCAGCGCGGGGTCTTGACGCGCGGGAGCAGGAGCATGGTCGCGACGTGCTGGAGTAGGGAGCGCCCGGGCAGCTTCTTGCGGGCGAGGGACTTCTTGGCAGCTCTGCTCTTGCCGCGCTGGCACCTGACGGAATGGGTTCTGCCCAGGGGCCACGCGCCTTGGAGCCATGGCGCCTTCCTGAGGAGGAGGCAGCCGGGGCGCCGCCGGAGCTTCGTCGCCCGCGCGGGGCGGGATGCGGTGCAGCGGAACGGACGGCGCGGGAGAGCCCCCTACGGCGCGGACGAGCTCGGCGACGCGGTCGAGCCATTCTTCGTAGACGTCGTCGACGGGACGGTAGCGCAGGAGCACGTTTTCCGCGATGAGCGCAACTCGAGCCTCCATGGGCGTGCGGAGCGCACGGGACAAAGAACCAGCTGGGGTGAGCGAGGGAGTTGCGGTGCGGCCGTCTTGCCACACGGACGGATATTGAGACGATGCTTGCTGCTTGTCCCCCGCCGGTCCGGTGGCAGCGTTGATGGCAGGTGACGGGGAACGGCGAGGACGCCCGCTGACAGGGGCCGTCTGGGCGACGCGGGAAGCGAGAGCGGCCCGGCGCTCGGCGCGGGCCCGACGAGCGTCAGACATGGGCGCGATGGTCGGAGGAGAACGGGGTGGTGGAAGACGAATTCCGGCGCACCCCTACCTGGCGCGCCAAATGTCTGATTTCGGGTTCCAGCAGACCCTTGAGGTTCGAACACTGGGGTGCGCGCGGAGATTTCGCCTCCTACCTACCTGCACCCCTCCGCCTCGCTAAGATCTAAGCTATGGAAAGAACAACACAAGAGACACTGGGTTTATACTGGTTCGGGCCACCGTTGTGGTGTAATACCCTACTCCAGTGTGTGGTGTGGTGGATTGCCTCTTGGGCTGATGGTGATGAACAATACAAGGAAGAACAGCCTCGTGAGGGTCTGTTCTTGGCTGGGGCGATGAACTGCTGGGAGGAGTTCAGTTACCCTTCTCTCTCTCTCTTCACAACTGATGATGCCCCTCTGATTCGATCTCCAACCTCTCAATCGATCCTGTGGGTGGCTGGTCCTATTTATAGAGGCCCTGGTCCTCTTCCCAAATATCAAGCGGGAAGGGAGCCAACAATGGCGAGCTAATTTGAAAGGGGACAACTAGTACCAGCTATCCTGACAAAAGTAGTCTTCGCCTGCACAAAGCTCTGGTGGTGACGCCGTCTTGGGCTCCACGATGACCTCCATCTTGCAGTCCTCCTAGTCTTGGTCTTGTTGCACCGAAATGGCAACCTTTGCCTGATGCCTCGGTACTCCGCGGCTGCGCTTGCCCCCTTTGCACCAAAGGGGAAAGGAGGACACTGCGCGGGCTGGCACCCGCTTGGCGCCCTTTGTCGTCATGGCTTGCGTCACGGGCACCTCGTGAGGTACCCCGCCTTGATCTCTCCGCCTCCTCGCGAGCCAGCCTGATGAGGCCATGCCTGAGGAAGCTCCGCGTCGTTCGCCCCGTGAGGCCTGGCCCCTCGCGAGGGTCTTGGGTCTGTGTTGGTGAAGATGGGCCGTGCTGGGCCCCCCTTTGAGCCACGCCGCAGGCCGCAGGCAGGAAAGTCTGGGGACCCCCTTCCCAGAACACCGACACATTGCAACCAAGGCTCGGGAGGCACCTCTGTGGTGGCATGCAGATCTTTGTAGGGATCATAGATACACAAGGTCAGATGAGAACTAGAAGACGACGATCCTTGGCGAGATCCTTGCAAAGGAAATCCACGAGGCCCCCGGTAAGATCCTTGCCGGGGACGACCATGGTGCCACGGCAAGACCCTTGCCGGGCCCTCGGCAAGACCCTTGCCGAGGACATCTGTGGGGCCGCAGCCAGGCCCATATCTGCCAAGACTCCGTCGCCGCTCCCATGCAGCTGCTAGCTCAACTAGTTGGGCAGGCATCCGCGTGGTAGTGCGTGGCCTCCACACCAACTCAGCAAGCACCTTCGTGGTGGCATGCAAATATTCGTGAAGGCTCCACCACCGCGTCAACCCAGCAGCCAGCCACTATGGCGCTACAACGCCTCGTCAGCCTGGACGCGCGTCGGAGCCAGGCGAGGCGACGACAACTGGGACGAGCTTCCTCGCCGTCCCCGATAAAGCAAGAGGGGCACGCTGGCAGTGCATTAAATGCCTTTGTCCGACGATGCCAGAGGATAGACTCAGCCACTGTACACCTTTCCACCTCTTGTGTGCCACTTTGGCGACCCCTTGTGCCTATAAAAGGAGGCCCGAGGCTTACTGGAGAGGGATTCAGATCTTTTGGACTAGATAGACACCGCAGCTAGTTCAAGAACACAAGAACACTCAAATATACATCAAAGCAAGACTAGGGTTTTACGCATCTCCGTGGCCCGGACCTGGGTAAAAGATTGTCGTGCTGACCGCCAGACCCGCTCTTTGCACAACCCCGCGCCCGCCAACCGTAGAAGGGATACCAGTGATCCAATAGGTGTCGTTCCCACCGACATCTTTGGCGCGCCAGGTTGGGAGCGCAGTTGTGGAAATCTGGTCTGGTTGAAGCAACGGCTTCATCATGGTCATCACTCTAGGAAAGAAGACGACCGAACAAGTGGCATCCTCGATGGATGCAATGAATGCTCACAACTAGGCAGAAAAGCTAAGTCATGCAAAACTTTGAGCAATTCCTTTATATATATATAAAGTTATCGTCCTCGACGATCTTGCCCTATGTATGGAAAACCTGCACACAATGGGGCCCTGCCACTATTGGCAACGCCCTCGTTCTGCTTCGAGTCCGCTCAACAGTTCGGGCGGCTGCGTCGAGAACGGCAGGGTGACCTTATGCAATTGGCAATGCTCTTGTTCTGTCTCGAGTCCGCTTGACAGTTCGTGCGGCCGCGTTAAGAGCAATGAGGTGGTTTGCCCGGCAGCAAGCACACCCGGCAGGCCATTTGGGATCCGTCCTCAAGGCGCCGCGACCTGGGTTTCTGCACCGGCAAGCCTACCCGGTTAACGTAGGGTGGACATACAAAGGGAGATCAAACGAGAAAATAACATGCATCATTTCAAAAGCACTGCAGAGTTATATTACATCAATTGTTGACGTGGTTCTAACTAAAGATAATTGTTTTGGTCATGAACCTGCAGCGGCAATAATAAACGGGGTGCCTAGTCCCGGCGCTGGCCTTCTATCCTCCGAACTCCGTCGATGCGGCTGATGACGGGCTCGATACGCTCCTCGAGCGGCGCGAGGTCCACATCCTCCGGCAAGCTCTCCAGCGCAGCGTCGAAGTCAAGCTTGGGATTCTGGTACGCCACCTTGGTGAGGACCTTGGCCATGGCACCCCGGCAAAGCCTCCGGGCCTCCTTGGCCAGAGAGGCTGCCCTGTTGGAGCAGAGCCACTCCAGGGCCCCAAGAACACCCTCGAAGAACAAAGTCAGCCTGGCATTGGGAGTCACGCTTGGCTCCAGAACGTACCTCACGTTTGACATCCCCATGGTAGCCAGTTGCGTGGTGATCCTGCCGGCGACATCGGCGAGGCGGTCAATCCAAAGTTTCTGGCCTTTCACGAAATCCTCGTGGTTGGCAGCTTTGTTCTTCCGCAGCTACCTCTCCTCCTCCAGATTCTTGGTCAGGGTCTCCTCCTGGGCCCTGACCTCCGAGAGCATCCCCTCAAGGCCCTCCAGCTTCAGCTTCAGGTCCTTGATGGACTCGTTGGCCATGGAGAGTAACTTGGCCTTGGTGAGGACCGTGGCTTGCGCGTCAGCCAAAGTGCCTTTGGCCACGTCCCTCTCCCCCGTCAGCTCCAGGACCCGATTCTTCAGCCCATCCCGCTCCACCTCCAGCTCGTTCACCTTGCCGGCATGGACCTGGGCCAGAGCATTGAGTGCCTCCTTGTGCCTCTGCTCCAGTTCCTGGGGCCGCTGCACGACAAGCTTCTCGACCTCCTCGTCCTTACCGCGGAGTGTCGCGGCAAGTTCCTCCTCGCGGGTGGCAAGGTCCTCCTCCTAGGAGTTCAGCGTGACCTGGTGCTGGCGCCGAGAGGCCTCGTCCTTGGCGGCCAGTTGTCTCGCTGCCTCCTGGGCCTTCTCGACATCGGCCTGCTTCATGACAAGCTCCAGCTTGCGCTCGGCCAGCAGATCCTGGGCGGCCTTAAATTCCCCACAGGCCTGGCGGAACCAAGTATGCGCCTTGGCGACCCGCCCCGCGAGGTCCACCTCCGCCTTGTCCACCGCTGCCATCCTGGGCTTGGCCTTGTCCAGGCGGGCACGGTGAAGCGCTTGGAGCTTATGGAAGTTGGCGCTCATGCCTTGGAGGAGCCGCTCCTCCTAGGAACTGCCGCCACTGGCGCTCGGTTCGTCGACGACCTCAAGCCCGGCGGCGGCAAGCACCTCATCGTCGAATACCTCCCCTTCAGCGGGCGCCCTGGTGCTCGCCGTCCATGGGAGGTGGGTACTTGCCCGAGATAGAGGCGGCAGAGGAGGAAGGATGGTCGTCAACCACCTCCTCCTTGGCAGCGCCTTTACCGGCCTGCCTGGCAGGCCCCTTGCCGGCCTCCTCGACAACGGCCCTGCCGGTCTCCCCGACAGGCTCCTTGGCGGCGTCCTTGGCAGCACCCTTGGCGGCCTCCTCAGCGGGGATCTTGTCAGCCTCGGCCGCGGCGTCCCTGGCAACCTCCTCGATGACGGTGTCCACGTCATCCCGGTCTGCCGAGGAAAGATCTGGATACTGGGAAGGGGAATGAGGCAAAGTCAGGACCAAAATTCAAAAGAACAAAAACTAACGGGGACAGAAGGCAAACAACACTCGTGCCAGGCTGAGAAGAAGTGTCCCTCTCCCCACCAACATTCGATGCCGGGACGGAGCCGTTGGCGCCCGGGTTCATGATGTAGGGTAGAAACCCTATAGCCCGATCTTTCACGAAAGGAGCGGATCCCGCGAAGAACACGATGACCACGAAGAGGGGAACAAGGAAAAACGGGGGAAAACACAAGGAAGCACAAGAGGAACACTCAAACTAACAAGAACAAGTCACACATGTGCTAGATCCTCGGGTACATAGAACGATACACGAATCCACGGACAACTAAGGACGATACAAAAGGGTAGCCGGTTCTTCTCCGTGAGGAGGTCTTGAATCCACAAGGGGATCTTCCCATAAAGGGGTCTTGAATCCAAGGTGGATCTTCTCCGTAGAGGGGCCGCGGTCTCTCTCGTGGAGTAGATCCGATATGGATGAGCAATGCTCTATCTCTCAATGAGCTAAACCAATGCTAACCCTAAAAAGTTGTACGGGATAGAGTATATATAGTCTAGGTGACGAAAGGGTACACGGGCCTCGGCCCAAGTGGCTGCACGCAGGCAGGGCCGGAAGTTCTGGGCTAGGCCGGAAGTTTCGGGCGCTGGAGGTTCCGGGGAGGGTCCGGCCTAACCAGAGAGTTGACGCGGTGGAGATGTGCTGGCATCCGGGGGCGGGAAGGTCCGGGCAGGCCGGAGATTCCGGGCGCCGGAAGGTCCGGCACGGGGTCCGGGCTAACCCGAGAGTTGGCACGCCTGGGCTGGTCGAAGTCATCGGCGGCCGGAAGCTCCAGGTCGGCCGGAAGGTCCGGGGGCCGGAAGTTCCGGGCTGTCCAGAGTGTTGACGCTTGTCTCTTCTTCTACAGTCCTCAGCTCCGAGTCTTAAGCGTTGTACCTGATGACACATAGTATCTCAGGCTTAGGCAGTAGCCATGTCTCACTTGAAGAGGGGGAAAACTCAAGTAGGAGTGATGTCACCTCGGATTGAATAGCACGTGCCCTAGCCCTTGTCATTGGTCCACTTGGAGCTTGGATAGTTGAGGTGTCGTCCATGTGGATGATCGTGGGATGCTCCGCATCATCTCCCCTCCCTTGGGGAAGATCCGTCCTCGGATCGAGTTCTTCATCACCATGGAAGGGAGAGAGATCTTTGATTGTTAAGATGTCGCTCATGTTGTATTTGTCCCGTGGGAGGTCGATCTTGTAAGCGTTGTCGTTGTAGAGTGCGAGCACCTTGAAGGGTCCATCGGCTCGAGGTCGAAGCTTAGACTTGTGTTCTTGTGGAAAGCGGTCCTTGCGAAGGTGTAGCCACATGAGATCACCAATGTTGAAGACCATAGGTTGCTTGTTGATGTTGAGCTTGGTCGCAAGGCGTTGTACTTGGCGCTCGATGGTGTTTTTGGTATCTTCATGCACCTTCTTGATATGGGTCGCTCGTGCACTTGCGTCCAAATTGATTCGCTCTTGGAGTGGTAGAGGTAGAATATCCAATGGTGACAAAGGGTTGAATCCGTAGACGACCTCGAAAGGGGACTTGCCGGTTGTTGAGTGTCTTGCTCGGTTGTAGGCGAACTCAGCGATGGGTAGACACTCCTCCCACTACTTGATGTTCTTCTTGATGAGTACTCGAAGTAGAGCAGAGAGTGTGTGGTTTGTCACCTCCGTTTGGCCGTCGGTTTGAGGATGGTACGCCGTGGAGAAGAGTAGCTTGATTCTGAGCTTGGTGCATAGGGTCTTCCAAAAGTAGCTAAGGAACTTGACATCGTGGTCCGAGACGATAGTCTTTTGCACACCATGTAGACGCAATATTTCCCTACAAAAGAGATTAGCCACATGTGAAGCATCGTCTATCATGTTACAAGGAATAAAGTGTGCCATTTTTGAGAAACGGTCCACAACGACAAATATGGAATCTTTCCCATTGCGAGTCCTAGGCAAACCAAGTACAAATTCCATGCTAATGTCTTCCCAAGGTTGGTATGGAATCAGTAAAGGCATATAGAGACCATGAGATTGAGCTTTGGACTTAGCTTTGCGACATGTAGAACACCGGTTGGTGAAGCGATTGACGTCCCGAAACATCTTTGGCCAAAAGTAGCTCTTCGAGAGCGTGGTGAACGTCTTGTCGCGTCCGAAGTGTCCCATTAAGCCTCCTCCATGAGATTCCTGCAAAAGCAACAAACGAAGCGAGGACTCAGGAATGCAATGTTTGTTAGCTCTCATAAGGTAGCCATCTTTGATGTAATAGCGTTCCCAAGATGTATTCGACAAACACTTGGCATAAGGAATGACAAAAGTTGTATCATGCTCATATAAGTCTTTGATATGCTCGAAGCCAATGACATCTAACTCAAGTAGCGTGACAAGCATGCAAATGCGGGAAAGAGCATCCGCTACTATGTTTTCTTTACCTTTGATGAACTTGATGACATATGGAAAAGACTGAATAAATTCACTTCATTTAGCATGATGCTTGTTCAACTTAGTTTGTCCCTTAAGATACTTGAGAGTCTCATGATCGGTATAAATGATAAACTCATGGGGATGAAGGTAGTGTTCTCATTCATGCAAAACACGGACTAAAGCATATAGCTCTTTGTCATAGATGGGGTAGTTGAGTTGCGCTCCGGAAAGTTTCTCACTAAAGTACGCTATGGGGCGCTTCTCTTGCGTTAACACACCTCCTATGCCATTACCACTAGCATCGCAATGAATTTCAAAAGGTTTGTCGAATTTGGGTAAAGCAAGCACGGGAGCATGAGTAAGCAAAATCTTAAGCTCATTGAATGCGGTATCTTGGGATGGTCCCCAAACAAAAGGCACATTCTTCTTGCTTAAAGCATGCAAATGCGAAGCAATGGTGCTAAAATCCTTTACAAAGCGATGATAGAAACCCGCAAGGCCAAGGAAACTACGCACTTGATGCAAGTTAGTTGGTTGTGGCCAAGTCTTAATAGCATTGATCTTGGACTCATCTACATGAACACCCTTAGAAGAGACAACAAATCCTAAGAAAACGAGCTTATCAACACCAAAAAGGCATTTCTCCATATTAGCATAGAGACGCTCTTTCCTAAGAGTTTGCAAAAGGGTGTGGACATGGGTGACGTGCTCTTGGATAGATTTGCTAAACACAAGAATATAATCAAAGTAGACCACGACAAATATACCAATGTAAGGGCGAAATACATGTTTCATGAGGCGCATAAAAGTGCCCGGTGCTTCTGAAAGACCCATAGGCATGACTAACCACTCATACAAACCAAACTTGGTTTTGAAGGCGGTTTTCCATTCATCACCCTCTTGTATGCGGATTTGATAGTAACCACTCTTAAGATCAATTTTGGAAAATATAGTGGCACCGCTAAGCTCATCAAGCATATCATCTAGGAGTGGAATGGGATACCTATAACGAACGGTGATAGCTTTGATAGGTCTACAATCGGAGCACATGCGAAAACTACCATCACGTTTTGGCACAAGAATGACCGGAACGGCACAAGGGATCAAACTTTCACGCACATGTCCATGGTCTATGAGATGTTTTACTTGCCTTTGAATTTCTTTGGTTTCTTCGGGGTTGACGCGGTAGGGAGCTTTGTTTGGAAGTGGTGCTCCGGGGATGAGGTCGATTCGGTGCTCAATGCCTCGTAGAGGAGGTAGTCCCGGAGGTAGCTCATTGGGAAAAACATCTTGAAATTCCTGCAAAAGAGAAGACAACACTAGAGGAAGAGTGTGAGAGGTGTTAGTTTGTGGTGCATTGTCCTTGCACACGATGACGTAGTGTAGGACACTAGATGGGTTCTCACACACTTCTCTCATCTCATGTTTGGTGGCAAATAGAACTAGGTTCTTGTTTTCGCTCATCGTGGAGGCACTTAATTTGGGCTTGTGGCACTCACTCTCTTTTTGGTGGCTCACTCTCTCACCATTCTCTCCATGATGGGTGGTTTGCTTATCGGCGATCACTTGACTTGGCGACATTGGATGGAGGACGTACTCCTTGCCCTTCATCTTGAAGATGTAGTGGTTCCTTCGACCGTTGTGGACGACTCCTCTATCGAATTGCCATGGCCGTCCAAGGAGAAGATGACAAACGGTCATTGGAACAATGTCGCACTCCAAGGTGTCTTCGTAGGCTCCGATCTTGAAGGAGACTTGTACTCGGTGCTTGACTTGGATGGTGCCGGAGTCACTAAGCCATTGCACTTTGTATGGATGTGGATGCTTCGTCTTGGGCAATTGGAGCTTGGAGCAAAGTTCTTCACTTGCGAGATTGTGACAACTCCCTCCATCGATGCTGACCTTGACGGATCGTCCATTGATGCCGGCCTTGGTGTGGAATATGTTGCATTGTTGGTCTTCTTCTTGGTGATGTTGGAGAGTCAAGACTTTTGAGACAACAAGTGCGGGACTTGAGTCTTCATCACAAAAGACCTGTTCTTCTTCATTGTTCACTTGGTGGTGCATGGCGACTTGCTCAAGTGCTTCCATTTCACCTTCACTCATGGAGTCATAAGTGCCACCGTTGTTGAAGACCATGGTCCGCTTGTTGGTGCACTCGTAGGACTTGTGGCCTCGGCCTCCGCAAGTGAAACACTTGAAGGAACTCGTCTTGACGGTCTCATCGGTTGGGGTTGATGATGATGAAGCTCTCAGCTTGAAGTTGCCCGTAGTAGGGTTGCTTGTAGTTGGCGAAGCTTTCTTGAAAGTCGACTTGTCGATGTTGGAAGTAGAAGGTCTTGTAGTCGGTGTTGGAGTCGTTGAAGCTTGGTTATTGGAGAAGCCGTAGGACTTGGATGAGAACTTGGAGTACTTGAAATCATCTTGCACTTGGCCTTCCGCTTTGGTAGCTTGGTGCACTAGCTCGATGAGATTTGAGTATGGTTGGAAGTCGGCGATCTTCTTGATAGGATGATTGAGTCCATTCAAGAAACGTGCCATTGTTTTCTCATCATCTTCCATGACATTGGCTCGTATCCTGGCAATCTCCATCTCCTTGTAGTACTCTTCAACGCTCTTGGTTCCTTGCTTGAGTTGTTGGAGTTTCTTGAAGAGGTCGCGGTTGTAGTAGGTAGGCACGAAGCATGCTCTCATGACATCCTTCATTTGTGCCCAAGTCGTGGTGGGTGGTTCACCTCTTGCCTCACGGCGCTCTATGATTTGTTCCCACCAAATGAGGACATAATCTTGGAACTCAAGGGATGCCATCGCGATCTTCTTCTCTTCTTCATAATTGTGCAAACGGAAGATCTTGTCAACTTTCAATGCCCATGAAAGGTATTCTTCGGGATCGTTGCTTCCGTTGAACTTGGGTATGGTGAACTTGAGCTTGCCGTAGCATTGCTCTTCATTGTGTTGGGGTCGGGGATGATGACGCCCATGTTGTAGATGATTGTTCAACTCGTGGTGCTCTTGTCGCGGAGGGTTGTCAACCTCGTGTTGCTCTTGTTGCAGAGGATTCCCATTATTTTCATGCTCTTGATGAACTTGATGGTCTTGGCGAGCTTGTGGAGGAGCGCGTCGAGCTTGAGGAGGAATTAGACGATGCATGCGAGCTTGAAGTCGTCGTTCGTGAATTTCTTCGCGAAGTGCTTCCTCTTCTTCATGGGCTTGACGGCCTCGGTCAGCAATGGCTCGACTCGCTTCCCGTAGAGCTTGTTGCGCCTCAAGTGCTTGAGCGTCACGGAGTTGTTGTTCTTGACATTGAGCCTCGGCATCTTGTGCATTTTGGTGTAGACGCGCGCGTTCTTCCTCTTCATGTTGGCGTTGTTGTTGTCGTTCTTGAGCTAGCGCAAAGGCTTCTTCGGCTTGACGTCGTCGGTGCTCTTGAGAGTCGGTGTCCCAACGTGGATTGAGGTTTGCTTGACGGTCGGTGCACGCGGCTCGACAAAGCGTGTTCGATGTCGGTGTACATGAGCCGGAGAGGGTAAAGTCGGAATGGCGACTTGAACGGCTCCTTCTTGAAGTGGAAGAAGAGCGGTTGAGAAACAAAGCACGAATCTCGTCCATCCTTGCGTCATTCTCTTGCTTGTGATCATCGAGCTTGTGGTCAAAGTAGTCCCTTGTACGTTGCTCGAAAAGTCGTAAGTCGGCGGCAAGGTTGTCGATGCGTTCACTCATAGCTTGTTGCTCTTGATGCAAAGCATGTTGTGCACCAAAGAGGTGACTCTTGGTGACGAAGGAGTTCATGTCGTCGTCTTTCTCCATGAAGAGTGGGTTGGTAGAAGTACTTGGCCTATCCATCATTCCAAGACAAATGTGAGTGGTAGAAAGAGAAGAGCGAGTACCAAATGTACCTTGACCGAAGTTGAAAGTGCATCGAGGATCACTCCAATGTAGGACAGCGAAATAGCACAATTGGTATGAGTTATTGTCGGTTTCTCACACCTACACAAGTAAAAGCTTTTGGTGGAGCTTGGTTAGGATGGTGGCACAAAATTTGATGTAATTGTAAGTGAGCTTCAATAATGTTGGAAAAGATTCGCAAGATGCAATGTAACAAGTAGACCAAGCATACAAGGTACATGGAAACACACACGCAAAAAGATAAGTGGGGTTGTGCAACCAAGGGTGAGCCAAAATGTGGAATCCATGAAAATGCTCTTGTTGCACAACACTAGAGAGACGCTAGCACGATTGCATGATAGGCGGATACAAGAACTTGTGCACAACCTACTTAGCAAAAATGTAATGACTTCTATCCCAAATACTTTGTATGCAAGGTGTTGTTATGATATGATCCAAGATGATCGAGTATGAAAATCTTAATGTTGTATGATGCTATGGTTCTTGCTTAAAAGCTCTTTGCTTATCCTTCCTCTTTGCTTAAAAGCTTGTATGGCTCTTTGATGTTTGAGCTCTTTTCGCATGCAATGCTTGACGAACCAAGATAGCAAGTGAGTATGCGATGACAACTTTGTGACACAAGAGATGATACCAATATAGGCAACAATGATGTATGTATGCTATGGGAAGTATGATCACTAATGTGCACAAGTCTTGTTGCCGGCAATACTCAATGGCTAGTCTCGATGGGTAAGCAACGCAAAGGAGTAAGGCTATGATGGCTATCAATGTAATGGCAAGAGTGATATGTCCAATACCAAGATGAGGTTACCGGTCTTGCTTCCGGTATGGTGTCAAAATGGTGGCACGAAATACTAAGTGGTAGTCGAGGTGGTCGTTGTTGATGACACGTCCGTGGCGAAAATGAGCAGCGGTGATGTCGATGTCGAACCGTACCTAGATAGCCGAAACACAAAAGGATACGGTACCGCAACATAAATTCTCAAACCTCAAAGTAGCAATTGTGTCGGAGAGCGTCCAAAAATAGTTGGGTTATGCGGAAATGGTGGAGGTATGCGAAAGTATATATGGTATAAGGTGAGCACCGGAACAAAATTTGGTGGAATTTGAGCGGAGATGTGGAAGTGGTGCAAACGTTTTGTCGAAGCCGGAAGTTCCGGGCAAGACGGAGGGTCCGGGGTCCGGAGGTTCCGGGGCCCGGAATGTCCAGGCTAGACCGGAAGTTCCGGTGGTCGGGATTCTGCCAAGAACAGAGACTTGGGGATCGTGGATTTGGGCAGAAAAACTTGGGGAAAAGCCCAAATACGAAGGGGGAAAAGAAGAAATTGGAGGAAAAGAAGGTGGGGAGGCTAGATCTACGAGCCACACACAAACTTCACGGATCAAAAGCAACAAAATCTCAACACATGAACAAATCACAAAAAAAATTTGGGGCTATTTTTGGTGGGGATTTTCGGATTAGGATGAAAAACAACAAAATTAGGCTAGAAACACAACGGGGAGGCTCCGAAATCGTGATCAACATGGCTCTAGATACCAAGATGATGTAGGGTAGAAACCCTATAGCCCGATCTTTCACGAAAGGAGCGGATCCCGCGAAGAACACGATGAACACGAAGAGGGGAACAAGGAAAACGGGGGAAAACATAAGGGGAAGCACAAGAGGAACACTCAAACTAACAAGAACAAGTCACACATGTGCTAGATCCTCGGGTACATAGAACGATACACGAATCCACGGACAACTAAGGACGATACAAAAGGGTAGCTGGTTCTTCTCCGTGAGGAGGTCTTGAATCCACAAGGGGATCTTCCCGTAAAGGGGTCTTGAATCCAAGGTGGATCTTCTCCGTAGAGGGGCCGCGGTCTCTCTTGTGGAGTAGATCCGATATGGATGAGCAATGCTCTATCTCTCAATGAGCTAAACCAATGCTAACCCTAGAAAGTTGTACGGGATTGAGTATATATAGTCTAGGTGACGAAAGGGTACACGGGCCTCAGCCCAAGTGGCTGCGCGCAGGCAGGGTCAGAAGTTCCGGGCTAGGCCGGAAGTTCCGGGCACCGGAGGTTCTGGGGAGGGTCCGGCCTAACCAGAGAGTTGGTGCGGTGGAGATGTGCTAGCATCCGGGGGCCGAAAGGTCCGGACAGGCCGGAGGTTCCGGGCGCCGGAAGGTCCGGGACGGGGTCCGGGCTAACCCGAGAGTTGGCACGCCTGGGCTGGTCGAAGTCATCGGCGGCCGGAAGCTCCGGGTCGGCAGGAAGGTCCGGGCGCTGGCCGGAAGTTCCGGGCTGTCCATAGTGTTGACGCATGTCTCTTCTTCTACAGTCCTCAGCTCCAAGTCTTGAGCGTTGTACCTGATGACACATAGTATTTTGGACTTAGGCAGTAGCCATGTCTCACTTGAAGAGGGGGAAAACTCAAGTAGGAGTGATGTCACCTCGGATTGAATAGCACGTGCCCTAGCCCTTGTCATTGGTCCACTTGGAGCTTGGATAGTTGAGGTGGCGTCCATGTGGATGGTCATGGGATGCTCCGCATCAGTTCACCTCCTCTTCCTCCATGCGCATGGGCTCGGTGCTTGTCGCCCTTACCGGGGATGCCCCTCGAGACGGCATGGTTGATGGGGGTGGCGTGTTGGGGGTGGCCCTCAGTGGCTCCTCCTGCTGCCGGCCTCCTCCTGCAACCACAGCAAGGTCAGCACCAAGAGATCGTGCCCCAGCACACGTTAATGGAGAGTGAGTGATGAATGCATGCTGGGGGCTACGCCGGGGGCTGCTGTCCGGGCTGCTCACCACCACGAGCGGCGTACTCGAGGTGCCCGCCGGGGGCTGACCGCCCCATGCATGACCCCCACATCACGCCTGACCCTCCACGTCACGCATTCAACGCGGGTCATGGGGAAGCGCAGCGGACGAAAAAGTTACTGCAGTAAAAATCTGCCTCGCCCGCTCGCGCACCGTTCTAGGCCTAGCTCAACAACGCGTCACGCTTATGTGTGGCCCAAGCCCGGGGACTCCTGTCGGTGTACAAAAGTAGGGGCTCTCCTTTTGCACTCCTTTACTTGTGCACGGGCAGTCAGAGTTGCGCCCACGGCCGCACTGAGCAGGGCAGAGGAGGGATGCCGGAGCGCAAGACGACCAAAGCAACACCGAGACCAGAGCCTCAAAGAGAGCAAGAGGGCTAGGTGGACTCCCCCGGCAAGACCCTTGCCGAGGTGGCTTCCGCAGCCCCGGCAAGATCCTTGCCGGGGCAACTTGCCTGACACCAGTAGAGAGCGCCACCCTTGAGCCCAAGGGGTTCCAACACCATCGAACACATTGGAATCAAGGCTTGGGAGGCACCTCCGTGGTGGCTTGCAGATCTTTGTAGGGATCATAAATACACAAGGTCAGATGAGAACCAGAAGACGACGATCCTTGGCGAGATACTTGCCAAGGAAATCCACGAGGCCCCTGGCAAGATCCTTGCCGGGGACGACCGCGGTGCCATGGCAAGACCCTTGCCGGGTCCCCGGCAAGACCCTTGCCAAGGACATCTGCGGGACTGCAGCCAGGCCCATATCTGCCAAGACTCCATCGCCGCTCCCATGCAGCTGCTAGCTCAACCAGTTGGGCAGGCATCTGCATGGCAGCGCACGGCCTCCACACCAACTCAACAAGCACCTGCGTGGTGGCATGCAGATCTTCGTGAAGGCTCCACCACCAGGCCAACCCAGGAGCCAGCCAATGTGGCGCTACAATGCCTCCTCAGCCTGGACGCGCGTCGGAGCCAGGCAAGGTGATGACAGCTGGAATGAGCTTCCTCGTCGTCCCCGATAAAGCAAGAGGGGCATGTCGGCAACACATTAAATGTGTTTGTCTGATGATGCCATAGGATAGACTCATCCACTGTACCCCTTTCCACCTCTTGTGTGCCACTGTGGCGACCCCTTTTGCCTACAAAAGGAGGCCCGAGGCGTACTAGAGACGGATTCGGATCTTTTGGACTAGACAGACACCGCAGCTAGTTCAAGAACACAAGAACACTCAAATATACACAAAGCAGGACTAGGGTTTTACGCGTCTCCGTGGCCCGAACCTGGGTAAACGATTGTCGTGCTGATCGCCAGACCCGCTCTTTGCACAACCCTGTGCCCGCCAACCGTAGAAGTTATCCCAGTGATCCCATAGGTGTCGTTCCCACTGACAATCACTAATCAGACACGGTTCTATATTATAAACCGTCAGCTATTATGTTCACACATGAATTTTGCTACGGGAATTGTTTGTAATTCAAACTACAGTACTCGTAAATTCCAGCGATCGGGGTGTGTACTGGCCCCGTCGATCTAGATTTCGTCTGCCAATAAATACTACCTTGCTCATGTCGTCGCGCCTGCATTCTCATCTACATCCTCCCCTCTCTCGCCATCTCTCTCTATCTCTCAAATCTCTTCCATGGTGTCGCCAGTCTGCCCACGCGCCAACGAGGCATCGCCGCCCCCTGAGGACGCTCACTCGAATAGTAGCGACGAGGACCCCTACGCGCCGCCGAACGAGGTTGCGCCGGACCCCCCAACTTTGGATTGGTTTTGGGGCCAGTACAATCTTTGTTTGTGGAAGTCGCTGCCACCGGCTGAGAAAGCTAGGCAAGTGGCATTCGAGAAGGAGATGGCGGAGGAGGAAGCCAGGTATCAGGCCTCCTGTGAAGCCCGTGATGCCGCCTGGAAAAAGGAGGCGGCAGAGCTTTGGGGGCGGGCGCGTCGCCGTGCGGAGGAGGTGTACGAAGATGGGGACTTCGAGAGGAAGGTCATAGGCACTGGGCGCCTCATTGCTGCGTGGAGGTGGCTGATAGGCTCTAGTGTGCCATCGACGAGGAGCTCCGGTGGGCACCCAATGAAATGGCAAGATCGTTCGCGCACGTCCTCTAGCAAGAGGCAGATCGGTATGGCAAGCACTGCGAGGCAGAGAAGGCGGAGTACTGACTCCGCACTGGGAAGATGCCGTGCACCAGGGAGCTGCTGGCGAGGGGCTGCCGGAATACTGACCTCAGGAGGGATTATTAGTTTTAGTATTGTTTATTTTCAATTTTATGCATTGTACCTAGTAGTTAAGTATCATCACGTATATGTGATGATATTATATATATATATATTCTATGATGAATTAATGAACAATTAGTATATATATATATTATGAATTCCATTTTCTATCTATTTTTGTATACTAATTTGAATCTAGCTTTTATCATCCACCTGTATAGAATGGAAAGCGTATACACACACATTGAAACAGAACATATAAGAACGGAAAACAGCTAGAGTACACACATTGAAACAGAGGAATAAACAGAGCAATACTATGATTGCTGTGAATACATAGCTATCCAGGTCGAAACGACTCAACAAAATAAAACGCGTCCATCAGACCATGACCACCAGCCCTTGCCTACGGTAGCTCTTGGCTCTTCCTGAACTCATGCAGGTGTTCGTCCAAGCGGTCGACACGCTCGCGGTACATTTGGAGCGCGATCTCGAGCTCCAAGTTGGCTATTTCATTGGAGATCACCAGCTCGAGGATGCGACGGCCATGTTCCTCTACTGCGCCCAGGTGGACACCTGGGCCAAGGAGGCGGTCGAGCCTACCGACCGGCACATTGGCATCGAGCGGGCTGCGGACAAGATGAACGGCGTGGCGGGCGTCTGGTGCAAGTACGGCATAGCCGGCCTATGGCGCAAGTACGGCGCAGAGGACCTTTGCCAACTCTTTGTGAGGAATGGGGGTACTGACAGGATGTGTACCCAGCTGCGATGCCTTGTCGACAGCAGGCAAGCACCGATGGATCCGCTCTTGCTGTGCGGCACGCCGCGCCACTCGCTCTGCGGCGCTCCAACGGTCTCACCGTGCGGTGAGCCGTAGCCTATCGGCACGGACGCGCCTAGCTTGATCTACGGTGCACCGTCGATCTTGTTGTGCAGCGAGCTGTAGCCTGTTGGCGTTGACATGCCTATCTTGATCCGCGGCGCTGAAGCACCATGCGTCAAGGGTCTGCTCAACCCTGGATGATGACGCGCATCACGGTGTCGTCCCTCGCATTGCCGGGGAGCGCCTGCTCGTTTTCCTCATCGACAAGGTTGATGGCAGAGGCGGCGATTTGGTGGGTTGGCATGCTTGGAAAAGGTGGATGTGCTACAGGCTGCGCTCGTTGCCTCCTTGCGTCGCGCGCCACCTAGGTTTATGTGCAATATTGCTGGGTGGCGGGAAACCAGTGAGGAAATGGCGGGAAACGGTGGCGTGTTCATAAAATGCCATCAATTAATGGAAACTTAGCATAGAAGGAATATCGAGCTAGCACAAGAAGTAGATGATAATCAGATGGTCATAAAATGCCATCAATTAATGGAAACTTAGCATAGAAGGAACATCGAGCTAGCACAAGAAATGTCATGTCTGTATTAGCCACCTATGTAATTGGATGTTTGCCGCGTATTACACACATCTTGTTTATGTGAAACATTTCTGTTCTCTTGGCTCAACACAAACATTTTGTAAGAATGAACTATATGCTCTCCATTGCACACACCTTGATCTGATTGAATCGTTTCTGTTCCGCTGCCTAATCGAAAATAGTTCATCCGAGTGAACCGTATGCCGTATATCGCACACACTTTGATCTGGCTGACCGTTTCTTTTGTGTTGCCTAATAACAAATAGTTCATCCGAGTGAACCTATGATGTATATCGCACACACCTTCATCTGGCTGCCCGTTTCTTTTGTTCCTCCTCATCGCAAATAGTTAACTGAACTGAACCGTATGCCCTGCATCGCACACGCAACTAAAATCTGAACCTTGTTTGATGCATCCTCCATCGCAAATGTTTTGCACCTTTTTGACATGTTTTTGAAGGAAATATGCCCTAGAGGCAATACTAAAGTTGTTATTTATATTTCCTTATATCATGATAAATGTTTATTATTCATGCTAGAATTGTATTAACCGGAAACTTAGTTCATGTGTGAATACATAGACAAATAGAGTGTCACTAGTATGCCTCTACTTGACTAGCTCGTTAATCAAAGATGGTTAAGTTTCCTAACCATAGACATGAGTTGTCATTTGATGAATGGGATCACATCATTAGAGAATGATGTGATTGACTTGACCCATCCGTTAGCTTAGCACTATGATTGTTTAGTTTATTGCTATTTCTTTCTCCATAACTTATACATGTTCCTATGACTATGAGATTATGCAACACCAGAATACTGGAGGAACACTTAGTGTGCTATCAAACGTCAACGTAACTGGGTGACTATAAAAAAAGCTCTACAGGTGTCTCCGATGGTGTTTGTTGAGTTGGCATAGATTAAGATTTGGATTTGTCACTCCATGTATCGGAGAGGTATACCTGGGCCCTCTCGGTAATGCGCATCACTATAAGCCTTGCAAGCAATGTGACTAATGAGTTAGTTGCGGGGTGATGCATTACGGAACGAGTAAAGAGACTTGCCAGTAACGAGATTGAACTAGGTATTGAGATAGCGACGATTGATTCTGAGGCAAGTAACATACCGATGACAAAGGGAACAACGTATGTTGTTATGCAGTTTGACCCATAAAGATCTTCGTAGAATATGTAGGAACCAATATGAGAATCTAGGTTTCGCTATTGGTTATTGACCGGAGATGAGTCTCGATCATGTATACACAGTTCTCGAACCCGTAGGGTCCGCACGCTTAACGTTCGATGATGATCGGTATTATGAGTTTATGTGTTTTGATGTACCGAAGCTAGTTCGGAGTCCCGGATGTGATCACGGACATGACGAGGAGTCTCGAAATGGTAGAGACATAAAGATTGATATATTGGAAGGCTATGTTTGGACATCGGCATGGTTCAGGATGAGTTCGGGCATTTACCGGAGTACCGGGGGGTTACCGGAACCTCCCAGGGAGTCAATGGGCCTTATTGGGCCTTAGTGGGAGAGAAGAGGAGGCGGCGAGGTGGAGGGCGCGCCCCCCAAGCCCAATCCGAATTGGGTGGGGGCCGGCCCCCCTTTCCTTCTCTCTCTCCCCCTCTTCCTTCTTCTCCTACTCCTACTAGGAAGGGGGGAAACCGACTCCTACTGGGAGTAGGACTCCCCCCTTGGGCGTGCCCTATGAGGGTCGGCCCTCCCCTCCTCCAATCCTTTATATACGGGGGAGGGGGCACCCCATAGAAACACAAGTTGATGATTTAGCCGTGTGCGGTGCCCCCTCCACGGATTTCCACCTCGGTCATATCGTTGTAGTGCTTAGGCGAAGCCCTGCATCGATAACTTCATCATCACCATCATCACGCCGTCGTGCTGATGAAACTCTCCCTCGGCCTCAGCTGGATCAAGAGTACGAGGGACATCACTAAGCTGAACGTGTGTAGATCGCGGAGGTGCCATATGTTAGGTACTTGATCGGTTGGATCACGAAGACGTTCGACTACATCAACCGCGTTCCATAACGCTGCCACTTTCGGTCTACGAGGGTACGTAGACATACTCTCCCCCTCTCGTTGCAATGCATCTCCTAGATAGATCTTGCGTGATCGTAGGAATTTTTTTGAAATACTATGTTCCCCAACCGTGGCATCCGAGCCAGGTCTATGCGTATATGTTATATGCATGAGTAGAACACAAAGGAGTTGTGGGCGTGGGTATATACATATTGCTTGCCATCACTAGTTGATTCTTGATTCAGCGATATTGTTGGATGAAGCGGCTCAGACCAACATTACGCGTAGACTTACGTGAGATTGGTTCTACCGACGTGCTTCGCACACAGGTGTCTAGTGGGTGTTTGTTTCTCCAACTTTAGTTGAATCGGATTCAATGAACATGGTTGTTTCTGAAGATCAAAAAGCAATCACTATACCGCGTTGTGGTTTTTGATGCGTAGGTAAGAACGGTTCTTGCTAAGCCCATAGTAGCGACGTAAAACTTGCAACAACAAAGTAGAGGACGTCTAACTTGTTTTTTGCAGAGCATGTTGTGATGTGATATGGTCAAGACGTGATTATATAAATTGTTGTATGAGATGATCATGATTTGTAACACAGTTATCGGCAACAGGCAGGAGCCATATGGTTGTTGCTTTATTGTATGAAATGCAATCGCCATGTAATTGCTTTACTTTATCACTAAGTGGTAGCTATAGTCGTAGAAGCAATAGTTGGCGAGACGACAACGATGCTACGATGGAGATCAAGGTGTCAAGCCGGTGACGATGGTGATCATGACAGTGCATTGGAGATGGAGATCAAAGGCACAAGATGATGATGGCCATATCATATCACTTATATTGATTGCATGTGATGTTTATCCTTTATGCATCTTATTTTTCATAGTACGGCGGTAGCATTATAAGATGATCTCTCACTAAATTTCAAGGTATAAGTGTTCTCCCTGAGTATGCACCGTTGCTACAGTTCGTCGTGCCGAGACACCACGTGATGATCGAGTGTGATAAGCTCTATGTTTACATACAATGGTTGCAAGCCAGTTTTGCAGAAGCAAAATACTTGGGTTAAACTTGACGAGCCTAGCATATGCAGATATGGCCTCGGAACACTGAGACCGAAAGGTCGAGCGTGAATCGTATAGTAGTTATGATCAACATAGTGATGTTCACCATTGAAAACTACTCCTACTCACGTGATGATCGGACATGGTTTAGTTGACATGGATCACGTGATCACTTAGATGATTAGAGGGATGTCTATCTAAGTGGGAGTTCTTAAGTAATATGATTAATTGAACTTTAATTTATCATGAACTTAGTACCTGATAGTATTTTGCATGTCTATGTTGTTGTAGATATATGGCCCATGCTGTTGTTCCATTGAATTTTAATGTGTTCCTAGAGAAAGCAAAGTTGAAAGATAATGGTAGCAATTACACTGACCGGCTCTATAACTTGAGGATTATCCTCACTGCTGCACAAAAGAATTACGTCCTAGAAGCACCGTTGGTTGACAAGACTGCGGCAGATGCTGCTGACAACGTTAAGAACGTCTGGCAGAGCTAAGCTGATGGCTATTCGATAGTTTAGTGTGCCATGCTTTACGGCTTAGAATCGGGACTTCAACGATGTTTTGAACATCATGGAGCATATGAGATGTTTCAGGAGTTAAAGTTAATATTTCAAGAAAATGCCCGGATTAAGAGATATGAAGTCTCCAATAAGTTCTACAGCTGCAAAATGGAGGATAATAATTCTGTCAGTGAACATATACTCAAAATGTCTGGGTACCACAACCACTTGACTCAGCTGGGAGTTCATCTTCCTGATGATAGTGTCATTGACAGAGTTCTTCAATCACCGCCACCAAGATACAAGAGCTTCGTGATGAACTATAATATGCAAGGGATGGATAAGACTATTCCCGAGCTCTTCACAATGCTAAAGGTTGCAGAGGTATAAATCAAGAAGGAGCATCAAGTGTTGATGGTCAACAAGACCACCAATTTCAAGAAGATGGGCAAAGGGAAGAAGGGGAACTTCAAGAAGAACAACAAGCTAGTTGCTGCTCAAGTGAAGAATCCCAAGTCTGGACCTAAGCCTGAGACTGAGTGCTTCTACTGCAAAGGGACTGGTCACTGGAAGCGGAACTGCCCCAAGTATTTGGCGGATAAGAAGGATGGCAAAGTGAAAGGTATATTTGATATACATGTTATTGATGTGTACCTTACTAATTCTCGCAGTAGCGCTTGGGTATTTGATACTCGTTCTGTTGCTAATATTTGCAACTCGAAACAGGGGCTGCGGATTAAATGAAGATTGACTAAGGACGAGGTGACGATGCGCGTGTGAAATGGTTCCAAAGTTGATGTGATCACTGTCGGCACGCTACCTCTACATGTACCTTCGGGATTAGTTTTAGACATGAATAATTGTTATTTGGTGCCGGCGTTAAGCATGAACATTATATCTGGATCTCATTTGATGTAGACGGTTATTCATTTAAATCAGAGAATAATGGTTGTTCTATTTATATGAGTAATATCTTTAATGGTCATGCACCCTTGATGAGTGGTCTATTTTTACTAAATCTTGATAGAAGTGATACACATATTCATAGTATTGAAGCCAAAAGATATAAGTTTAATATTGATAGTGCAACTTATTTGTGGCACTGCCATTTAGGTAATATTGGTGTAAAGCGCATGAAGAAACTCCATGCTGATGGGCTTTTCGAATCACTTGATTATGGATCACTTGATGCTTGCAAACCATGCCTCATGGGCAGGATGACTAAGACTCCATTCTCCGGAACAATGGAACGAGCAACAGACTTATTGGAAATTATACATACTGATGTATGCGGTTCGATGAGTGTTGATGCTCATGGTGGGTATCATTATTTTTCCGACCTTCACAGATGATTTGAGCATATATGGGTATATCTACTTGATGAAACATAAGTCTAAAACATTTGAAAAGTTCGAAGAATTTCAGAGTGAAGTGGAAAATCATCTTAACAAGAAAATTAAGTTTCTACGATCTGATTGTGGAGGAGAATATTTGAGTTACGAGTTTGGTCTTCATTTGAAACAATGCGGAATAGTTTCACAACTCACGCCACCTTGAACACCACAGCATAATGGTGTGTTCGAACGTCGTAACCGCACTTTATTAGATATGGTGCGATCTATGATGTCTCTTACTGATTTACCGCTATCGTTTTGGGGTTATGCTTTAGAGACGGCTGCATTCACATTAAATAGGGCACCATCGAAATCCGTTGAGACAGCACCTTATGAAATTTGGTTTGGCAAGAAACCCAAGTTGTCATTTCTTAAAGTTTGGGGCTGCGATACTTATGTGAAAAAGCTTCAACCTGATAAGCTCGAACCCAAATCGGAGAAATGTGTCTTCGTAGGATACCCAAAAGAGACTGTTGGGTACACCTTCTATCACAGATTCGAAGTCAAGATATTCGTTGCTAAGAATGGATCCTTTCTAGAGAAGGAGTTTCTCTCGAAAGAAGTGAGTGGGAGGAAAGTAGAACTTGATGAGGTAACTGTACCTGCTCCCTTATTGGAAAGTAGTTTATCACAGAAATTAGTTCTAGTAATTCCCACACCAGTAAGTGAGGAAGCTAATGATGATGATCATGAAACTTCTGATCAAGTTACTACCGAACCTCGTAGGTCAACCAGAGTAAGATCCACACCAGAGTGGTATGGTAATCTTGTTCTGGAAGTCATGTTACTTGACCATAACGAACCTACGAACTATGAGGAAGCGATGATGAGCCCAGATTCCGCAAAATGCCTTGAGGCCATGAAATCTGAGATGGGATCCATGTATGAGAACAAAGTGTGGACTTTGGTTGACTTGCCCGATGATCGGCAAGCCATAGAGAATAAATGGATCTTCAAGAAGAAGATTGATGCTGACGGTAATATTACTGTCTACAAAGCTTGACTTGTTGCAAAAGGTTTTCGACAAGTTCAATGAGTTGACTACGATGAGACCTTCTCACCTGTAGCGATGCTTAAGTCCGTCTGAATCATGTTAGCAATTGCCGCATTTTATGATTATGAAATTTGGAAAATGGATGTCAAAATTGCATTCCTTAATGGATATTTTAAAGAAAAGTTGTATATGATGCAGCCGGAAGTTTTGTCGATCCAAAAGGTGCTAACAAAGTGTGCAAGCTCCAGTGATCCATTTATGGACTGGTGTAAGCCTCTCGGAGTTGGAATATATGCTTTGATAGTGTGATCAAAGCATATGCTTTTATACAGACTTCTGGAGAAACCCGTATTTACAAGAAAGTGAGTGGGAGCTCTGTAACATTTCTGATATTATATGTGCACTGGTGCGTGTCGGTCCGAAACAAACGGTTTTTAACCCATTTTGGCAACGACCCTCGGAACCGTCGCCAAGTGAGTGTGTGCGATAGGGGGTCCTTCCCACACGACCCAGAAATCGTCGGGGATATGGAACAGTGATCCAGAGGCCTTCCAAAATGTAGTCGTGTGCGATGCAGCACATACTAAATTCTTTCGCACGTGTGAAACCATACGGTCTGTCGAAACGAACTGTTTGGGAAACAGTATGTAAGGCACACGGGCCAACATATGAACTGTGTGCGATTTGTGCCCTATCGCACACGAGTTTTCTGTGTAACCCGTCTGCCATGCTAGACTCCGTCGCACACGTTTTCTAACAATTACCATCTGTGATAATGTTCTATCACAAACGGTTCAGGAGCCCCTCGCACACATACAACTATTGCAAACTGTTTGTGATTTGTTAGGTATCACCGACTTTTGCCGCAAGAGTGAAGTGTGCTTTTCATTTGGGATCCCACACGTTTCCTGGAAAAAAATACGACTGGGATTGTATTTCGCATTAGCCACGGTTTACTGCCAGTTCTCGTGTGCGATAACGTGATATCACAAACAGTTTCGGAGAACCTATGCACACGTAGTAGCGCTGCAAATCGTTTGCGATCTGTTGTGTATCACCAACGGTTCCGCTACGATTGACATATGCTTTCCGACGTGGATTGCACACACTCATTTAGTTGAACCGTGTGCGGAGCAATTGCCAGGTTAAAACAAAAATATCCCATTTTGAATCGGCACGCAAAAAGCAAATTCGCCACAATATTCAATTGAACAAATAAACAAAAATATCCCATTTTGAATCGGCACGCAAAAAGCAAATTCGCCACAATATTCAATTGAACAAATAGTGTCCACAGGAAGAACATTCATCAGATTTCGCAATAGTTGCAATTGAACATATGGTAGCTAAATTCCAATGATTTTTCCACACATATATGCATTACATAATTAATCATAGTGTACGAAACACGAAGACCTCATCAGATGGAAAACAATGGATCCACGTGTTATATGTTTAGCGGCTAACTCTTACTCAATGTTTTAGGAGAACGCATGCTGAAATCTTCATTATCACCAGTGGGATTGATGTAGTGATCCAGGAAGAAGTCGCTGATAAATCTCCGAACCATCAGCAATTCACCAGCCGGGAGCGGTTCAGGGGTCCTCGGTTTTAAGATGAGCTGCAGTATTTTTAAGATCAGAATGTGCCATATGAGTACAGTAGAAGATATTAATTAAGATAGACTTACTGGTACTAATTCGCGAGGATCATCACAACTATCAACAGATTTGCAGATGGAGATCATGTGTCTGCAAACATAGTATCCACAAAGGTTGGTCCCTATTTCCGGACACTGAATTTTTTTGTACAAAATTAGTCATGTATTTGTCCTATTAGGAACAACCTAATCGGTGTTAGATGTATTATTTTTCCTTGGACAAAATAGAAATAGGTTTATTTAGAAGCTTGAACATTTGACTAGCATAAGGAAATTTATTTGCAGACTATTGGATAAATTTTCCGAAAATAATGGATTTTGGTGTGTTACCGGAGAAACGATCTCGTGCTGCAGAGGTTATGTCCTCTTTAACAGGTTCCCTGTTTTTGTTTCCCACAATGCGAGCACACTGCAAATGATGATGAATTTTGACAACATCAATTATTGAACTAGATATGAATGCAAATTAATTTCAACATCAGAGAATTCAATACCTATCCAAGAATTGTTGAACATGCATCAGATCCTGAGCGTTTGTTGACTCTCTGAGAGAATCAACGTAGTAAACCATGTCCTTGTTTGGAACAATGAATACCAATATCCAGTGATTTCTACATATTAATAAAGCCATGAACTTATGAATGATGTCGAAATCTGAAAGACAATCAGTGTATGCGTGGTTGTTTACTTGACTTACCGTTCATGATATGGCCAGAGGAATGATTCTGCATGGGACGTGTTTTTGAAGATACGAACAACCGTGTTAATGGCCTAGTCCCCTCGGTCCTTTTCATGTAATATTGTGCCATTTGCTAATATAGGATCTATGAAATACATACTCTCACTTTGTCTTCTCTGCGCATTCAATCCCCTGAGAGGAATAAAATGCACTTAGCTGTTTATTATTTACAGCCTTGTATGGAGAAGTTGATCAGAGTTTATTAAGTATTTACAAAAATCACGCATCTAACAAGAGTGGCATTGAGCACGTTGAAGTTGAAGAAGAGATGTAAGTCCTCAAAACACACAATGATGGAACCAGCATCGTGTCGGAAATGATCTCTATTGTAGTGGACTAGCAAATGGTGATGACCTTATGACATTTGATCCATGCAATATTCATGTAACTCGCGGCAACTGGAGCTGCACTCATCAAAGTATTCACCAACAAGAAATGGCTGGCCATGGACGTAATTCCGTGCTTCAAGTACGCCTGCTTTATTTTTAGCAAGCAACAAACGTACTTCTTCATCACCCATGGCGTCAGAAATAATATTACTCCCTGATTCGAACAAGCTGCTATTAATTTGGTTCTGGGCGATGAGTGCTTTAAGTAAGAGGCAATCGTTCTCTTTCCTCTTCACTTTCCCGCTGCGCTTCCTCGTGGTCGTGGTTGTAGCCTTTTTGCACTACAAAAAAAATACACTTCCGTGATGATACGTGTTTGTCACAATAGGTCATGTTTTCTGTCATGCATGTACATCCATGACAAATTTATGACAGAATCAAGATAGTCATCCCTGTGCTGCCGTAGAAGTGTTCGATGACATTACCAAAATTATCATCACAGAAGTGTCCACTTCCATGAAGATAAATCGTGCATCACAGAAGTGCTTTCATCAAGGGTGACCGACATGTGGCATCCACCGTAACGGAACGTCGTTAAGCTATTGGGTCCGGTTTTGGATCCGATAACCCGTTAACAGCCCCGGCCAATGGGGATTTTCCACGTGGAAAATCATCATTGGCTGGAGGAAACACGTGTCGGCTCACCGTTGGGACATATGTTATCCACTCATTAGACACAAAGCACCTACGATATGTAGACACGTGGCACGACCCCACGGAGGCTCATTCATGTGAAAAGGCTGGCCCGTTTGACTTGGTCAAAAGGTGGCGGACGGGCCCACGACAAGCCTGTTAACCGCATGTTCGCATATATCCCATTTACAGCCCGCTAACCTAGGGCCTGTTTACAGCCTATCCGAATTAGGCCCAATAGCGTCATCTGGGCCATCCAATATAATTCCAGCCCGTTATAACTACCGGCCCATGTATGGCCCATGACGTTTTTTGGAGCATATGAGGCCCTTAGTAACTCTCGGCCCATTAACGACCCGTGGTAAAACTGGCCCATAATGAACATTGTATCACTTTATACCCATTAACAGCACGTGGTGAAACTGGCCCGTAATGAACAGTGTATCACTTTATACCCATTAACGGCCCATTATTTCGTTGGGCCGTTTCCAGCCCATGTTATCTTTCGGCCTTCCAGGGCCCATTTATTCTTGGGCTCATTTCCAGCATTCGTTTACGTATGGCCCGTTACTGCCATTTTCTGCTTGTGGGCCAAATTTAGCCCATGGTTACAGTCGGCCCGTTTGTGGCCCGTTAATACATTGGGACGTTTTCATAGCGTCATCAAATACGGCCGATTAACAATGGCCCATTATGGTTGGCCCATGAACGGATGATTTCAACTCTAGCCCATTTACGGCCATAATGTGGTCTGTTATTGGCCCATGTTTGGCCAACCGATCATACGTCCCGAAGAAGGCCCATTGATGATACGGCCCGTAGAAGGCCCATTGTGTCTATGACTCGTATAAGGCCCATTGTTTCTACGGCCTGTAGGAGGCCCATGTTAACTACAGTAAATATGTAGCTCATGGTTATTGTGGCCTAGTTTTAAAAAATAGGTTATTATGGCCACTTGCAAACCGCGGAAAAAGAACTACACTGACTAAGAGGAAACAAATAAACAAGACAATAAGGAAATAAATTAGCAAGCAACTTACGCTAGGCTATCACGGCTATTACACATATTACATCCACTGGGCATCAAAGTTCGCCACCAGTGCAAATATAGGGAACAAAGCAGCATATAAACGCCGCAGCAAAACAAGTCCAGCACTATAACCATTTCAGAAGAGCTCAAGAAACAATATCCTGGGTACCCATAATGCTGGCAAGATGCTTAGCAAGCTTATTAACTTTCTCTTGTTTGGCGCTTAAATCCTCCAGCACTTGTTGTTGCACCAGAAAGTATGCATCTGAATTCTGCTGGGACTTCCTCAGTCCTTCGGCTTCCTGTCGCATAACATCTGATCAATGTATTTCAACTTGAAGTTGAGACTCAAAAAGCCGAACTGATTCAGGCAGCGAGTTCGAAGAGCTGGTGCCAGCAGTAGTAGCCAGTAACTCGAACACTACATCAAGACAGGACTTTGGGGTTGTCTCAGTGTCTTCAATATAGTTTTTATCAGCTTTCTTGGAGACCAACAGGGATGTCTCACTATCTTGAACCTTATCTGCATTACTTCCTTTACCATTGCATAATGGGGTACTCTTCCTCAATATTTTAGCCGCGTTCTAAAAGAGAAACAAACAAACAAACAAACACATCACAGGTTTACAATGTAGTATATGAAACTCATTTTGGTAAACCAGTTCAGTAGTAAGGTGGACAGGATAACAACATGAAACAAACATATATCTATGTAGTATGGTCACTGTATGGCCTATATCATTCTAGTTTATGTTGCCAAATCAAGATAGATACAGTTCGAATCATATCTATTTAAGACAAAGCAACATAGACAGAATATAAGTGTGGGAAACTACACAGCAATAACAACACTTGTAATGTGCATGGCATGAGAACATAACTGTTTATTCAATTGAAACTAAAATCAACATAGAGCAAGTTACAACGGCAAACACGTTAAATAAACATGTTTAAAACATACCTGTTGCCCCATTGGAGTTTCAATTGCATCCTTCAAATTTGAAATTAGTTGGTATGAGTAAATACAATGATGCAAGAGCAAAGTAGTATGAACCATAGCTACGGAACCTGACCTGAGAACAATTCTTCTTCTGCTTTAAGCGTTGACTTGGGGTTCGGAGTGGTGGTCCTCGTGCTTTGGGCACCGGAGTTGCCTTACTAATTTCTCGTGTTTGGGTGCTCTGTGGTGGAGACGGTGCTGTGTCAACGGGAACTGGGTTACTATCTGCTAGGGTTGGGGTTAGAAGGGGTGTAGCTGGTTCTCTGTCCAACTGGGTAGGGGTACAATCTGCGTGAGTCTGGGTTATGTGTGGTGGGGCTGGTTCTTGGGCAAGTACAACCATGGTTCTATCTCCATCGACAGGTAGCACGATATTTTCTGAAGACCGTGTTTTTACTCCCAAAGATACTGCCATCACCCCCTCCAATTGAAATGGCTGATAAACAAGAAAAGTAATTGAATGTACAGACATTGTAAGATAGACAGGTGCAATGGATAGTACGGAAGAAAATAGGGCATGAAATAATTCACATTTATGTGGTCTAACTAAACAGAATAGCAGGACATAATTTTACATATATGATGGCTAATTAAACAGGATAGCATGACACAATTTCACATGTATGATGGCTAACTAAACAGGATAGAATGACATACTTCAAAATATGATGACTATGTAAACAGGATGACATGATATAACTATAAAATATGTTTATTAAAGTGGTTGGCATGCCATAAATCACAAACATGTCGTCGATGGAAACATGATGGCATGATATAATTCACGGATAGAATGACATAATTCAAAATATGATGACTATGTAAACAGGATGAGATGATATAACTATATTATGTCTTTAGAAAATGGGTTGGCATGCCATAATTCAGATACATGCTGTCTATGTAAACATCATGGCATGATATAATTCAAATATATGATTTATATACTAAGGAAGTCAGCAGAGGGCAATCGCATATATGACGTGTCAACTAAGGAGATGGCATTCAATATCGTGTATATGATGTAAAAACTAAGCATTGCAATACAACATATGCATGATATGAGTAATATAACCCTGCCAAGTTTGAGCATACACCTCAGGGGGATAATAGGACTGGTCATCTGCCTCTGAATCCTCCTCTGAAGAGCTATCTATAACCAGTGATACGTCTCCGTCGTATCTACTTTTCCAAACACTTTTGCCCTTGTTTTGGACTCTAACTTGCATGATTTGAATGGAACTAACCCGGACTGACGCTGTTTTCAGCAGAATTGCTATGGTGTTATTTATGTGCAGAAACAGAAGTTCTCGGAATGATATGAAACTTCACGGAACATCTATTCGGAAATAATAAAAAATCCTTGCAAAAGATGAAGACCAGGGGGCCCACCACCTGTCCACGAGGGTGGGGGCGCGCGCCCTACCTCGTAGGGCCCCTGGAGCTCCTCCGACCTCAACTCCAACTCTATATATTTGCTTTCGGGGAGAAAAAAATCATAGAGAAGGATTCATCGTGTTTTACGATACACAGCCACCGCCAAGCCCTAAAACCTCTCGGGAGGGGCGATCTAGAGTCTGTTCGGGGCTCCGGAGAGGGGAATCCATCGCCATCGTGATCATCAACCATCCTCCATCACCAATTCCATGATGCTCACTGCCGTGCGTGAGTAATTCCATCGTAGGCTTGCTGGACGATGATGGGTTGGATGAGATCTATCATGTAATCGAGTTAGTTTTGTTAGGGTTTGATCCCTAGTATCCACTATGTTCTGAGATTGATGTTGCTATGACTTTGCTATGCTTAATGCTTGTCAATAGGGCCCGAGTGACATGATTTCAGATCTGAACCTATTATGTTTTCATCAATATATGAGAGTTATTGATCCTATCTTGCAAGTCTATAATCACCTATTATGTGTTATGATCCGTTAACCCTGAAGTGACAATAATCGGGATACTTACCGGTGATGACCATAGTTTGAGGAGTTCATGTATTCACTATGTGCTAATGCTTTGTTCCGGTACTCTATTAAAAGGAGGCCTTAATATCCCTTAGTTTCCATTAGGACCCCGCTGCCACGGGAGGGTAGGACAAAAGATGTCATGCAAGTTCTTTTCCATAAGCACGTATGACTATATTCGGAATACATGCCTACATTACATTGATGAATTGGAGCTAGTTCTGTGTCACCCTAGGTTATGACTGTTACATGATGAACCGCATCTGGCATAATTCTCCGTCACCGATCCATTGCCTACGAGCTTTCCATATATTGTGCTTCATTTATTTACTTTCCCATTGCTATTGTTACAATCACTACAAAATACCAAAAACATTACTTTTTCTATCGTTACCTTTTGCTACCATTACCTCTACTATCATATCACTTTTCTACTAAATACTTTGGTGCATATACTAAGTTTCTAGGTGTGGCTGAATTGACAACTCAGCTGCTAATACTTGAGAATATTCTTTGGCTCCCCTTGTGTCAAATCAATAAATTTGGGTTGAATACTCTACCCTCAAAAACTGTTGTGATTCCCTATACTTGTGGGTTATCAAGACTATTTTCTGGCGTTGTTGCCGGGGAGCATAGCTCTATTCTTTGAGTCACTTGGGATTTATACCTTCTTATCATTATGAAGAACTTGAGAGATCCAAAAACCAAGATTTATCCCTCAACTATGAGGGGAGGTAAGGAACTGCCATCTAGCTTCGCACTTGATTCACCTTCTGTTTTGAGTAAGCTTGCGACACCTAACATGCTTCTGCTATTCGTTCTGATATGTCACATGTTATTGATGATGCCACTTCTCCTATGCATGATACTTATGATGAAACTACTTCTATGCTTGATACTACTGTGCCACTTGATGAATTTCTTGATGAACAACTTGCTAGGGTTAGAGAGAATGAAAATATTGAATCTGATAATATTGATGAAAGTGACGATGAAGACTTGCCCCTTATTCCTAAGGGTTATGTTTTTGATAAAGAAGCTTCTTTAGCTATTTTAGCTTGCAAAGATAGTTATGAACTTAAGAGGTTATTAGCTAAATGGAATAAGAAATATCTAAATGCTAGGATGAAGCCTGACCCTACTTTTGCTACTTCACCTATCTTTGTTACTGATAAGGATTATGAATTCTCTGTTGATCCTGATATAATTACTTTGGTTGAATCTGATCCTTTTCATGGCTATGAATCTGAAACTGTTGTGGCACATCTTACTAAATTAAATGATATAGCCACCCTATTCATTAATGATGAGAGAACTCGCTACTTTTATATCCTTAAAATATTTCCATTCTCATTAAAGGGTGATGCTAAGATATGGTTTAAATCTCTTGATCCTGGTTGTGTGCGTAGTCCCCAGGATATGATTTATTACTTCTCTGCTAAATATTTCCCTGCTCATAAGAAACAAGCTGCTTTAAGGGATATATATAATTTTGTGCAAATTGAAGAAGAGAGTCTCCCACAAGCTTGGGGGAGGCTTCTCAAGTAACTTAATGCTTTGCCTGATCATCCTCTTAAGAAAAATGAAATACTTGATATCTTTTATAATGGACTAACCAATGCTTCCAGAGACTACCTGGATAGTTGTGTTGGTTCTGTTTTCAGGGAAAGAACGCCGGATGAAGCTGAAATTCTATTGAATAATATGTTGACAAATGAAAATAATTGGACACTTCCTGAACCAGTTCCTGAACCAACTCCTGAGCCTATTCCTAAACCAACTTTGAAGAAGAGGGGTGTTCTATTTCTCAGTCCTGAAGATATGCAAGAGGCTAAGAAATCTATGAAAGAAAAAGGTATTAAACCTGAAGATGTTAAGAATTTACCTCCTATTGAAGAAATACACGGTCTTAATTTACCGCCTCTTGAAGAAACATATGATCTTAATCCATTACCTATTGAAGAAACTCATGGTCTTGATAACCCGACACAGGTAGTAATGGTAAATTCTCTATATAGATATGATAAATCTGAAATCCCATTTACTAAGTTTGCTAGCCCATGCTTAGATGAGTTTGATAAATTTATGGTTAAGCAAGAAGACTTCAATGCTTATTTTGGTAGACAATTGAAATACAATTCAAATATGCTTGAACACTTGGGTGATTATATGGCTAATGTTAAAGGTGAACTTAAACTTATTAGTAAACATGCTTCTATGGTGACCACTCAAGTAGAACAAGTACTTAAAGCTCAAAATGATTTGCTCAATGAATTGAATAGTAAGAATAATGATAACGATGTTAGAGTTATGACTAGAGGTGGTAGAATGACTCAGGAACCTTTGTATCCTGAAGGCCACCCTAAGAGAATTGAGCAAGATTCTCAGAGAAATAATGTGGATGCACCTAGTCCTTCTAATAGGAAGAAAAAGAAAAATGATAGGACTTTGCATGCTTCTAGTGAACCTATTACTGAAACACCTGAGAATCCAAATGATATTTATATCTCTGATGCTGAAACACAATCTGGTAATGAACCTGAAACTAGTGATAATGTTAATGATAATGTTCATGATGATGCTCAACCTAGTAATGATAATGATATAGAAATTGAACCTGCTGTTGATCTTGATAACCCACAATCAAAGAATCAACTTTATGATAAGAAAGACTTTGTTGCTAGGAAACACGGTAAGGAAAGAGAGACTTAGGCTCAGAAACCCATGCCTTTTCCTCCCAAACCATCCAAGAAAAAGGACGATGAGGATTTTGAGCAATTTGCTGAAATGATTAGACCTATCTTTTTGCGTATGCGATTAACTAATATGCTCAAAATGAATCCTTATGCTAAGTATATGAAAGATATTGTTACAAATAAAATAAAGATACCGGAAGCTGAAATTTCCACCATGCTTGCTAATTATACTTTTAAGGGTGGAATACCAAAGAAACTTGGAGATCCAGGAGTGCCTACTATACCATGCTCCATTAAAAGAAACTATGTTAAAACTGCTTTATGTGATCTTGGAGCCGGTGTTAGTGTTATGCCTCTCTCTTTATATCGTAGACTTGATTTGAATAAGTTGACACCTACTGAAATATCCTTGAATGGCTAATAAATCAACTACTACACCTGTCGGTATCTGTGAGGATGTGCCTGTTGTGGTTGCAAACGTTACTATTTTAACAGACTTTGTTATTCTTGATATTCCCGAGGACGATAGTATGTCTATTATTCTTGGAAGACCTTTTTTGAATACTACAGGGGATGTTATTGATTGCACTAAAGGTAATGTCACTTTTCATGTTAATGGTAATGAGCATACGGTACACTTTCCGAGGAAACAACCTCAAGTTCATAGTATCAACTCTATTGGAAAAATTCCTTCGATTATATTTGGAGGTTTTGAATTTCCTCTTCCTAATGTCAAGAAGAAATATGATATTCTTATTATTGGGGATGTGCACATCCCCGTTGAGGTAACATAGTGTTATTCGAAATTTCTCCGGTTCCATGTTATTCGGAATGAGTTCGTTAACAAGACTTGATCAACCTTGTTAGTGGATTCCTTTTGATGAGCATGAGATGGATGAAACTAGAAGGCACAACCTTCTGTACCCTACTTTTACTTTGTATTATTTATTTTAAATAAAATAAAAATAGTATTTTCTGTCTATTATCTGAATTATTTGTGCAATATAAAAATACCTCGAAAATAAAAGTTCTCCAAATGCCCTGAAATTTAAATATGATTTTTTCTGGAATATTTGAGAATATTTGGCACTGTGAACACAGCAGGAGGAGCTGGCACCTAGCCACGAGGGTCAGGGGCACGCCCTACCCCCCTGGGCACGCCCCCTGCCTCGTGGGCCCATGGTGGCCCTCCTACATTTATTCCTGCACCCACACACTCCTTCTTCCTCCCACAAACATGAGTATCTAGCTCAAACCCGAGTCCAAGCTCATTTTGCTGCCATTTTCGATCTCCTTGCTCAAAGCACCTCTCACAAAACTGCTTGGGGAGATTGTTCCTTGGTATGTGACTCCTCCATTAGTCCAATTAGTTTTTGTTCTAGTGCTTTATTCATTGCAAATTTGTGCTGCCTAGCTGACCATGTTCTTGAGCTTGCATGTCAAATTTATATGGTAAAAAGTAGTTCTAATGCATGATATAGGCTCTAGGCACTTGTAGGAGTAGTTTCTATCAATATTATTGAGTTTGGTTCACTTTTATTTTGAAGTTACTACAAATTTCAAAAAAAAATCAGAGGAAGAAATATGTTTAGGAAAATGTACCAAGGGGGCTCTTCAAGGAAACAAGAGCCCAGGCTTGCAATGCGTGATGCTGATGATGAGCCACCAAGAAATGCTCCAGTGCGTCCTTGGGAATGGCCTTCGGAAAACTTTATGGATCAAGTGGGAATTAAGGAAGAATTTAATGCATATTTGCGTAACGTTGATCTTGTGAGCTTCGAGGAAGAAAAATGCCGCCAGTATCACTATCTCACTAGTTCCTTTGTGAGGAGGCAAAAGGAAGATATGTTATTACCAGAGAGGAGGCAGATGAGTACGAGAGGAGGGCGGAGGCCGCTCGTCGCCACACTGCAGCTCAGGAGGCGATAGCCGCTGCATCTCAGTACGACCCCAACTATTACTATGGATATTAGCCAGGCCAACTATGGCCATAGACCAACTTAGGCCAAAAGCCTAAGCTTGGGGGAGTACGCATTTCCCATCGACATTATATTCATGTTCACACACTCATTGCCAGATGTCAGTGCTCATACTTTTTCATTTTATCATCCATGCTAGTTTATTTCCCTTTTTATGCTTTCTTCTTGTGTGTTTAATAAACCTTAAGAAAAACCAAAAAAAATTAGTTGTAGCTTTTAGCTAGTTTTAATTTCTATGCTTGTAGTAGTAATTAAAAAGAAAACCCAAAAAGATTTCATGTTCTTCTTTTGCTTGTTGGGAGCTTTCCCGTGTAAATAGTTTTATTTCTTTTCTTTTCTTTGGGGGTCGATAGGAGAAGACCATAATTAAATTGTTGAAGTAGCTCTTATATGCATTATTATTGATCTAACAAAAGAGCCCATATTGCCTTGTCTTCTCCTGTTTAGTGAATGCTTGCAGATTCCAACTTAGTCCAATGCACATGCACTATTATTATTATTCACACTATTCGATCGTGCAAGTGAAAGGCAATTATGAAGATATATGATGGACTGACTGAGATGAGAAAAACTGATATGAACTCGACCTCTCTTGTTTTTGTAAATATGATTAGTTCATCGTTCCTGATTCAGCCTATTATGAATAAACATGTTTGCAATGACAACTAGAGATCATAGTTTCTTGTGCCATGCTTGATTAGCTAGGAGCTTATAATGGTTTACCTTGCGTGCCAACATGCTATTAAAATGGTTGTGATGTGGTATGATAGGGTGGTATCCTCCTCTGAATGATTTAAGTGACTTGACTTGGCGCATGTTCACGCATGTAGTTGAAACAAAATCAACATAGCCTTCACGATATTTATGTTCATGGTGGATTATATCCAACTCATGCTTGCATTCGGTGTTGATTAATTTTAATGCATGTTCATGACTGTTGTCGCTCTCTAGCTGGTCGCTTCCCAGTCTTTTGCTAGCCTTCACCTGTACTAAGCGGGAATACTGCTTGTGCATCCAACTCCCATAAACCCCAAAGTTATTCCATATGAGTCCACCATACCTACCTATATACGGTATCTACCTGCCGTTCCAAGTAAATTTGTATGTGCCAAACTCTAAACCTTCAAATAAATATCCTGTTTTGTACGCTCGAATAGCTCATGTATCAACTAGGGCTATCCGTATATTCCATGTTAGGTAGGTTATTCTCAAGAGGAGTGGACTCCGCTCCTCACTCACGAGAAGATGGCTGGTCACCGGGATTCCCAGTCCCATGGTTTATGCAAATCAAATCAAAATAATTGCAAACAAAACTCCCCCTGGGACTCTTGTTAGTTGGAGGCACTCGTTGTTTCGAGCAAGCCATGGATTGATGCTTGTTGGTGGAGGGGGAGTGTCGGTGTCAAAACCGGCGGATCTCGGGTAGGGGGTCCCGAACTGTGCGTCTAAGGCGGATGGTAACAGGAGGCAGGGAACACAATGTTTTGCCCAGGTTCGGGCCCTCTTGATGAAGGTAAAACCCTACGTCCTGCATGATTAATATTGATGATATGGGTAGTACAAGAGTAGATCTACCATGAGATCGGAGAGGCTAAACCCTAGAAGCTAGCGTATGGTATGATTGTATGTTGTCCTACGGACTAAAACCCTCCGGTTTATATAGACACCGGAGAGGTTAGGGTTACACAAGGTTGGTTACAAAGGAGGAGATACACATATCCGTATTGCCTAGCTTGCCTTCCACGCCAAGTAGAGTCCCATCCGGATACGAGACGAAGTCTTCAATCCTATATCTTCATAGTCTAACTGTCCGACCAATGGAGATAGTCCGGCTGTCTGGAGACCCCCTTATCCAGGACTCTCACAGGGAGTATAAACTTTACCATTCTGTTTGGGAACCGCCTATAATGTGTGTAGCATGGAAGATATCGCCATCTCTTGGTTGTTATGTTGACAATGAAAGTATACCGCTCAAAATATTATTCATCTCTATTTCAAAACCGAGCTCTGGCACCTCTACAAATCCATGCTTCCCTCTGCGAAGGGCCTATCTATTTACTTTTATGCTGAGTCATCATCCTCTTATTAAAAAGCACCAGTTGGAGAGCATGTAAGTGCATCTAGTGCCCCTTAGTGATTTTGGTGTATTGAAGACTTATAGGTTAAGGGACTAATGCGTTTTTGAGTGTACATAGGTCTATAAGTCTATGAGGAGTTTGATATTTACAGAGAAAGTCGACCCCTAAAAATGTAGTTCTTCGACTGAAGACTTTGGATTTCTGAAGACTTTCTGAAGACTTTGAAAGTGAAGAAATTGGTGTGACCTTGAAGACTTGGTATTCATTTGAGGAATATGAAGCGTGAAGACTTTTATTTTCATAGTTTCATTTTCCCTTTCTTGAGTCATAGGAAACACCGTACTGTTAAAGGGGGTCGAGGAAATACTAAGGAAAAATTTCCATGTGATGCTCAACTCAAAATCCTACACCTACCAATCCCTTCGAGTGAAGCCATTGGAAATCTCATACAGTCCACTCATATTCTTCAGTGATAGAGACGGAATTCTTTTGTTCTCTGAGGAATTTGCTCTGACTGAGGAGTTAGGAATTCACCAGTGCGGATTGCCTACATAGTGAGGAACATGATAGCCCTGAGGATTTTGCTACTCAAAATTCCGACCATTGTTGTGCTATGCGCTAGCTGTCCCAAAATATCTACCCACCTAACGGTCATATCATTGAAGAGCATTTATGTCTTATCATGTGAGGCTGCTCCCTAGGCTATAAATAGCCGCCCCTACAACCACTAGCTGGTTGGTTGCTCTGAGAGAAACTGACACTTGTCATTTGAGAGCATCCCATCCTCCGAGGACTTTGAGCGAAAATCATCAAGTGAGGAAAACCAAAACCCAAACCCAAACACCTACAAACCCAAAGTGATTGAGCATCATTGAAGAGATTGATCCTGCGTGGATCCAACGCTTGTTACCTTTGAAGACTGTGCTTCTTCCAGATGGTTAGGCGTCAAGGTCTAGAGCATCCAAGAGGAATTGTGGATCACCGAGTGACCATGTTTGTGAAGGTTCGGAAGTCACCTGAAGACTTACCGCGAGTGATTGGGCGAGGTCTGTGTGACCTTAGCTCATGGGGAATACGGTGAGGACTGAGTGTTCTGAACTGCGTGTTCAGAACTGGGTGTCCGGGACTGTGTGTCCTCAGGTTTAAATACCTAGCCGCCCTAACCAAACATACAACTGTCACAGCAATTGGAACTGGTCTACCAAATCATTGTCTTCACCAAGTTACCTGGTTCCATTTCCTCAACTCTTTCATTTCCTCATATCTGTGTTTGAAGACTTTGACTGAAGACTTTCTCAATTTCCTCAGTTCAATTTCTCCAGTCGGTTTGTCTTCATCCTGTGTTATCCTATGCTTACGCTTTCTGTACTCTGTGCCTGTCTTCATTTCATCATGATGACTATGCTTGTATTCTGTTATGTTTACTTTTGAGTACTTATTCCGCTGCTAGTAGTTCTTTGCTAAGGAATTTCCTCTCCTGCAAATTCCTCAGTGAAGAATTCATAAAAATCGCCTATTCACCCCCCTCTAGTCGATATAACGCACTTTCAATTGATATCAGAGCGAGGTACTCCCTTGTTCTGTATGATTTTGGTTTAACCGCCTGGAGTTTAGGTATGTCGACCGCAGGTATGAAGAAAGTGGCATGCCCCATCTTTGACGGTCACGAGTATCCCAAGTGGAAGGCCATGATGAAGAAGCGCCTCATGGCGATGAACAGCGAGCTGTGGACCGTCACTGAGATTGGTCTGGCCGATCTGTGCAAGATGGCGGAAGCAGATGACATTCGGAAGTACACTCTTCTCAACCTCACGGCGAAGGACGTCATCTGCTCCTGTCTGTCTCAAAATCAGTTCAGGAATATCATGCATCTTGATCATGCGAAGCTTATAGGGGACCGCCTCTTTGAGGTCTATGAAGGTCATCAAACCTGTCATGATCCTTGGTTTGAGGACTTCAAGGAATCTCTCAAAGCGATGACATTCGAACCAGAATCATCATCTTTTGCATCATGCCTTATGGCAAAAGATGCTAAGGTAACTGAATGCTACCTATCCGAGTCTAGTGATGATGAATCTAGTGATGAATTTGGACCCAGCTATGTCAAACTTGCTTCCCTTGCCACTAAAAAACAAAGAGCTTTGGAAAAAGTTCAATACATGCTAAATAAGAGCGATGATATGTTGGGTGAAGAAATGGATCAGTCAAAATCTTTGGCTGAAAGTCTTCAGAGACTTCATACTAAGTATGACACCCTTCAAGATCATCATAACACTCTCTTATCTGATCATGAGAAGCTTTCTTATGAATTTCTTCAAAGAAAGCAAGACCTTGAGAAGCTAAGGGTGAGTTATGAAGATCTTCAGAAGGAGCGCGATTCATTACTTGCTCAACAAATCAGCGCTTCTCAGGAAGAATTTGTTCCTCCATGCTTGAAGTGCATTGAACGTGAATCTGCTAATTCTTCACCTGAAGGTTCTAATGCTGCTAATGTTTCAAATTCTTCACATACCTCTGCTATCACTAATTGCTCATCTGAGGACATTGCTAGTATCACTGACGATGCAGGGTTGAAGGAATTGTACATGACATGCATGTACAAAAGCCTCAAAGGGCATTAGACTCTCTGTGATGTGCTTAAAAAGTAGATCCTCAATAGGAACCCTAGGAAAGAGGGTATTGCCTTTGAGAGGAAACCCAATGCTCATGGTACATATTGGAAGCCTGAGCAGTACCCCAAAACCTCATGGGTTGCTGCAAAGGGACCTCCCGTTGATCCATCTAATCTATCTGGCTTTTCATGTGAATCTCCTCATTCTTCTGATGAGTCATTGACTCCAACTATAAATTGTTCAAGAATCAGAATGGTGAAGTATTTGCTAGATATGTTGGCACTAACTACACGAACAGTCCCCCTATAAGAAAATCTGGGTTCCCAAAAGGTGCCTTGAAAGTCTTCAGGTGAATGTCCTCAGGACACCACCTGTGAAGAATAGGAACCCCAGATCAAATTCTTCATACGGACCAAATTCCTCAAAAGGATAAAAGTCCTCACATGAATATCATCGTGCTAACAACTCTGTTTCGCAGGGAAGAGATAAGGGCTATGAATATGAGCATTATTCTTCTAATCATCATGTTCATAAGTCCTCGAAGAATTTCTCTGCTTATTCATATGCTTATCCTAACTCCTCTTATGTGAAACGAAATGGACTGGCTTCTATGCCACCTTTCTCGTATGGAGCTCGCAGAGTGATGAACTCTTTGCCACCCCTTCATATGTGGGTGGTGAAGAAAAAGAACTAATCTCTTCTGCAGGGTCAGGTCTCCAGACGTACGTAATCGTCTGAAGAATTTGCTGGAGACCTGAATATGCCTGATAGGACGCATGCTAACCATGAAGAAATGAACTTTCATTTCTCACGTCCTCATACCGCTTTAGCTGTTCTATTGCTTGATGAAACTGATCTGATGAATTGATGTCATATTCTTCACTGATGAAGTATATGAGTTTGTAAGTTGCACTAATTCATCTGCAAGATGATCAACCCAAAGCCACTGAGTGGGTCCTCGATAGTGGATGTACAAATCACATGACTGGTGACAAGAATCTATTAATGGATGCTCCATTATCTCCATCGCATCTGAAGCATATCATCTTTGCTGACAAAGGCAAAAGTCAGGTATTGGGTCTAGGTAAGGTTGCGATCACAAAGGATCGACACATGGACAAAGTCATGCTTGTCGAGTCCTTAGGATACAACATCATGTCTGTCTCAACGCTTTGCGATCTTGATATGGTTGTTGTCTTTGGCAAGTACTGTTGTGTTGTGGTTATGGAAGTTGACAATTACATAGTCTTCGAAGGCTTTAGAAGAGGAGACCTGTATATTGTTGATTTCTCTATAGGACCACAACCAGCCGCGTGTCTACTTGCAAAAGCTTCAGAAGGCTGGCTCTGGCATCGACGACTTGGTCATGCAGGCATGAGGAATTTGCACACGCTTGCGAAGAAGAAGCATGTCATAGGCATCGAGAATGTCAAATTCCTCAAGGATCACTTATGCGGAGCCTGTGAAGCTGGGAAGATGACAAAGGCTAAGCATCCAGCGAAGACTATCATGACCACTACTTGTCCATTTGAATTGCTTCACATGGATCTCTTCGGTACTAACCATTATTCTGCAGTCTCAAATGAGGCATCTCAATATGGCTTTGTTATTGTTGATGATTACTCTCGATACACATGGGTACACATTGTTACTTACAAACATGAAGTGCAGGAAGTCTTCAAACAATTTTCCTCGAGGGCTTCAACCAACTTTGGTGTGAAGATCAAGCACATCAGAAGTGACAATGGAACTGAGTTCAAGAATTCTGGTCTTGGTGACTATCTTGATGAACTTGGTATTACACATGAGTTATCTGCTCCTTATACTCCTCAGCAGAACGGCGTCGTGGAGCACAAGAACAGGACTCTTGCTGAGATGGCTCACACTATGCTTGATGAATACAAAACGCCTCGTCATTTTTGGATTGAGGCAATTAATACTACGTGCCACATCATCAATAGAGTATATCTTTACAAATTCTTCAAGAAGACTGCCTATGAACTCCTCAGTGATAAGAAACCCAATGTAAGTTATTTCAAAGTCTTCGGTGCTAAATGTTGGATTAGAGATCCTCATCACAACTCAAAATTTGCACTGAAAGCACATGAAGGTTTTATGCTTGGTTATGGAAAGGACTCGCACACCTACAGAGTCTTCAACAACGTTCTTCACAAGGCTGTTGAAACTATAGATGTGCGGTTCAATGAAACTAATGGCTCGCAAAGAGAGCACCTACCTACTGTGATAGATGAACCAGCACCTGAGGAAACTATCAAGTTCAAGGCTACTGAGGATGTCATTCCTACTGAAGAATCTACTGAAGAATTCATTCCAGAACATGAAGAACGTCGAGCTAATGCACCTGAAGAAAATACTAAAGAAAATGGTGCTGAAGAAAATGCTAATCAAATTCCTCGACGACAACCAGCTCATCCTCGCGTTGCAAAATAAGTGCAAGTTGAAAAGATCATCAATGACATTAAAGCGCCAGGTCCTCTCACACGCTCAAAAGATTCACATTTATCTAACTTTTGTGGGCACTATGCTTTTGTCTCTATCACAGAGCCCACTAAGGTAGATGAAGCATTTCTAGAGCCTGAGTGGATTCAGGCCATGCAAGAAGAATTACATCAGTTCGAGCTCAACAACGTCTGGGAACTGGTCAAACGTCCAGATCCTCGCAAGCACAATATCATTGGCACAAAATGGATCTATCACAACAAGCAAGATGAAAATGGCCTTATGGTGAGGAATAAGGCACGACTTGTAGCTCAAGGCTACACACAGGTTGAAGGAATTGATTTCGATGAAACTTTTGCACCTGTTGCTAGACTTGAGGCTATTCGCATATTACTTGCTTATGCTAACCATCATGATATCACTCTATATCAAATGGATGTGAAAAGTGCATTCCTCAATGGTAAGCTTGAGGAAGAAGTATATGTTGCTCAACCCCCAGGTTTTGAAGATCCAAAGAATCCTGACAAAGTCTTCAGACTCAACAAGGCCCTCTATGGCCTCAAGCAGGCCCCTCGGGCGTGGTATGATACTTTGAAGGAATTTCTCATGAAGAAAGGCTTCAAACCCGGTTCACTCGACCCTACTCTTTTCACTATATCTTATGATGGTGAATTGTTTGTGTACCAAATATATGTTGATGATATTATCTTTGGCTGTACTGACCAACGTTATAGTGATGAATTTGCCTATATGATGAGTGAAGAATATCAAATGTCTATGATGGGAGAGTTGAAATTCTTCTTAGGTCTTCAAATTCATCAACAACGCAATGGCACATTCATATCTCAGGAGAAATACCTCAAGGATGTACTGAGGAAATTCGGCATGCAAGATTGCAAAGGCGTCAAAATTCCTATGCCCACAAATGGCCAACTGTGCACTAATGAAAATGGTATTGACTTCGATCATAAGGTATACCGCTCCATGATTGGTTCTTTATTGTACTTATGTGCATCTATGCCAGATATAATACTTAGTGTTTGCATGTGTGCCCGATTTCAAGCTACACCGAAGGAATCACACCATGAGGCTGTGAAGCATATTCTTCGATATCTATCTCACACACCAACACTTGGATTATGGTACCCCAAGGGCTCGGCTTTTGATCTCATTGGATATTCTGACTCTGACTATGCCAGTGATCGTGTGGACCGCAAGTCAATGTCTCGTACATGTCATTTCCTCGGACGATCTTTGGTCTGTTGGTCCTCGAAGAAGCAGAACTGCGTATCACTATCTACTGCTGAAGCTGAGTACATTGCCGCTGGCTCTTGCTGTGCTCAATTGCTATGGATGAAGCAAACTCTCAAGGACTACGGCATCAACATGAAGAATGTGCCTCTCTTCTGTGACAATGAGAGTGCCATCAAGATTGCTCACAACTAGTTCAGCACTCAAAGACAAAGCACATTCAGATTCATCATCATTTTCTTCGTGATCATGTGTTGAAGGGCGACATTTCTATTGAGCATGTGAAGGCTGAAGAACAGTTTAGCCGATATCTTCACAAAGCACTTGGATGAGAAGAGATTTAGCAAGTTGCGGTGTGAGATAAATATCCTAGAATCTTTGAATGTTCTCTGAAAAGGACACTCATCCTAACACTTATGCAAAATTGATGACTTAGATGTGCAACACATGAAGAAACGTTTTTATTCAATCAATGAAGAATAACACTCTAAGTGTGAAGAAATTAACGAAGAATTTGATTCTCAGAACCCTACAACAATTGTACGCGGTGTCTGAAATCATCATTCTTATACGGTGGGTCACGCCACCACCAAAAGTTGAAATTCCTCAGTTGTTCAAGTTCTTCAACTTTGCATTGTCTTCACTGTTTCCGTCGTTTTTCTTCATTGGCTATATATATATATATATGAGTTTATGTCCTCTACAGCATTCACTTATAGCTATTTCTTCAAGTTGGTTTTTCTGCTAAGTGAATGTGATCGGACCCTTCCCCCTCTATGCTATACTCAACCCAATCTGTTCACAAATTCTTACTGTGCGTTCTATTTGAAACTCGTTCAAAATCTTCACTGTGTCCTTGTCAGCTGAAGAATTTGTGAACGGAAAGTTAAAACTTATCTTATCCAAAATTTTGGCTTTGCCGCTCAAACCGTTCTGCATCCCACGATATACTTATCTATTCACCCACGATCTAACACGATCTCCACTTCTCAGTACGTGGGTGACACATGTCATGCGAATGAGAAGGCTTAGGGGCACGTTCGTCCAAATTCTTCGGGTGAACGGTTTTTTCAACATGGCTATAAATACCCCCTTCCCCTTCCTCACTTCCTTTACTCCGCTCGACCTCTCTCCAGCTCAAGCTTCTCAAACCCTAGCGCCACCGCTACTTCATCGTCGCCAGTGAGGAAGAGCTTCACTGCCTCGACCTCGTCACCGCCGTACTCGCGCCGGCCGCGGAAATCATCACTCTGCCGCCGCCGTAGCTGTCTTCCTCTGCCAAGTTAGGGCGTGGAAGATCCGCACTGACGAACTTCACATCTCCACACTCTAGTTCGTCATGTTCTTTGTCCAGGGTAATTAAAACTTACTTTTACTGCCCTCGTTGATTCAAATGATTTCTATAAAATCCTCAAAGGTGTTTTTTTCTTCATATCTTCACACAATAAAACACCTAACATATCATCTGTTCTTGATTCGTTTCTCTGAGCTATGTTTTTCTTCAAGATTCCTCAAATGTGTGGATTTTTGATCTACACATCTCTGGAACCTAAGACAAAGAACGCTTAGTGAAATTCTTCAAGACTCATCTGGTCAAATTCCTCAAACTTGTTCTTTTTACAAAACCTTCTGAGAACGCATATGACCTCTCCAAATTCCTCGCAAATATACTCTATTCACAAGTACTCATGTTCGCTGCTGAATCACTAGGTTCTCATCAACTTAACTCATTTGCAGCATTCCTCGAAGAAAAGTTGCATACTTCCTCAGAGAATTCAATTGTTCAAATTCCTCATGTGAAGAAAATGGCTGATGGTAAGAAGCCACAGAAAGGAGGAAAGAGGCCTGAGGTCAACACAGTGTTTGAAATCCCTGATGACATATACAAAGATTACTGCACTCCTGATGAGGTCAAGTTTGGAAAAGAGGACAAAAATTAGCGCAAGGTGCGCATACAGAGGATAGAGAGGAGACGGGCTAGAGAGTGGAGGGAGTACATATATGTAACTCCCAAATACATGAAGAAATTCACACTCAATCCTCCATGCCCAAGACCTCCATTGGCACCTGGCCAAATAGCTGATCCCACCAGCCTCAAGCGTGGTGAGGATTATCCTGATGAATGGGCCAAGCACCAGGCCAAGTTGGCTAGACAAGCCAAAGAAGCTGTGAGGAAATTCAACGAAGACTCTGCTACTGCTGCTGCCGCTGAGGCCTCTATCAAGCCTAAGAAGGCCATGTCAAAGAAGCCTGCGCACAAGCCAAGTGCTTCGCCTTCAGTGCCCTCAAGGCCAAGTTCCTCAGCAATGCCCTCACGGCCAGAATCTTCAAAGCCCTCAAGGCCAATTCCTCATGTTGCTCCTGCTCCTCCCAAATCCTCAACTCCTCAAAAGTCCTCAGCAGCTCCTCCAAAGTCCTCAGTTGCTCCGACAAAGTCCTCTGCACCTGTGCATCTTGCCACATGCCAAAGGACCACATGTGTCTCAATTGCCTCAGGAGCTTCAGCTAGTTCCTCAGCTGCACCAAATTCTTCAACAGGACCCTCTCTTCTGAAGACAAAGGCCACTGTTGGACGAGGTCCTCACCCTAGTCCTCAGAAGAAGCAGGTCGCCTTCCAAGTGCCATCTGAAGAAGACGAGGCTGATGATGAAGAACTTGCTGAAATCATCAGAGATAGGCAAGTCAGGGCCGCTAGAGCCAAAGGCACAAGTGTGCCTCTACTTTTGGATCCAAAGTTGATCCTCGAATACATTCATGTTTGGCACAAGGACCCCAACACTCCCATGCCTAACTTCAAGCTAACTCCTGGCCAAAGTCACATGCTGACCCAATTCATACAAGAAGAAAAATGGAAATATGAGAAGGCCAGGTAGATCAAGAAAGCGCAGTACAAGAAGGAGCACTATCTAAAGAAAAACGTTGTCTCTATGACAACTGAAGAACTTGTCACTGTTCAAACTGAGATCAAGAAACTCAGTGATGAATTTGACGCATCACGCGTTGATTGGCTTGGAGCCAAGGTTCGCTTTGTGATACTTGCTGATAACTTCACCTCAAATGTTGCAGCCCCAACGCAACAGGAAACTCCTCAGGCTGAAGCATCTGCTCAGCCAACTGAAGAACATGCCAGCACCACTGATGACTTTCAGGCTGCTAAAGAAAATGTGAGTTCCAGGGCTGATTACTGCATTCCAGCCGCTGAAGAAATTGCCAGGGCATCCACTAGTGGTGCGCCTGGAGAAAATGAAGAAGTCAGGGCAACTGCATCAGTTGTGCCTTAAGAAAATCAACCAGATTCCTCTGCTCCTCCTGCACCTACACCAACTCCGATCCTTCCATCTGCATCAGATGTGAAAAAGACCAAGGCTGCAGAGCGTGCAGCTGTGTAGAAAAGGAAAGCATCAACTACTTCAGATTCTTCAGCTCCGCAGAAAATGAAGTCTATGACAAGTTCGTTCCAAAATCCCATTGATGTTGTGCCAATCTCTACCATGCCATCAAAGGACCTTGTTCCTTTTCATGAAGAATATGTGATCCCTAGCGGATCTGATGTAGAAAATCCTTCTGCTGCTTCGTCAGAGCAGATGGATGAAGAAATTGAAGCGGATCAAATCCCTTCAACACCAGTTATTTCCTCGCCTATGCCTCAGTTCACTGCTGAAGAGGCTAGCATTGAAGAAATGGAAGATGAAGATGTGGACGTTGGCTGCTCCACTCCAGTGATGAATTATGAATTCTGGGAAAGTCAGCATCCCAACTCTCCAATGTTCACACCTTTACAGCAAATACCTCAGTCCCTTGTCCAAACTGTTCAAATGGGCTCCGAAGAAACTCACCCCACTTCATATGTACGTGAAGAAGTTCCAGCCACTAGTGCTGAAGAAACTGCTGCTGCTGAACATCTGAAGACGCACACTGCCACTGAAGAGGAACCAGAAATTCCTCAGCCTAAAGAACCTGAGATTGCGATTCATGAGGTTGTGATGCAACTCACTGACACTCCTCTACCCAAGCCAAAGGATCCATTCTCCAGGAAGCAAAAATTCAAGGCTGATGAGTTCTTCGGCGAGCACGTATTGTTCACAGACTACAACCCCTATGACTCTGCTTGCATTAGGAAGAGGCGTTTCTGGACTGCCAGCAAGGCTAATTTCTATTCCTCAGTGATGTTCAACAAAAACAAAATCTTCTACCATGAGCACATTCCTCACGTGGATATGGAGTCTCTGCCGTGCTTCATGCCAGTCCTTAGTGTTCTTCACGACGCTGGACTGTTAAATTTCTGCACTGACATCTGTGATTGGAATGAAGAACTCATTCTTCAATTTTATGCGACGCTGCACATCACAGGAGATTCTGAAGATGTGAATTCATGGGTACTGGACTGGATGTCTAAAAACACTCACTACACGGCACCAGCTACTGAATTGCTTCGTGCCTTACCACTCAGTCCTCCCCTTGAAGCTGCTCGTTGCGCCTACAGTGAACCTGAGCTTACAAATCACTACATGCAAGTTCTGATGAAGCCTTTGAAGCCAGGTCAGGCCCCACGAACCAAATTCCTCGTGAAGGAATTACTATATGTGCCAAGAACTGTCTATCGCATTCTGACGAGAACAATGAGTCCCATAAAAGGCCACAACTCATCTGATCAGGAAATTGTTGGCATCATGAAGAATCTGGTATTCAATATCGTTCATGGCATTCCTGTCAATTATCATGATTTCTTCATGAGGACTCTGGCAAATGTTGCACTTTCTCCGTTTGAGCTGAAGCCTTATGCGCCCTGGATCATGAGATTCAGGACAAGGACTTCCCTCAACTACAAAGCTGATTTTCAGAATCACCTCAGCTACTTGCCCCCGATTGAAGTCCTCAAGCGGACCTATTCCTCAGTTGACGAAAAGGGCAAGGCACCAGCTATTATAGATGAAGGCATTCGTCCATTGGATGGTCAGTTTTGCAAAGCTGCATCTTATTCCACCAATGATGACTCTGCCACACATGACTCCGCCAATGCACCCACGTCTACTCCTCAAGCCACTGCTCCTCGTGTGATGACTGACCGTGGGCTTCTGCTGAGTCTTCACCAGAAGGTGGATCGAAATCATGAATGGGTAAAGCGTTAGTTTGGTTCATTTCTTCAGAACATGATTGCCACACACAATGCAGTGAAGAAAAACCATTACTACCTCCATGAAGTTTTCAGTCGCACCTGGGCCATTCTGTCACATCTGTATGGTGAAGAAGATCTCAAGAACATGGGTCTCAAGGAAGATTTTGACTGGTCTGCACCTCCACCGAAGAAATTCAAAAAGGTCAAGGTTCCTTCCTTGGTGGCCAGCTCATATTCCTCATCGCGCGACACCGATGAGCATGAAGACTTGGATGACACTGCAGTAGGCCCTTCCACGACAAATGACCCCAACAACGCTGGCGCTCCTTCATCAACTTGATATTCTTCAAGGGCGTTAGTCCTCATTTTCGATCCTTTTGGTCATTTGATGACAAAGGGGGAGAATTTTGAGTTAGTCTTCAAGCAGGTCTATCTATATGGGCGTTTTTCTGCTAAGTTACAACTCCCGTTCTTCTGAAACTTTATTGGATCAAGTTGTAAAATTAAACCTGATGGTGTTCTGATACTCTTGATGCTTTTTCTGCATGCTTATTCTTCATATATGTTAATGCACGCATGCTGAATTACATCAGTCACCATATTTCATCATGCATTCCAAATTCTTCATTATGATATGTCAAATGCGTGTATGAATTACAAGATATAGGGGGGTATCTCCATGATTCTACTCTTCAAGTGTGCAATGCTTCAAAAGCAAATTCCTCGCCATGCACATATTCAGGGGGAGTTCTTCTAAATCTTGCAATCAAATTCCTCAATATCAGTATTTACACTTCATATGTTTATCCCTGTTGAAAACTTAACCTATATTGTCATCAATCACCAAAAAGGGGGAGATTGTAAGTGCATCTAGTGCCCCTTAGTGATTTTGGTGTATTGAAGACTTATAGATTAAGGGACTAATGCGTTTTTGAGTGTACACAGGTCTACAAGTCTATGGGGAGTTTGATATTTACACAGAAAGTCGACCCCTAAAAATGAAGTTCTTCGACTGAAGACTTTGGATTTCTGAAGACTTTCTGAAGACTTTGAAAGTGAAGAAATTGGTGTGACCTTGAAGACTTGGTATTCATTTGAGGAATATGAAGCGTGAAGACTTTTGTTTTCATAGTTTCATTTTCTCTTTCTTGAGTCATAGGAAACACCGCACTGTTAAAGGGGGTCGAGGAAATACTAAGGAAATATTTCCATGTGATGCTCAACTCAAAATCCTACACCTACCAATCCCTTCGAGTGAAGCCATTGGAAATCTCATACAGTTCAGTCATATTCTTTAGTGACAGAGACGGAGTTCTTTTGTTCTCTGAGGAATTTGTTCTGACTGAGGAGTTAGGAATTCACCAGTGCAGATTGCCTACATAGTGAGGAACATGATAGCCCTGAGGATTTTGCTACTCAAAATTCCGACCGTTGCTGTGCTATGCGCCAGCTGTCCCAAAATATCTACCCACCTAACGGTCATATCATTGAAGGGCATTTATGTCTTATCATGTCGGGCTGCTCCCTAGGCTATAAATAGCCGCACCCTAGAACCACTAGCTGGTTGGCTGCTCCGAGAGAAACTGACACTTGTCATTTAAGAGCATCCCCTCCTCCGAGGACTTTGAGCAAAAATCATCAAGTGAGGAAAACCAAAACCCAAACCCAAACCCAAACACCTACAAACCCAAAGTGATTGAGCATCACTTAAGAGATTGATCCTGCATGGATCCCACACTTGTTACCTTTGAAGACTGTGCTTCTTCCAAACGGTTAGGCGTCAACGTCTAGAGCATCCAAGAGGAATTGTGGATCACCGAGTGACCAAGTTTGTGAAGGTTCGGAAGTCACCCGAAGACTTACCACGAGTGATTGGGTGAGGTCTATGTGACCTTAGCTCAAGGGGAATACGGTGAGGACTGAGTGTTCTGAACTGCGTGTTCAGAACTGGGTGTCCGGGACTATGTGTCCTCAGGTTTAAATACCTAGCCGCCCTAACCAGACGTACAACTGTTACATCAGTTGGAATTGGTCTACCAAATCATTGTCTTCACCAAGTTACCTGGTTCCATTTCCTCAACTCTTTCATTTCCTCATATCTGTGTTTGAAGACTTTGACTGAAGACTTTCTCAATTTCCTTAGTTCAATTTCTTCAGTCAGTTTGTCTTCATCCTGTGTTATCCTATGCTTACGCTTTCTGTACTCTGTGCCTGTCTTCATTTTATCATGATGACTATGCTTGTATTCTGTTATGTTTACTTTTGAGTATTTATTCCGCTGCTAGTAGTTCTTCGCTAAGGAATTTCCTCCCCTGCAAATTCCTCAGTGAAGAATTCATAAAAATTGCCTATTCACCCCCTCTAGTCGATATAACGCACTTTCAGAGGACCGATGTCATTTGCATTCATTACTATTAATTTACATTGAGTATGACTTGACTGGATCTCTTTTACCATGAATTACAATGTCTAGTCAGTCCTTGTTCTTTAAAGGTGCTCTAGATTTATGTTTTGCGGTCTCAGAAAGGGCTAGCGAGATACCATCTTGTTATATCATATTATGATTGTTTTGAGAAAGTGTTGTCATCCGAGATTTATTATTATTTCTCGCTAGTTGATTATGCCATTGATATGAGTAAACTTGAGACCTAAACGTTATTGTGAATGTGGTTAGTCATAATCTTTGTTGAAAACTTGAATGCTGGCTTTACATATTTACAACAAAAAGAGCAAACAGAGTTTGTAAAAGTTTTTCTTTATCACTTTCAGTTTATCAACTGAATTGCTTGAGGACAAGCAAAGGTTTAAGATTGGGGGAGTTGATACGTCTCCATCGTATCTACTTTTCCAAACACTTTTGCCCTTGTTTTGGACTCTAACTTGCATGATTTGAATGGAACTAACCCGGACTGACGCTGTTTTCAGCAGAATTGCTATGGTGTTATTTATGTGCAGAAACAAAAGTTCTCGGAATGACCTGAAACTTCACGGAACATATATTTGGAAATAATAAAAAATCCTTGCAAAATATGAAGACCAGGGGCCCACCACCTGTCCACGAGGGTGGGGGCGCGTCCCCCTACCTTGTGGGCCCCCTGGAGCTCCTCTGACATCAACTACAACTCTATATATTTGCTTTCGGGGAGAAAAAAATCAGAGAGAAGGATTCATCGCGTTTTACGATACCGAGCCGCCGCCAAGCCCTAAAACCTCTCAGGGGGCTGATCTGGAGTCCCTTCGGGGCTCCGGAGAGGGGAATCCATCGCCATCGTCATCATCAACCATCCTCCATCACCAATTTCATGATGCTCACCGTCGTGCGTGAGTAATTCCATCGTAGGCTTGCTGGACGGTGATGGGTTGGATGAGATCTATCATGTAATCGAGTTAGTTTTATAAGGGTTTGATCCCTAGTATCCACTATGTTCTGAGATTGATGTTGCTATGACTTTGCTATGCTTAATGCTTGTCACTAGGGCCCGAGTGCCATTATTTCAGATCTGAACCTATTATGTTTTCATCAATATATGAGAGTTCTTGATCCTATCTTGCAAGTCTATAGTCACCTATTATGTGTTATGATCCGTTAGCCCCGAAGTGACAATAATCCGGATACTTTTCGATGATGACCGTAGTTTGAGGAGTTCATGTATTCACTATGTGCTAATGCTTTGTTCCGGTACTCTATTAAAAGGAGTCCTTAATATCCCTTAGTTTCCATTAGGACCCCGCTGCCATGGGAGGGTAGGACAAAAGATGTCATGCAAGTTATTTTCCATAAGCACATATGACTATATTCGGAATACATGCCTACATTACATTGATGAATTGGAGCTAGTTCTGTGTCACCCTAGGTTATGACTGTTACATGATGAACCGCATCCGGCATAATTCTCCATCACCGATCCATTGCCTGCGAGCTTTCCATATATTGTTGTTCGCTTATTTACTTTCCCGTTGCTATTGTTACAATCACTACAAAATACCAAAAACATTACTTTTGCTATCATTCCCTATTGCTACCGTTACCACTACTATCATATTACTTTCTACTAAATACTTTGTTGCAGATACTAAGTTTCCAGGTGTGGTTGAATTGACAACTCAGCTGCTAATACTTGAGAATATTCTTTGGCTCCCCTTGTGTCGAATCAACAAATTTGGGTTGAATACTCTACCCTCGAAAACTGTTGCGATCCCCTATACTTGTGGGTTATCAACCAGCAAGATATTTGCTTCAGCAGGTAGCATTGTCTGCTCTGAAGACCTTGTTTTCACTCCAGATTTCTCCATCACCAATTCAAATGGCTGATGCACTGGAAGACCAGTTGAATATACAAACATTGTCGACAAAAGCAATGAGCAATACAAAAAAGGACGACATGATATAATTCACATATATGACGCTTGGCTAAACAACATGGCATTGCATAATTCACATATATAATGCTTTGCAACAAGATAGAATTGCATAATTCACATATATAATGTCTTACAACAAGATGGCATTGCATAATTCACATATATGGTAATTAGACACTAAACAGGTGGCATTCACACAAAGCATGTCTAAACTAAGCAACTGGCATAGCAATGCAAGATACCATACGCACGATATGAGCAACATAACCCTGCCAAGTTAGAGCACGCACCTCGGGGGGGGGGGGGAATAGGACTGGTCATATGTCTCTGAATCCTCCTCTGAGGAGTTATCTGTAACCAGCAAGGCATGCGCTTCATCAGATAGCATTGTCTGCTCTGAAGACCTTGTTTCCACTCCAGATTTTTCCATGACCGTGCCGAATGGCTGATGCACAGGAAGAGTAATTGAATGTACTAAAATTGTTGACAAATTTAACACGTAATAAAAAATGATGTCATGATATAATTCACATATAAGATGACTGGCTAACCAGGGTGGCATTGCAAAATTCACATTTATGATGCCTGGCTAAACAAGATGGCATTGTATGATTCACATATACGATAAAGAAACTAAACAGATGGCATTGACACAAAGCATGTCTAAACTAAGCAGATGACATCTTTGATGTATACAGTAAGCAATGCAAGGCACCATATGCATGATATTACCAACATCAGCATGCCAAGTTAGAGCGAAGACCTCATGGGGTAAATAGGAGTGGTCTTCTGCTTCTGAATCCCCCTCAGAACAGTTATCTTCCTCTTGATTACGATCCGAAATGGGTGGAGGGGGCTGCCTTTGCGCCCACCATGGAGTGATGTCTGCATGAAATTTTATTTCGACGCAAGGCTCGTCTCTTTTGCTCTACATGTTCAGTTCCGTTGTGTACAATTACTGACATGCATAGGAATAAAACATAGTGAGATTATGTAAGGAGTGCATGCACAAATCTAGAGTGATGGTAGCAAACTGTGGATAGACCCAAATCCAATGATAGCAGGCAGATAATAGCTTTAGTTAAAAAATACAGATAATGGCTCCTTTAATGTTTGTTTGCACCCAACATGAAACACATAGTAGACACCCGATATTAACCAGATAGTAGACAAATAGTACTGATTCCTGCCCCAATATGTACCCCACAACCATTTAAAAACTCAACTTTCAGCATAAGTTTGGACCTGACTAGGAGTCTAATAGGTGAACACGATGATAAAGTAGCATGTCATCATATTAAGCGATGCATAACGTAAGCAGAAACGGAAGAGTGCGACCTCTCTAGCGGAACCGTGTAGTCCTAAAGGTCATCTGCTCAGTTGATGATGGTAATGCAGTTGTCGTGGTTGCTGGTGGCGGGGAAGAAGATCTGAGGCAGCGAAAGATAGTCTGGAGAGCGGATCCCTACTGTGGTGAACCCTTCCATCATTGGAGCAGCTGAGCTGGGGCAGAACACAGCACCGCAGGAGCAGGACAAACCACACAAGGTTTTCTTTGACACATATTTGTAACAGAAGTAATTGTGTAAGGGCTTGTTTGAATTTGAGGATTCTAACAATGCAGGGATAGGAAATAGACAGGAATAGGATAGGAATGCACATGCAAAATAGAGAATTTAAAAACCCAGGATTTCTGCCGATCTGGGTGTTTGGTTCACAAGAATTGGAAGAAGACATGATTCAAAGAAGCATGGTGAGATTAAGTCAAACCACAAGAAAATGTACGGTTATAATGCTATTATGCAACTATCTCTTAGTCTTGTGCTTCCTGAATAGGAATTTGAAAAGGAGGACAAGTGGAAATTAAAATTCCTACGGTTTTTCTTTCAAGGAGAGACTAAAGGAACAAATCCTACAGTTTTCCTTTGCTCCATTCCTTTGCACCAAATTCATGAAAAGTAGTACCATAGGAAACTTTCCAATTCCTATGTTTTTCATTCACTTTTCCTTTCAAGCACTGGCAATTCTAGTAGGCAGGCTTGAGCAAGGAAAAGCCTACACTAAAAAATGTTTTTGTGCTACTTCTATTACTTTGGACCCAGGCCACTGCCCTACTAGCTCAGCTCCCAGGGCCATCGACAAATGCACAGCTCAAACGCGCAGAGATAAATAATGATGGCATTCAAGAGAGTCCATCACGGATAGCTAAGTTTCCTGGTACCTCACTGCTTGTCATATAGTGGGATAAAATAATCGTATTTCCCGTTACTCTGTGTGCTCAGTGGATAATATATATAACATGCAGAGTAAAAAAGAGATGCAACAAGTGTACAACCTCTTTGATGAAGCCATGTCGATCTCAGCGTGATTGGGTTGGCCGGTGAGGATGCTCCGGCTGACTTGGCTGTCAGAGGAGGGGAAGAAGATCTTAGGCGTCTGGAGATGGAGCCAGAGGTACTGCTCCGCTATGATGGAGGGTTTCGTCGTTGGAGCAGCTCCGGCGAGTTGTACAGCGCCGAGACTAAAGCAGGACAAGAGAGACAACGTTAACCTGAGTGGAATTCTAATAGCATCTCTAATAGATGACGTAAAATACATAACCACAAAGTGCTAGATGTAAAATACATCAGCCGCTCATCTCTGAACTTAACTGTCGAAACTAAATTTAACTGTCGAAACTAAACTTAACTATCAAAACTGAATTTTTGTGTCGAAACTGAACGCACTAGAGGTGAGGCTACACGTTAGTCGACTGACTTTTTCATCTCTGGTCAGTCGGTTTTACAGCCGTTGGATACGAAATCAAGGGCCTGTAGTTCATCTTCAACCTCCACCCCCCTGAGCCGCTAGCCACCATCGGGCAAACAGCCGCCCCCCGCCGCCCATGGCCGGCGGTGCGCCGCCCCGCCCGCCCCGAAAACACACCCCACTGCCGGTCCGCCGCCGCCCCGGCCATCCCGCCAGGCCCCCCCGTGCCGAGCTTTTTCTCCGGCGATCCCCACGCCACCGCCCCACCACCGCCGGCGACAACCGCCCCCACCCTGAACCCTAAGATAGATAGTGGGGTACCTCTCCGGCGAGCCCCTCTCCCTGCTGCGGCTAGTTCTTCCTTAACTCCGGCGAGCCCCCCACCCCGTGAAAATCGACTAACCAAAAGTTGATTCAGTCGACTGAAGTATAGCTAAATCGGAGCAACATCGCAAGCAAGAGAAAGAGCCAGAGCAGCAGCGAGAGCAAGAGCAAGAGTAAGAGCAGACAAGGCAGGGGACCGAGAGCAAGAGCAGAGCAGAGCAGCAGTGCGAGCGAGAGCTAAAGCAGCAGCAACTCCTACTGATGTGCATGTCACTGCCGAGGGAGCGACGCCGTGGAGGAAGTGGCCGGCGACGCCGCCGTGGATGGAGCCACGCCGTGTCGGCTCGGGACTGAGTGTCGGTAGCACTGTGAGATTGAATCAAGAAGAAAATGCGGCGATTAGGGTACAACCTCTTTGGTGACGCCAATTAGGCCACAACTTCGTCCGAGGAAATGGTGATGATGATGCTCTTCTGATGGTGCAAGTGAAGATGGCGGTGTGGGAATTGAGGTGGCATGAAAGACGAGGGGAACATGGGGGCAGCTCCTTGGAGGTGGAGGACGGGGTGGTTGAACCGGTGGGACGACCAGATCAACGACGGATCCTCATCCGGTACGGTGGATGAGGGACGTCGAGGTGTTGCTATGGAAGACGTTGTCAGGGAAGAGGCTCCGGCTGGGTGGCAGACGGAGGAGGGTGTGGGGCTTCGCGGGTTTTCCCGACCTCGGTGTACGAATGGGTGGGCGGATGGGATGGGAGTGGGGAACCATGGCTTAGGGACGCGATTATCCAAAATGTGGGGTAAGTTACGAAAGTACCCCCACCTATTTGAGGCGGTTCTTTCAGTTCAGGGGTATCACGGGCATTTCGTGTGTGGGGATTTCACAGGAGGTGGGAGTTTTCGCGCGCATTGTAATTTTGGAATAGCAAGGCGCGGGTTGAGATGGAGGGTGTTGTCGGAGCACAACGAGACAAAGATATATCTTAAATATTTCGGGCTAACAAGGCGCGGGTTGAAATTTCCGGACAAGCCTAATGTGTACTATACCAAATCAATTCGCACTACAAATGTCATTCAAAACTTTGAATTCATGTTATGTTCAATTAAAATATTTCGCTGCGTGTATAATGCATGCAACCTACTACTCAAATGAATGTTTTAGTGCATTCCAAACGTATATACTACCGCTTCAATATGAACTAAATTTGAATTCATTTCTCTATTTGAATAAGATCTACAATAATGATTGTTGTGAAGTCTAAGCATTTGAATTCATTTCTCTGTTTTAATAAGATCTACAATCATCATTATTGTCAAGTTAAACCATCGTTTGTGTATTATCTTCACAGCACACCACATGATTAGTCTCGAGTTACATATGAACTATGTGTACTATATGAACTCGAACTCGATTTTTTGAATCCACATTATGTTGATTTCAAATCATAGTACATTTCAAGCTCTAGCTAGATCTTCATAATCTGAACCATGTCTCATATGTATAATGTGTTTATCACATTATGTATGGCGCCCCGCCCCCTACGCCTACAAGTATTTAGATGTGAGTTGCAAATACCACACATTACCACAAATTCAAATAAAATGTGAGAATGTTCGATATATAGTATTGTTTAGATTGTTCGATATTTAGTTGTAAGCTGCAAATGCCACACATTATCACAAATTCAAATAAAATGTGAGATTGTTCGATGTATAGTATGGTTTAGATTGTTTGACATTTAGCTATGAGTTGCAAAAGCCATGCATTATCACATTATGGTATAACATGTGCAAAACCACAACACACGTATCACCGCTATATTCATGCATGCATATGTTTAAAACACTATGATCTCCTATTTAGATATATGAATCCACTTTCATATCAAATTATGATCTTTGCTAGTCTCTTACACCCACACAATCCTCTAACCTTTGTAGCTACCACTAACTTTCTCTCGTGCATGCACACGCCCTCCTCACCCTCCCCCTCCCTCAGCATTCAATCCATCGCGCACATTCATTTTTTCTTTAGGTCGTTCTCCCACAGTCTCCACAACTCCTTTCTGACACACACCGATCGATAAACCTCTCCAGCGATGTCTGCCTACAACATACACACGCACCTTCAATCTCCTCCTTTATGTGTCCTTGCCTCGTGTCTCTCATATAGTCTCAAACACGTGTAAACTCTCGCCCCTCTTTTCATCGATCTCACAACCGCACACTCCTCCCCCTATATAGCTAGTAGCTGGACCTCTCGCACCACCTCCTAGCTCCATTCTCTCTATCTATCTATCTCGCCGGGCCTTATTTGCCTCTAACAAATGGACGTACACCGACCGATATCCCGCTATACATATAGCTAGCTAGGTCCTTATAACTCTTTTTGCCCACGTGTTGATCGATCTACCTCATTAGTTATGTCTCTCCCTTCCTCTGACAAACAAAAATTGATCTACCGATCTAGTTAGGTTTGCTTACCAAACACATGGTTCCCCTTCATCATCCATGGATGCGTCCCAACAGATATATCACGCACAGGCACACACAGAAACACATCCCCACTCTTATTGATAATATTGCAGTTCCACCCTCAGTTTGTCTAGTAGGCCTCTCCCACCATCTTCGAGAAGCAACTCCATCACCCATCCAGCACTCTATCCCTCTCCCTCCCTTTGTCTCCTCTCTCTCTCTCTCTGTCCCATCCTATTTCCCGTCCTTCAGTTATGTATGGATGTCGATCGATCTCCCTCAAGACATAGTTGGGTCTCTCCTTCTCAACACATATACGAGTCGTTCTACCCTATAGTTAGGCCTCTGCCTACCCCTCCCCCCACCCCCTCCCACACACACACACAACGATACATCGAGCGCTCTAGTCATGTCTCCCTGCCACACACAAACTTGACCTGTGCCCTTTGACGTTCCGGTAGGTCAGTCACCCTATATCTTTGACTTGCACACACACACAATTTCGATGGCTCTCTTCATCGATCTCGCACCGACCCACTTGATCCTAACTTCGACTCTATCGATATCTATGGCCCCTCCCTCCCTTCTTGTGGATCACCCGCTGTCTATATATGATATGGATAGGCCTCCAGTTCACACACATTGCATGCAAAATTTTGTTTGAGATGTCATCGACACATATTCCCACATATACATTCACGAAATCAACCCCCCTCCCAAAACAACAAACACTCACGAACGCACAAGCCATTTGTCTAGGTTTGTATCTCTCACACACACCCATGCAGGTGGGGGCTTGAACGGAGAGAAGAGGTGCACGCACGGCGCACGTACTCCCATCTCTTTCCCAACCACACCCGCACGGGTACACGGTGGAGCTCATTTCTATACGAAAAGGCAGCCCACGCGGTAATTTGACATGTGTACTGGTTGTCCACTAGATGGAGGGAGGATCGTCTACCACGGGTGAACAAACAAATTGCGACTTGACGCGTTATGTTAATAAAGAGGCAAACCATGTGGGGCCTACCTTAGAGGCAAGGCTCTATACAGTGGAGTACTTTTGATGTGTCCCGTCAACTCGCAGAATGAGGAGAAGCTTGCTTAGTATGCCGTCTCCCCCGCCCACGGGCGTGGTGGCTCGCGGGATGAGGTGAAGCTTGCTTACTAGTAGTAGTACTGTACGCCTTATGCCTGCTCCCTCGCCCACGCGCGCGGTGGCTCATAGGACAAGGAGAAAATTTTACTACTCCCTCTGTTTACACCTCGTCCCTACTACTACCTTGGTTAGAGAGATTATCATATTGTGTGGAATATATATGCCCTTTAGTAGATTTCAATATGAACTACTAGTACATACTCCAAACACTGATGTATATAGATGTATTTTAGAGTGTAGATTTACTCATTTTGCTCTGTATGCAGTCCATATTGAGGCCCTGTTTGGTTCATAAGTCCTCGGACTTTTTCTAGTCCCACCTAAAAATTCCCTACTCCTTACTCCCTGTTTGTTTTCAGGGACTAAAAAGTCCCTAGTCCCTCCCTAGAGGTTATTGAATGACCATGTTACCCCCAGTATACAGAAAAATAACAACCAAACAACACCATGGGGAGGCGGGGCAATGGGTGTAGGGAGGGGCATTGTAGGAAAAGTCCCCAAAAATACTATTATTGAGAGTCTTCTTCATTAAGTCCCAAAAAGCAAGTTTTAGTCCCTAGTAGTCCCTCCTGTTTGGTTAAAAAGTCTCTAAGAGGGACTTTTTCTAGTCCCTACACTAAAAAGTCCCTGGAAACAAACACCCCCTGCATAAATTTGAGACACTTATGTTGGAACGGAGGGAGTACATATTTGCTATGATCTGTCAATCATTGAGATGCAATAGCATGCATGTTAGTCTCCTTTGTATTTGATGAAATGTTGCAACAGGCAACCTTGGACGCAAGATACATGTAACAGAAGCTGGAAGCTTCATAGCATTGTACTATCTCGCTGATAAATTACAGTATGTACTATACTAGTACTTCCTCCGTTCATAAATATAAGTCTTTGTAGAGATTTCACCATGAACCACATACGGATGTATATAGATGCATTTTAAGTGTAGATTCATTCATTTTGTTCCGTATGTAGTCCACCTAGTGGAATCTCTAGAAAGACTTATATTTAGGAATGGAGGGAGTACTATGTAAAGAGTTAGGTGTCGCACGGTGTCCAGAAAATATGGTGATAGTGTGAGGTGGGCCATGTAATCACCGAGCCTGCGTGTTTTCACTGCTCTTGCACTCCTCCGCTGTAAGAATGGAGAAAATTGTAATCTAGTAGTACTACCTCCTTTCGCCGAAAGTGTGGGACATCCAGCAGTCCTACCACCTCAGTAATAATGACCAATGAGCCATCAAATCACATAGACCCAACAGTAAGTTGGACGGATGAAGCAACCATCACTCATGAATCCGCTTCTCCCTTCCACGTGGGCGCCAGTGAGAGGTCGCGTCCGCTCTTCCCGGGCATGAATGCGACATCGATTTTGTGGAGTGGCGCTGACCGTTTCAGGCGGGAAGCGCGCGGGCGATGGAGGGGCTTTGGGTGGGCCATGCTAGTTAGGAGCGGGCGTGGCAGCTGTCCGCCTGTCCCTACCGGACGCCCGAAAACAAGAGGATGCACCAACTCTCATGGATAAAATCGTACACTACACACCATCTCTTTGTAGGAGTTGGTCGATCTGTCGCTCTCTCTAACACACATGATGTTAAACACACACACACACACACGCACACACACAGGTTCATAGAATAGGAAAATCGTGCGGGTGCAAAGCCACAGGAAGTGAGATACAAATGGAGTGCGTACAAGAAGCGAAGAGGTGACGAATATTCCATCAAACCTGGACTGAGGAGTAGTACTCCCTCCGTCTAGGTGTCAAGTCATCTTACGGAAATCAAATATTCCCAAAATGTTTAGGCTTCGTCCATTAACTTCGCATCTCAATCCCTTCATGGCCTCGTTGCTAGCGAGCATTGTTACTTAGGGAGCGTTTGGATCCTTAGAAAGAACAACTTATAGCATAGCCGGGCAAGGTTAGGCGTTTGGAACTGTTAAAATATGTTAGCTTTTGTGGGCCAGCTAGCTTGGGTGGGCTAGAAAAACCTTGCTAGCTCAGGAGAGCCAGATCGGCTCGCTTCCGCCGGCAAACTTCGTGTAGTAGTAACATAGACTAGTAACATATGCATGTTACTAGTCCAAGGTACTCAAAACTATGACCAGCCTAAGCAATGTAACCAAACGCTCCTTACTCTGCCATGTTATCTCCCCCGGAAACCCAATGCATGGAGCGCAACTACGCGTTGATCAGTCAAGAAATCAAAGTCAGCTTGCATGCGAGTTAATACGTGGCCCTGCATGGTAGCTAAAACGGCATCTCTTAGTTGTTTGGATTAATTGTTGCGTTTAGAGACAGAAATCAGGGCTTTGATTGGAGGAATGACCGGTCAAGTTTCTCCTTCTCCTCCAATCTGCTTGCACCTTAGGTCCTGCTGCACCTTCTAACGTGACTTATTACACCTAGATGGAGGGAGTCGTACGAGACACGGTGGCACACTGACTTAGGTCGAATACAAGTGCCCAAAATTGTGTGCATGTTATAATAAGGATTCACTTAAAATAGTACGTGAGCGAACAGGGGGGTCAATTGGACAGTGTTCCCGAGCAGTAGCGAGATGTGTGAGGTAAGATACACCACTGGCACTTTTAATTTTTCTTATTAATTTGTTTGTTTCACCCTCTGACTGGTGGGACCCAACGTACTATGTGGAGAGAGGTAAGGTGACTAAGGCTGCATTATTTCTGCACCACTGTGGATAGTCTTACCACCAAAGCCACATGACACAATTATGATTTAAATCCCAGTGACTCCCACAAAAAAACATGGCATGCTTGTCACACGAATGCAGGAACATATAAAAGGTTATTTTCCTCTCGTTGAACATAACGGGAGGGTTGTGTAGCTGGTTAGCCTGTTTGCTCATCAAACTTGAGGTCTCGGGTTCGATAACTACACTTGAGCATAATTCGTACCAGGAGGATTCTTTGACTGCTCAAAATGGATGGATACGTAGCTATACAATCAGCTGGAGCCTCGGCGCTTGTTTTCTAGGGTTTTCACTCTTCACACTCTCTCCATTATATATATACATGCTGGAGCCTCTTGTAGTTGCTCTGTTCACACTCTCTCACCCTCTCCAGATCTAAACAAGACTTCATTGGCCTCTCTCTCTCTCTCTCTCCCCTCACTGCTGGTCTGCTTGTAGTTGCTCTCTTCACACTCTCTCACCCACTCTAGATCTAAACAAGACTTTGTTGGCCTCTCTCTCTCCCCTCACTGCTGGTCAAAGAGCCAGCAGGATCCGTCCACCGGGAAGGGAAGGAGGCTTAACGTTGTCGCCGTCGGCGAGGGAGGGAATCCACTACCAGTGCAGCTGTTCACTTTCACCCAGCGGCGCGCGGGAGGGCCTCCGACCCCTTCTTCACCGCCGTACATAGTGTGGGCCAAAGGGCCTCCGGTCGCCCACCAAACCACACCCCAAGAACCTTAAGGTATAATTTACTTATTCCACATGCATTGATCTAGCTGCATGTGGGCTTTTTCCGCTTCTGCACTCGAATCTAGGTGTTGGATCAAATAGGAAAGTAGTGGGGAAAGTTGTATACCATGAATCTAGGACGTGGTTCAAAGAGGAAAGGAATGGGGGAAAGTAGTGGGAAAAGTGGTATAGCATGAATCTAAGACGTGGTTCAAAAAGGAAAGGAAGGGGGAAAGTTGTATCGCATGAATCTAAGACGTGGTTTAAAGAGGAAAGGAATGGGGGAAGTGGTGGGGAAAGTTGTATAGCATAAATCTAGGATGTGGTTCAACGAGGAAAGGAAGGGGGAAAGTACTAGTACGGACTGGCTATCTAGCACCTACATTGGTCGAAAAGGGAAAACAATGACAAACGCAGTACGCACATCTGTAACGAACTGATCTTTTGTTTTGGGGGACAAGGCTGTAGAGTTTGAGCAGGACTAGATTTGCTGCGCTCACATAGGGAAAGGTGCCTAAAGATAACAAAACTAGGACCAACACAAATATGCTCCTTGGTTGTTTGTTCTTTGTTGCAACAGACTATGCATCACCACAGTACATTGGTAGATGCACATGGTGCTGGTGCGTCCATTGTCCCGTGCAACTCATTAGCTGTTGTTAATCTAAGGCCCTGTTTGGTTAAAAACTCCCTAGTCCATACCTGCTTGGTTCCAGGGACTAAACATGGACTAGAGGTTATTAAATGACATGCTAAAAGACCATGTTACCCCTAGTAATGAACTAATAGAGACAAGGTGTGATGCGTGGCAGGGGCAACTGTTGGGAAAAGTCCCAAAAAGACTCTCCCTCGAGGTCTTCTTTCTTTAGTCCCAAATGCCCACTTTTAGTCCCTAAAAGTCCCTCCTGTTTGGTTTAGATGGGACTAACACGGAGTTTTTTTAGTCCCTCCACCAAAATGTCCCTGTAAACAAACACCCTCTAATAATGCCGCTGGAAAATTGATGCAATGCCACAGTTAAAAGCAAATTACATATTTAACGAATTTTATTTTTGATATAATATCTCCGTTAATATTAATCAATGCCACTGTTTGAGAAATGCTATTGTCTTGCTTTCTTTCCCATTTAGATAAGGTAGATGCTTCTTTTTGTTGGCTTATGTGTCATCCACCGTTATTGACCACTAGTTGTTTCCTTTGCACCTCTCTGTAAATAGGGTTATCTACTTCACCTCGTTGCCATTGTGACCTTTTGTTGCACTGCACAAAACACTTCTGTTTTAGGAGTGTTTTGTGTAGTTCAACCAAAATGTCACACCGACAACGTTGCTTGGTTGCTTGATCTTAGTGGAACTGCACAAGAGGAGATCTTAGTTCCTATCCGTGTTGGCAAATTTGGCTCAGATCTTCTTCTTGTGAGTTGTTTGAATTCCACGTCATGAGAGGTCAGTACTAGCCTTCCTTCACATGATTCTGCAGTGTGCTTTCATATGTTGTGCTACTTGTACGGTAATGTTGCTTGATTTTAGTGAACTGCACACATGGAGACAAGACTTCCAATCTGTATGTGCACTGTAATGTCCCATTGAGGTAAGATAAGGATATTTCACAACTGTTGGCCTGTATTTTGCCACTTTCATTAGAAAATTAATGTCATTGTTTAGTGCTATACTTGTGCAACCTAATTGACATGCCAAATCTTACATTGAAGGTGAAGCTTGTCTGTTATTGAACCAAGTGATGAAGGGGAAGAACAAGCTAAAGGAAAACAAAAATCAACTCCCGGTGCTGTACTGAAGCACTGGAACTATGATGACACAAGTAATGATATAGTTTTGCATCTTAATTTATTGCTATGGCTCGAGCGAGCAATTGTTTTGCCACTCATTTGATGCCACTCTTAAGGTAATACGTAATTATCTCTACTTGTGCAAACAGGGATCTTCTTTGAAGATACCATATATTTTAGTGGAACTGCACAAGAAGATGTCGGAAACATTAAACTAATAGAGGAGTATATAGTAAGCATGGCCACCACAGTAGATAGCAACAGATGGTTCCGGAGAAGTGCTTCATCTGTATGCTCTACACAATAAGCCTCCTGACAAAGGTTGGTACTCGCCCACTGATTTCATCCATATGATTGAGTTTTGTCATCTCTATTGGTGTTGTGCTACTGTTTTGATACTGTCATGAAAAAGTGGTATTGTCCTTGAGAACTGCTTCATCTGTGATGTTTTAAATATTTCCTTTCCTTTTTTCGAGCAAACAGGGATGCTAGCATTTAGTTGTCCTCTTGTCTTTGCACAACGGGATCATCCTCCTCTGAAGAAGAATATGGAGTACGTCAAGTGACTAGTTCCGATTATGCCAGGATGAAGAAGCCCTGTCTATATTCTCATGACAAGGAGCAGTTGAAGGATGGTTACATTACTCCCCACAAGACCAACCTAACTTCAGCTCAGAAGGACTGACAATTCTCCATTTTCTTGGTGTGATGCGTGAGTACAATGTTTTTCTAGGATTCTTTCCGGTGAGTTCCATTTTTCTAAAAGTGTGCTCTACATGGATCATGTAGGTGCCTGTTTAAACTGTCAATTCATAGTACAGTTCGCTTTATACTAATCACTTTTTTGTATTTCTGCAAACAGGGGTGCTCAGCTTGATTTCAATGGGAACTGCACAAAATGTTCATGAATACATTGAATCATTCATTTCCACCACAAGAAAGGAGGTGCCAATAATTTCAAGGCGTTGCAACATATAAGGGCAAAATCATACAAGCTACGCGCGAATTTGGTTGATTTTGGTGGAACTGCACAAAAAGAACAGCTGGTTTATTTAGCACGAGGTGCCATGTCAATGTCCGAACTGATGGCAAACCCTGCCCATTCCACAATCGTAGGCATTTGATATTTTGGAATGGGACAACCTTGTCAAATTTTGCTCATTGATTTTAGCAAGAAGACATGCGTTTGATATTTTCGAATGGGACGCCCTTTGCTGTCAGCAGCGTCGATCCATTTTTTCTTTATTCTTTAGTTGTGAAGTAAATATTGGCTAAAAAGCTGCTCAAACTCTTTGTACTCATTCTGTTCCTTTTTACTTCGCACATTGTGAAAGTGCATAAATTTTTCTATAAGATTGGTCAAAGTACAGATACTTTGACTGCAGACAAAACTTGTATGCAAACTAGAAAGGACCGGAGGGAGCACATGTGAAACTGCTGCAAACGAGGTGATCACCCTGGGAATAATGCCAATACGTATTGTTTTGCATGTTCATCCAATGCCAGTGATACAAGATTTCGAACTAATCGAAATAAATTCATTCATACACGGTCGGATTTCATATAAACATGTCGGATTTCATTACATTTCATACATTCTTCAACTAAAAAGGCGTCCTTCTCCAACATAGCTCTCTGACTCCACGTCGCCGCCAAGAAGCTAACCGACCGTCAGTGGTCAACACGCCTAGCTTGCCTTCAACCGGAGGGTAGCAACGGTGGCCTTACTTGGACCCGAGCGGCGGCGACCTACCGTGTTCTACTCTTCCTCGTTTTCTGTGTGGCGCGGCCCCGTTGGCAGTGGGCAGGGCCTCGGCGGAGCCAGCGATGTCCTCTGTCTCGTTGCCGGCCGGCGGCACCTCGGCAGAGCGGGGGAAATCCTACCCCTCGTTTCCGGAAGGTTGGGGCTTCGGCGGAGCCGGCGATGTCCTCTACCTCGTCCTCGGTCTCGCCAAACAGCACCTCGCCCACTTCATCGCCCTCTTCGTAGGTGGCCGCAGCCTCCGCCACCCGCATGCGGTACCACCAGCGCTCGAGGCAGCCCTCAAGGGCGGAGCGGTACAAATCGAGCAGCGCCTCCTGCTCCGCCCGCTCCGTGGCGATCTGCTCCTCCGCCTGCAGGTGCTCCTGGAGGAGATGGTGGTTGTAGGCGGCATCGGCCCGCGCCTCCCGGAACTGCTCCTCACACTTCTGCCTCACTATGTCCATATATTGGGCACGGGCCTCGTTGATTGTCATGGTGCAATGCACCAGTGAGGATGGCGCGGAGGAGGGGGTTGCCGCCGGATCGTCGACTACCATGTTCTCCATTGGGACGTCATCGTCCTCCGGCTGCCTGCCGGCCAGCCAGTCAGCAGCAATGGCTTCCATCTCCTTGTGGTATGTCATACGCCCACCCCGAAGAGCGCGAGGAAGCCATGGTGGGAAGTAGTGGTGTGGACAGGTGAAAGGGTACGTATGCGGATGACTGCGGCTATGGCCGGTGCAGCAGTTTATATAGCAATGGTGGGTGGTGGAGGGACGGACGTGTGCCACCGGAGTAGCCGCCTCAGCAACCGCGTATCATTAATGTGGGGCGCAGAAGGACGGACGGACGACACTTGTGTCGTTTGAAGGCGGAGCAATCACCTGCACCGGGAAGCAGGGCGGGCGGCGCTGACCGTTTCCGGCGGAAAGCGCGCGGGGGCGAGGTAGGCGGTCTAGGTGGGCCAGGGCAGTCAGACTCGTGCTTGGCAGCGGGTCGTTCAAGTAGCCGGACATGCTGGCTTGCCAGCTAGCTTGCCGAGCTGAGCGACGACAATCAGACGATGGACGTAGCTTCCGACCAGGAGCCGGCGCCACTGTCCAAGCCGGTTCATGCCATGTTCACCATATAGCAGGTGCGGCCGCACTTCGACGCCCTAATGGAGGAAGAGCTACCGGCGCAGGAGGACCTGTGCTGCAACCTCCGTCTCCTCAACGAGCACCGGTGAACAAACGAACGACAATGCCGTCGCGGACATGTGGCCCTATGACCCTGGCTTCCCAAATGAGCAGTGGGCACTGTATCAGACCATCCGTAGGGCCCGCGAGGCCCTCTCCGTCGTCCTTCGAGTTGTTGCGCTCACCGTGGCGCCTCCGTCTCGAGTTGTCAACATGGTCAACGGACATGAGGATGAGGAGATGACTTTACTTGGAGAGGATGACAGTGGGGACCCACCAGGGCCATAGCCGCACGTATGCAGGTGCCTCCTTATTAGTATATAAAACTATAATTTTTTTTGCTTCCTCATGGTTTCCTGACATCACGGTCCCACCCCATTGTCAACCAATGTAGTCAATAAATGAGAGAATTGCACAAGAAGCGGCCGACAGCTGGGACCAACCAGCTCGAGTAGTATTTGTGTTTTTGAGGTGTGAGCACTGCAGAGTTTTTCTTGAGCGATATTTAGCCCAGATATTAATTTTTCTCCTTTGAACAACAACGAAAACATCACTGCAGGTATTAACTGGGCGGGTTGTGGCCCTTCTAGCCCGGGCCAGATATCCAGCCCAGATATTAATTTATTTCAAGCTGAAAATGGCTAGCCCAGCTATACTTTTTTTTAGGAATACCCAGGCAAGGTCAAGTTGTTATCCTCCACCCCGCTGGGCTGCAAATCTTTCCTAGGAGGGATGCATTAGGCTTAACAAGAAAATGGGCTTCAAGAAATAATAAATGGGATGTAATTATAAAAACTGGGCAGTAACTATAAAAAAATGCACCAAACACGTAATTAATTTATAAATATTATTTTTGGATATTGAAAATTTTAATTTCATTAATTGTTGCAAGCGCAATGTTTCGTTGGATTTTTACGTAATACAAATTTATATTGAAATTGTATTTAATATGACTAGAAATTTCGGGATAAAAATATTTCGGATCTCGTCAAAATATGGGAAATTCTATTGAATTTTGTTTTGAACGGTTGGTTGAAATGGGCTGTACTTTTAACAAACTGTAAATGGGCTGTAGTAAATTCCATTAGAATTCAAAAATTGGTTGCACATTTTTACAAATCTCAAATGGGCTATAAGTTCTCTGCCACACACTTGTGGCCTTACTAAGTTGACGCGTCGCCTAAAAAAAAGAGTTGACGCGTATGCAAGGCTTTGTTAACTTATAGTCAACACACAGTTCAAGCAACAGTGGCCGTTGGATGTCCATCCAACGGATGCCGTGCTTCTTCTTCAATCTCGGTTATTCTAGCTTCACCCGCCCAAAAAATGATTCCTCCCCCTAACATCTGGGGCGCACCGTTTCAGAAGCTGGCCTGTGGGCCTACTAAGTTGACGCGTACCAAGGGCTTTGTCAACTTAGTCAATATGCACGATTCTAGCTGCAGGGACCGTACGATGAACATCCAACGGCCGTCGTGCTTCTTCAACTTCTGGTCTTCTTGCTCCAGCCGCCCAAAGCAGCGCCGGTCATGCTGCCTGCTCCTGCCTCTCGTGGTCGGCTGTGCTGTCGCGGAGGCCTCACCGCCCCGTACTACTCCCACCGCTGGCCAGGCCATCCCTCCACTCACCCACACCCCATGTTATTCTGCGGCGACGACAGCCTCACACCGCAGCCGAACCAGTGAACCCTCGTACTCCTCTCCGCGTGGGCATCCACTACCACGTCTTCCAGGGCTCTGCGTCGTCTCCTTCCTAGGCCTCGCCGACGTCCACCGCCCTGGTGCTCTCGGTGCAGCGAGGTCAACGTGGTCAAGGAATGGCTTCCATCGGACATGGACTGTACGTGGAGAGGCCGACATCTGGGTCCATGGTCGCAGCAAGGAAGTGCCTCCTTATTATGTGCAAAATAATTATTCCTCCACCTAACAGCGGGGACCCACCGGATGGGCCACCGTATTTTGCGAAAAAATGTTCCCCCCTGACTGCTGGGACCCACCAGTTACATCTTCGCATGCAAGGAAGTCCGTCTGGGCAAAAAAACCATTCGCCCCCCTGACTGCTAGGACCCACCAGCTAGATCTTCGCACGCAAGGAAGTGCCTGACAGTCGGGACCCACCTGGTCGAAGCGTACGTCGCGTTGTCATTCTGGTCGCGAATATGTACGTACATACTGGTCGATGTAGAGGCGCGCACGTGTCATAGTAGAGGCGCGCACGTAGCATGTACACGTACAGTGGCCAGTGTGCAAGAAAGAAAATACGGCCATGTACGTACATACGGGTGGGGTCTCGAACGCCTACTCGCGCATACGTACGGCCAGGGCTCGTGTACATGGCTGGGTCAGAATGGAGAAACTACGCCATCATCGTGTTCATGGGGAGCCAACCAGCTGGGTCGGAACAGAATGCGTCGTCGTGTTCATCGAGAGGGCTTGGATGGAACAGACGATGGAAATGAGGCCTGGTGTACCGCAGAACGAAGGAAACAGCCTTGTGTTCGACCGGTCACATTCGTAACGGCATCCTGTTCATCGAGAGGGGTCTGGCGTACCGCAAAACGGAGGAAACGGACCTCCTACGGTCGAAATGGGGTCCTGTTGATCGAGAGGGGTGTGGCGTACCACAAAACGAAGGAAACAGACTTGTGTTGGAGCGCTACAGTCGAAACGGGGGTCCTCTTCATCGGGAGGGGTGTGGCGTACCGCAAAACGGGACTCCACGTGATACTGTTCATCTCCACAATCGACCCCCTCCAGCCTCCACAGGCTACTGTTCATCCACCGTCGACCTCCTCCAGCCTCCACCTGCGACCGTTCATCCACGGGCTCCTGTTCATCCAGCCTCCACCGCGTGCTACTCCATCGTCTACTGTTCAACCAGCCCTCTCCAGGGGCTCCTGTTCAACCACCCCTCCACGGGCTACTGTTCATCCAGCCCTCCACCTTCTACTGTTCATCCAGCCCTCCACCTTCTACTGTTCATCCAGCCCTCCACGGGGTCCTATTCATCCAGCCCCAACCGGCTCGATCGATCAGGGTCCTGTTCATCCAGAGGCAACACCACGGGGTCCTGTTCATCCACCCCCACCGGGAACTGTTCATCCAACCCCCCCAGCAACGCTCACTGTTCATCCAGAGGCAGCATCGATCAGCTTCAGTTGGCATTAGTAGCGAAGGAATCGCTCGACCAGGTTCAGTTAACAGCCATCGATCGATCGCTTGGGTTCAGTAACGCGTAGCCTACAGTGCAATCGCTCGAGTTCAGTAGGCGAACGCCTCGCTCGGGTTCAGTTAGAGCCCAATGCCTCGCACCCATGCGCGTGCATGTACGAGAGAAATGCGCAAACCTCCATGCATCGCTCGTGCCCGACCACCCACCATAACCGGGAACACCCCGATATTTTCCTCGCCCTCGCTTCTACCATGATTTTTTCTGTCATGGACGGCCCAAAGAATGTCATGCAGCTGCATCTCCGGCCCTCCCAGGACGAAAAGCCCATTTTCTGTCATGATTTTTTGTCATAGAAGTAGGAGCCCACCACATCTATGATGATACCGGGTTTTGTCACAATTATCGTCATAGAAGTGTCATAAGTATGACAGAAAAAAATTCGTTCGGCCCAAAATGTCATGAATGTGTCTTTTTTTTAGTGTTGACCACTTCCTTCTTGGTACTTGAAGCATTTCTGGCAGAACGTCTGGCTGCCTGCATGGTAGACTGCCGAGTAGAAGGTGAAGCTTGGACGGACTGCTTAGCAGACGGTTTATCTATGCCGGACCGCTAATCTGGCGGTGTTGCTGTGACAGACTGCTGGGCTGTAGGAGCAGAGGCATCGGACTGCTGACCATGTCTTGAAGCTATGTCGGGTTTCTACGAAGGTGGTGCCAACTTGTCGGTGTGCTGAGGAGGCTGTACCAACGCGTTGGTTTGCTGAGCACGAAGTGCTGACGCATTGGTATGCTGATCACGCGCCTGCAGACCGACAAACTGATGAGCAGTCGGTTCTGGACCTACAAACTTCTTAGCAGGCGGTTCCAAAGCATCAGACTGCTTAGCAGTCTGTTCCACCAGGTTGGTCTCCTGAGCATGTGCTGCAGCTGGGTCTCCCCCCTGCACTGCTTCAGCGGACGGCATCTGAACCGGTGGTGCGTCATCAGCAGTTGTAGGCCTTGCCACAGGCTGCTTTGGGGCGGAGGATGACATGGCCTGTACGCCACATAGTCGGTCCGGCTGATCACAGGTTGATGCATCAGCCCGCGAGAGCTGCTCTGGCAAGGAGAGCGTCACCAGTTGAGGGGCGTGATAACCCACAAGTATAGGGGATCGCAATAGTTTTCAAGGGTAGAGTATTCAACCCAAATTTATTGATTCGACACAAGGGGAGCCAAAGAATATTCTCAAGTATTAACAGTTGAGTTGTCAATTCAACCGCACCTGAAAGACTTAATATCTGCAGCAAAGTATTTAGTAGCAAAGTAATATGATAGTAGCGGTAACGGTGGCCAATGTAACAGTAGCAGTTTTGTAGTGATTGTAACCGTGGCAACGGAAAAGTAACTAAGCAAAGATCAATATGTGAAAAGCTCGTAGGAAATGGATCAGTGATGGATAATTATGTCGGATGTGATTCCTAATGCAACAGTTATAACATCGGGTGACACAGAACTAGCTCCAGCTCATCAATGTAATGTAGGCATGTATTCCGAATATAGTCATACGTGCTTATGGAAAAGAACTTGCATGACATCTTTTGTCCTACCCTCCTGTGGCAGCGGGGTCCTATTGGAAACTAAGGGACATTAAGGCCTCCTTTTAATAGAGTACCAGACCAAAGCATTAACACTTAGTGAATACATGAACTCCTCAAACTATGGTCATCACCGGTAAGTATCCCGATTATTGTCACTTCGGGGTTAACGGATCATAACACATAATAGGTGACTATAGACTTGCAAGATATGATAAAGAACTCACATATATTCATGGAAACATAATGTGTTCAGATATGAAATCATGGCACTCGGGCCCTAGTGACAAGCATTAAGCATAGCAAAGCCATAACAACATCAATCTCAGAACATAATGGATACTAGGGATCAAACCCTAACAAATCTAACTCGATTCCATGATAAATCTCATCCAACCCATCACCGTCTAGCAAGGCTGCGATGGAATTACTCATGCACGGCAGTGAGCATCATGAAATTGGTGATGGAGGAAGGTTGATGATGACGATGGCGACGGATTCCCCTCTCCGGAGCCCCGAATGGACTCCAGATCGTCCCTCCCGAGAGAGATTAGGGCTTGGTGGCGGCTCCGTATCGTAAAACACGATGAATCCTTCTCTCTGATTTTTTTTCTCCCCGAACGTGAATATATAGAGTTGGAGTTGAGGTCAGTGGAGCACCAGGGGGGCCACGAGGCAGGGGGCGCGCCCAGGGGGGTAGGCGCGCCCCCACCCTCATGGACAGGGTGTGGGCCCCTTGGCCTATATTCTTTCGTCAGTATTTTTTATATATTCCAAAAATATTCTCCATTGATTTTCAGGTCATTCCGAGAACTTTTATTTCTGCACAAAAATAACACCATGGCAATTCTGCTGAAAACAACGTTAGTCCGGGTTAGTTCCGTTCAAATCATGCAAGTTAGAGTCCAAAACAAGGGCAAAAGTGTTTGGAAAAGTAGATACGATGGAGACGTATCAACTCCCCCAAGCTTATACCTTTGCTTGTCCTCAAGCAATTCAGTTGATAAACTGAAAGTGATAAAGAAGAACTTTTACAAACTCTGTTTGCTCTTGTTGTTGTAAATATGTAAAGCCAGCATTCAAGTTTTTAGCAAAGATTATGAACTAACCATATTCACAATAACATTTAGGTCTCATGTTTACTCATATCAATGACATAATCAACTAGCGAGCAATAATAATAAATCTCGGATGACAACACTTTCTCAAAACAATCATAATATGATATAACAAGATGGTATCACGCTAGCCCTTTCTAAGACCGCAAAACATAAATGCAGAGCACCTCTGAAGATCAAGGGCTGACTAGAAATTGTAATTCATGATAAAAGAGATCCAGTCGTACTCAATGTAAACTAATAATAATACATGCAAATGGCAGCGGTGCTCTTTGAGGGATGTGTATCAACAAGAGACAGTAAAAAAGGTTTATGAAGGGTCTTAATCTAAAAAGAATCCTTGGAGCGGGTCCCTGCTGCACGTCTGCGCTTGTGTCTCCGTTGTGCCGTATCCTGGACGGGTGTAGCATGATGATCATCTGTAAAAGAGGGGAACTTAGGTGAAAAAGTTGTCGTGCAAAAAGATAGTTTTTAAAGAAACCATGTATAACTAAAAATGAGTAGAAATTGCCACTTGTTTGCGCGCGTTGAGCCCCTTGTATTTGTAATAGGGGTGTGGCCATCAATCCGATACAAATTACATATAGCAGCGCCGGACTCGTCTAACCGTGTTCGTGGTCTTGACGACCTATCAAATGCTTTAGTTGGTGAGGCCGCTTTTAGTGTGCGGCTGCCAAGGCAGTCGCATTCTCTTCGGCGCGCAAAGATCGCTTAATATTTCCGTTCACTTTAATGATGCCACGTGGACCGGGCATCTTGAGCGTGAGGGAAGCGTAATGCGGTATTGCATTAAAGCGAGCAAAAGCTTCGCGTCCAAGTAGTGCTTGATAACCGCTTTGGAACGGAGCAATGTGGAAGGTTAAATGTTCGCTACGGGAGTTATCGGGGAAGCCGAATATAACCTTTAGTAGCAGGGAGCCCGTGCAGTGAGCCCCTGGGCCTGGCGTTACTCTTTTAAAGGTAGTGTTGCTATGGAAAATTTTCGTTGGGTCTATCCCCATTTCGCGGATTGTATCTTGGTATATCAGGTTTAAACTGCTGCCACCGTCCATCAGGACTCGTGTAAAGTGGTATCTGTCAATTATTGGGTCTAATACCAAGGCAGCCCATCCTGCACGCCAGATACTTGCTGAGTAATCCCGATGGTCAAAAGTGATTGGTTGAAACGACCAGTGGCAGGACTCCACAGTGACAGGCCCTTGGGCATATTTATCTAGGAGTGCCGCTTTGTTTCTCTCCTTTATCACGTGTAACACGTTTACTGTTTTGACTTCTGGTGGAAATTTCTTTTGTTCCCCAATGTCTTGCTCGAGAGGCTGATCCTCGTCTTCGCTTGGTGTATCCTCCCCCTTGTGTACGGCGTTGAGCTTGCCGGACTGCTTGAAGACCCAACATTCTCTATGGGTATGATTAGCAGGTTTACCGGGGGTGCTATGGATCTGACATACTTGGTCCAGAATTTTGTTTAGGCTGGACAGTTCGTCTCTGGCGCCTTTAGAGGGAGGCTTTTGCTGACTTGGCCGGGAGCTTTTGAATCTGGCGTTTACTGTCGTGCTCTTCGTGATGTCTTCTTTATTCCGGCATTTGTTATTGTTGTTGTGCCGTGATTTCCCGTTTCCATCTCTAACTTTGGATGTACTGGGGTCACTGGTGCTGCATCTGGCTAGCCAGCTATCCTCACCCATGCAAAAGCGGGTCATGAGGCTTGTTAATGCTGCCATTGTTCTCGGCTTTTCTTGGCGGAGGTGTCTGGCAAGCCATTCGTCACGGACGCTATGCTTAAAAGCTGCCAAGGCTTCGGCATCCGGACAGTCGACTATTTGGTTCTTTTTAGTAAGAAACATGTTCCAAAGCTTTCGGGCTGACTCTCCGGGTTGTTGAGTTATATGACTCAAATTGTCCACGTCCGGAGGTCGGACATAAGTCCCTTGAAAATTTTCCCGAAAAGTGTCTTCAAACTCTTCCCAGCTTCCAATGGAGTTTTCGGGGAGGCTTTTAAGCCAGTGCCGAGCTGGCCCTTTGAGTTTGAGGGGTAAGTATTTAATGGCGTGGAGATCGTCTCCTCGAGCCATATGGATGTGGTGGATATAGTCCTCAATCCAGACCCCAGGGTCTATTGTTCCGTCGTATGCCTCTATGTTTACGGGTTTGAGTCCCTCTAGAAATTCATGGTCCAGTACCTCATCGGTGAAACATAGGGGGTGTGCGGCACCCCTGTATCTGGGCGTATCGTGGTGTTCGGATGTTTGGTGTGTTGCATCGTGTGCTGGAGTGCGCTTGCGCGGTCCATAGATGGATCTAGTTGCTCCGTCCTTTTGATGCGAGCACTTGCGTGGATCGCGTATTGGCTTCTGTGCGGCATTGCTTGCCGCTCCATGTTGGCCGTGAGGTCGTCTATCCGGCCGGGTGGCCATTTTAATTTTTGGTTTCGGGGGATCTAAGGCCTCCTCATCGAATTCAGGCGGCAACTTCCGCTTCGGGTAGCTCTTGGTGAGGCGATTACCGCCATACTTCGCTGCTGTGTTGAGTACTTTACTCCATCTGATTTGGAGTGTGTCTTGCGCCGCCTTGAGCCTTTTCTTCTGCCTTTTTAGACTCCTCGTGGTGGCAACAAGCCTTTGATGGGCATTTTGTTGCTCCGGGCGTCTGTCCGGTGTTATGTCCTCCGGACTATTATCCTTGACAGAGTTGGTTTGTTTGGTTTGATTCTCCACGTTGCCATGGTCCGGTAGTGGTTTGCCCTGCTCTAATGCTGGGTCTATATGATCGTTATTTCTGTCAAGGAGGGATTTGGGGCGGCGCTTACGCCGCCGCTTTGACTGCTTCTCAAGGAGACAGTCCTTCGTTGCGTCCTTCTGTTCCTCGTCGTCGTTTTCCTTTGGTGTGTCCACCATGTATACGTCATGTGATGAGGTGGACGTCCAGTACCCTATGGGCAGTGGTTCCTCTTTGTCTCTCGCATCGTCGTCCATACCGTCGATGTTTTCAGAGTCGAAGTCGAGCATGTCAGTTAAGTCATCGACAGTGGCTACTAAGTGGGTGGTGGGTGGGTCGCGAATTTCTTCATCGTCCGCATCCCAGTCCTGCCGGACATAGTTCGGACAGGATCCTCCTAATAAGGAGAGAGACCTTAAGGAGTTCAGTATGTCGCCAAAGGGTGAGTGCTGAAAAATATCCACAGAGGTAAATTCCATGATGGCGCCCAATCAGATTCGATAGGAACGGGCGCAGGCGGTTCGGAGTCCGTGGCCGGAGAAGGATCCGGCAGTTTAACAACACGACTCTCGTGCAAGGTAAGGTCGATGTTTGGCTTGATCGCCGCTGAGGGTAAGGCCTCCGTGGCGGGGTCCATCCACCCATCCGGGGAAGGCACAACTGGCTCCGAATTGAGGGTCGGAGCGGCTGCCGGTGCGATCTCCTTAACACTGTCCAATGGGAGAGCTAAGTCATACTCATCGTGACCGCATGGCGCACGAGGCAGAGGCTCGAATCCGTTGAAGATCAAGTCTCCACGGATATCGGCCGTGTAGTTTAAGCTTCCAAACCTGACCTGATGGCCAGGGGCGTAACTTTCAATCTGCTCCAGATGGCCAAGCGAATTGGCCCGCAGTGCAAAGCCGCCGAACACGAAGATCTGTCCGGGGAGAAAAGTCTCACCCTGGACTGCATCGCCATCGATGATAGTAGGAGCCATCAAGCCTAATGGCGACGACACAGAGGAACTCTCAATGAAAGCACCAATGTCGGTGTCAAAACCGGCGGATCTCGGGTAGGGGGTCCCGAACTGTGCGTCTAGGCTGGATGGTAACAGGAGGCAGGGGACACAATGTTTTACCCAGGTTCGGGCCCTCTTGATGGAGGTAAAACCCTACGTCCTGCTTGATTAATATTGATGATATGGGTAGTACAAGATTAGATCTACCACGAGATTAGAGAGGCTAAACCCTAGAAGCTAGCCTATGGTATGATTCTATGTTGTAGTTGTTGTGTCCTACGGACTAAAACTCTCCGGTTTATATAGACACTGGAGAGGGTTAGGGTTACACAAGGTCGGTTACAAAGGAGGAGATATCCATATCCGTATTGCCTAGCTTGCCTTCCACGCCAAGTAGAGTCCCATCCGGACACGAGACGAAGTCTTCAATCTTGTATCTTCATAGTCTAACAGTCTGGCCAATGGAGATAGTCCGGCTGTCCGGAGACCAACTAATCCAGGACTCCCTCACCCGGGGTAGTCAAAATATTGGCGACCCTTTTGTCCATCGGTGCCTTTGCCACCGATGAACGAGGAATGGCTCGGGTGCTCATGCTATCATGCATCCTCCAGTGCGCACGCTGGGGATGAGCTCGCACGAGCTGTGTTTTTTTGTCCCACAACGCCGCTCGAGCCACCCGCAGACCGGCCGGCAACCTGCAAATTACACCATCCAACTGTAGCCGCACACATTATGACAGCAACTCAACCAACCGGACGAAATTCAAGCAAACACGTAGACAAACTGATATTTCATATAAACAACGATGGAAATCATATAAAATACCGGATTTTCATACAAACATGACGGATTTCATTACATTCAAATGAACTACGCGGTGCTAGTTCTGGGCAACACAGGTATATAATACCTGGCCTAAATGGTCGCCCGCCGATCGATTTGTGTTCCTCATGTCCGGTAGTACGATCACCGGACTGTCAGGAGCCCCGGAGGTATATGCTTCAGCGCAAAGGATGGCTCGCTTCCCCATTGCCCAACTGACATCATTGGCTGTTGCCGAAGATGATGGTGGCCGGCACCGGTTCGAGTTCATCACCGGCCACTACTTCGCTATGGCTGGCACCCGCTCGAGTTCATCCTAACATTCCCCTCTTCCGTGGAGCCCATGCGGGGTCGACGAAGGTCCTCGCAACAAAAGGATCCGGCAAGACACCTGCTGTGTACGCCGGCGTCGCCTCCGCGGTTGCCTTCATGGGTCCCAAGCGGCAGTGGCCTCTCGTGTTCTACTTCTCCTCGATGATGGCGGTGGACGCGGAGGCGCTGGCCACCGACTCGTCGCTCTCCGCGCACCCGGCTTCTGTCGCTGCTTGCATGGCGCGGCCGCCGGCATGGGAGTCCCGGCCACAGAAACGAGAGACGCGGTACGAGGCGGCGGCGTGGACGGCAGCAACGACGCCCGTGCGCCGCTCCTCGTCGAGCTGGCCTGGAGCGGCGAGTTGCTGAACCACGCACCGGCTTGGGGCGGCAACTAGCTCCGTCGGGCGAGCGGAGGGAGGTGGATCAGCGAGCTGCATAGCTCGTATCCAATGGGCTACCCAGCCGTCTTGGATGCGGAATAACTACTCTTCGTAAGCCATTGTAAGAGTGGACAAAATGGTGGAGGAGATAGGGGAGCGGCGGAGGTGTGCGATTCTTGGCCGGCATTTGGCCTCGTTTAAATAGGAGATTAAATAGACGGCGGACGGGAGGAGCTCGGCTGGCGTTGCGTTTAACGCCGGCCCGATCATGAACGGACGTGTGACCGGAGTGGGTTTCTCGGCTTCCACACGGGCGGGTTTCATGGAGGCATTTGAATGCGGCACGGAGGCGTGTTCAGCCGCACGTGCCGCGAGTGGCGCCCTCGACTCTAACCTAGGACACCCCGCCATTCTTCCACTGACGTGTGGGCTCTTTGGGTGCATGGCCTGCATGTCAGTGACCCAACGCAGGCAGCGCACAGCAGAGGAACCTTTGGTGGGCCAGGGCGGTCAGAAGCGGGCATTTCATAAACCGATGATTGTTCATTGAGTGTGACGTCATCTTTTTCATGTAGATAAGCCTACTATGTTGATAGCCCGTTTGATACATTGTGATTCATAAAGACCGTTGCAAACATCAATGTTCTACTTATCACAGATAAGATTGATTAATACCCGTAACAATCCATGTCCTTAACAAAGGGTGCATGCACATATAGGTTGAGCGTGTGTCTTGCGTCGTGTGCTGTGTGCATGCAGGCGTGCGAGTGTTGCGTGCGTGCAAGGGTACGTTTCAGTGTTGCATGCATGGGTGCGTACGTGCGTGTGTTCGTGAGTGCATGTGTACGTGTCAGTGTTGCACGCCAGCATGCGTGCGTGTGTATGTGTCAGTGTTGCACGCCTACATGCGTGCGTGTCTTGCGTGCGTGCATTTGTACGTGCGGGGTGAGGCTACACGTCAGTCGACTGACTTTTTCATCTCTGGTCATTAGATTTTCCAGCCGTTGGATATGAAATCAAGGGCCTCCAGTTTATCATCAAACTCCACCCCACTGAGCCGCCAGCCACCACCGGCCGAACCGCCATCCCCCGCCGCCCGCGGCCGTCGCGCCCTCCCCGAAACCACTCCCCACCGCCGGTCCGCCGCCGCACCGGCCCATCCCTCTACCCCCCCCCCCCCCCCGCCGAGCTTTTTCTCCGGGGATCCCCACCCCACCGCCCAATGAATGCCCCCCAACCGCCGGTGACTGCCAACCAGAGGTCTCACGACTTCGAATACCCACCGACCACTAATTTATTACCATTTTTGTCCTTCATATACGCGCTGACGGGTGGGCCCTATGGTAATGTGCGCTGCTGAATGTGGACCGTTTGACTGGTCAATTGATCGTGTTATCAACAAATTACGGAGCTGTATGGTGAGCCAGTGACCGTATGATCACCCTAAAATGTACTCCTATTTTATTAACACAGTACAGACTCAAACTACCATTTCTTTGTTTCATATACAGGCTGACAGGTGGGCCCCATGGTTACGTGCCCCGATGGTGCAACACTAGTTGCGCCGCGTGGAATGTTTGACTCGTCAATTGATTGTGTCATCAACAAAATACAGAGTTGTACGGGTGAACTAGTGACCGTATAATCATGATATGTATTTGTTTAACACGGTACAGACGCAAGGGCTCATATATACGCGCAAGCACTCACCGCTATAAGCGCACACACGCGAACCCTATCCCTATGAGCACCTTCAAGAGAGTGGGCCAGCATATATGATCTTGAGATTTTACGGAGTCACCATAGGTGCCTCATAGTCGAGTGGAACGTTTCCTCCCACTGAACGTACATCGCCGGAAAATACTGAAATTAACACAAGATAAATGCGAGCACCGGGACTTTAACCTTGGTGGGCTCGAGAAACCACTGTCCTCTAACCATCCAACCACATGTTGGTTAGCACGACAAAATGTATGTGGTGACTGTGATGAGCTTATTCTGAAGTCCAGTGACCATATCGTGCTTTCTCTTCAAATACAATGACCGTAAGTGTCGTCAACAAAATACGGAGCACACGTCAAATGCAAAGTCCGTCAGTGTCATCAACAAAATATGGAGACGTATCATGAGCTAGATACCGTTGTACTATTGTATATGCTTATTTTCTTAGTGGCCGATTGCGTGTGTGGTGTGGTGGGCACATCATTTCTAGTTGTGGTGGGTCAACATGAAGACTCATGGGTCGGTTCCATCCTGCGCCACATATAGGTTGGATCGAGACGTGTTATACGAAGACCCATGTGGAGGACTCGGCGTACAACATGAAGCTACCAGAGTCGCGGAGGACTCTATCCCCACTGGTGATAAGCCGACGATATATGATTTGTAACCCTAGGCCCTTAGTATGTTATACAAGCTTGGGGGCTAGTTCGTCGATAGTATACACACATGGACAATGCCTGGTATTCACGTGTACTTTGTACACACCCCTATCACTAATATACAGTACCAGGAGTAGGCTCTTTCTTCAACTCCAAGGGTCCGATCCGAACTAGGGTAAAACTTTGCCTCGTATTACCATCTAGCCTACCAGCCAGGGATATCCTACCGAATGATATGATGAAATCATATCTACCAACTACTAAGAGAGAGGTGTGTCGCGGGGCAATGTGTGCGAGAGAGGCCTAAAGATAATGTGCGTGCGGGAGACACGTAGGCACATATATGTACGTATAGAGGGCTAGTAGAGACCGTGCATGTGTATATATGCATGTGAGAGAAATAGTGTTTTCCAACTGAGATTAGTGAAAAGAGTGGTACATAGTAGTCAGAGAGAGAGAGAGAGAGAGAAACAGAGAGAGCATGTGCGTGAGACACCCCGACACCCTGAGAGAGATTGTGAGCATGTGTGAAAGAGAAATGCCGATGCATATAAAGTGTGTGCACTTATGCGTTAGATAGAGAGATATATAACACGTTTGTGAGAACGGGGCGAGGCATAGTGCATCTACGTGTAAAAGGCGGTTCTACGCATTAAATTAAAATATAAATGGCATTATTATTTTTGGATGAGATCATGAATTTTGCAAATTGCATATGGACAAAAATTGGTCTATCAGACACCCATACTCTATTGAATTCTAGCATGTGCATGTGTTTATTTCATATTATCGATCCATAGAGTGAGAGCAGTTTGAAATACAGGCAATGGATGCTTTTGCAATTCATATATAAACATTAATTAGTGCACTCCATGTTGTTAGTGTGAAACACTTTATACATTTATCACTTGCATGGATACATTCCAAATTGCTAGCTATGAAATAGAATACATGTTGAATTCAACATAAAGGGGGTTTCGAAGATTCGAATTCATAGGAAGTGCATTCATCTATTTGAACCCGAGATAATGGCATTTGTAAATCAGATGTAAAAGGGGGCATCAATCTTTGTTGTGAGTTTGAACATGCTATATATATTCATATGCATATCTAACTTTTTTTTGCCACCAAGGAGATTATATCTGAAACCATGCATGAACTGAGGTAACTTGCATATTTTTTAATATATACTCGTGTACAATGTATATTCAAATGTACCCCCTCCATTCCAAAATAATCGTAGCTTTAGGATTTTCAAGAGTTAAGATTTGTGAAGTTTGACAAATCCTGAAAGTTCAATTCAAGAGAACCGAAAATGTTAATGCTTCTGCTCCCAAATATTGAACGAAGCGCCAAATAGGCCTCTGGTCACCCGAAACCGCGCAAGACTAATGTTTTGGTGGTAGGAAATTACTGTCCTAACTCTGGCCCGTGTAGCTTATCGGCCCGATGTCCAAAGGTCTAAACCGGGGTAGGTTTGTAACTTCACCAAGATGCCAGTATCAACCGCCTCCGAGAAGCATTCATACGCCGTGGGCGAAAACCCATGCGCTCGGCCGAAATCTATCCCGCCCACATTTGGGACACCTGACATGACTGTCCTACCCCCAACCCGCAATATGTCCGAAATTTTAGATGGGGGCAAAGTTTGTAACTTTCCCCAAATTTCAAACAAGCATGTCTCAAACCAAAACATTGTTCCCCCTTAGTTCCCCGCCTCCCTCCGTTTCCCCATTCATACTCCGTGGGCGCGAAAACGCCCTCTCCACCAGCCGCGAAACCCCAGCCTCCTCCGTCCTCCACCCCATAGCGGCCAATACACAGCCGCCCTCCTCCATCACGCCGGAGCCGGTACCCCGACGTCATCGTCCAACACAACCGCAACCGCAACGCCCTCAAGGACTTAGCGGCTGAAGCCGAGGCAGAGCTGCCTCCACGAGGCCGACGCCGACGTGCACCGTAATAGAACCATTCCGACCACGCCATCCTGCGCCTCACTGTTGCGGCTCCACTGTCGCAACCGTCCACCGCACCGGAGCTGTTCCCGCTACGCCGTCGTTCACCGCCTCGGATCTGCTTCCCCGCTGCCGACAGACGGCCACCGCACCACACTCAACAACTTGGCCATGGGTTCATCCAAGGCTGCACCATCCTCCACAACTTCTGGTTTCCGGCGAACAACAAGAAGATCGTCGGAAAAACAGAAGGAGGACACAGCACTGCCAGCAGAAAGAGGTACTCATCTTCCCTTATTCGTGCAAATCTTACGTCTCCGCTCACACCGTATTCATCCCACGAAAGAAACTAGTTGAGCGCTTCTTAATGCATCTTCTTCGTGATACTAAATGCACAAGGTTTCCTCGCTTTTACTATTTCACCTTTGCTAGAGGTCAGTAGCCCACCTGGATTTCAATTTAGGGTCAGTCGAACCACAATTAAAATAAGCAGCACCCGCTTAGGCACGCGGAGCACCTAGTCCACCTGTTCCCCGGGGAAGCGGCGCATCGGTGTCTATCATAGGGGTGTGGGGTGCAGGAGCTGCTTGCGCCCGATCTGGAGGTCGGCGGGGCTTGAATGGATGGCCGGGGGGCGGTGCCAAGCATGGCGGTGCGGTGAGGTCGAGGGGAGGGCGCAGGCAGGGGTGGAATACTGGGCCGGTGGTCGCTGGCGTTTCGAGGAAGATCGTCAACACTGACTGGCTGGAGGTAGATGAAGGCGATCTGCCCGTTCTTCGTACATCGGACGGTGCAGAAAAAATGGACTGACCTATTTGCTTTCAGTCGACTATTATTTTCATAGAATCCTATAGTAATTTAGTGTGCCATGCATGTTGTAGAGCTATCATATGTCTCCCGTCATTTATTTCTCACCAACCTGCTATCTGCTACCTTTACACTATACTAATTGTGCACACACTTCACCCATACTCACACTATTGTTTTTTATGCATGGGTATTTCAGACTCTGACGCAGTGTTGATGAATGCAGAAAAGAAAAGATAGAAGTCGTTCTAGTGTAATTCAAAGATAAGCACTAAGCGTTCCAGCGCTCTAATGGGTGCAGTGTCAGCAGTTGGAGACAGTAAATGTAGCTCTGCAGTTGATGATCTCAATTGCCACACACAACCATCCCAGGTGCTTGCTTTTTTACTTCGCGCTGTCAAATGTGGTTGCATGTTGCATATGGTGTCTAGCTTGTATTGCTTCCAATTTGGTTAAATTGCATCTGCTTACTTTACACATTATACCTTTGATAATGACATGCCTTCCTGTTTTTGATACATACTACATATGTCTATTAACCATGTTCGTACATCAAACTAATGCTCTTTTGTATCCCTCGTCAATCACTTATGATGAGACAGTCACCCGAGTGGGTTACTGTGAGACGCCCTACTCATTTAAAGAGTGTAGTGTCATCATCCCCACATGATTCTCAAGAAACAGCAAGGCTAAATGAAGATAGTCAACGTAGCTCTCTAGTTGATCACAGCAATTCCCCCACACCACCATCGCAGGTGCTTGCTCTTACTTGGCAGTGTGATATGTGGTTGCATGTTGCATATGGTGTCTACCTTGTAATACTTCTAATTAGGGTAAATTGCATCTGCTTAGTTAACACATTATACCTGTGAATATGACATGCCTTCTTGTTTTTGGTACATACTACGTCTTTCTATTAACCATGTTCTTACATCAAACTACTTTTCTTGTGTATCCCTCATCAATGCTCCTAGTTTGTTAAATTGTGTCTCCTTAGCTTACACATCATACATGTGAATATGACACGCCTTCCTGTTTTTGGTACATACTACATCTGCCTATCACACCATGTTCTTACATCAAACTACTGTTCTTGTGTATCCTGCGTCTATCGCTTATGATGAGACAGTCACGCGCGTGGGTTAATATGAGACGCAATACTCTTATAAAGAATGCAATTTCATCCTCTCCACATGATTCTCAAGAAATAGCAAGCCTAAATGAAGATATTGAACGTAGCTCTGTACCTGAAGACCGCACTTCCCCTACACCACCATCACAAGTGCTTGCTCTAACTTCGCAGTGTGATATGTGGTTGCATGTTGCATACGGTGTCTAGCTTGTAATGCTTCTAATTAGGGTATATTGCATCTGCTTAGTTTACACACTATACCTGTGAATATGACATGCCTTCCTATTTTTGGTACACACTACATCTATGTGTTAACCTTGTTCTTACATGAAACTGCCTCTCTTCTATATCCTGCATCAATCACTTACGATGAGTCACCTTTATTCGTTGCATATTGCATATTATTTCTAGCATGTTGCCATGTATTGCTTCTAATTTGGTCAAATACATTTGTTAGGGCACCCTTTTAATTTGGCAGAGTGATATTGGTTTCATCTTTCATATGGTTTCTAGCTTGCATCGATTCTAACAAGTTCAAGCACCTTGTGCTTAGTTTACAATTTATACATCATACATGTCAATATGTCACGCCGTCCTATTTTTCATACATATTCCATCCTCCTATCATGCGGCTGCCTTACATGAGAGTAGTGTTCGTCAGTATCATGCATCAATGAGTTCTGAAGAGCAAATTTTATTCCTTTTTCTTGTGGGTTTGACTTGACAAGGCAAAATCAAGAAAGAGGAAGGAAAAGAGTAAGGAAGGCAATGATGGTGGTCCTCTGCAGCAACGTAAATGGAGCATCTGTACTGATTCTCCTTGTACTGATAGTGCATTACAAGGTCCAAGTCTCCGCTCCTCTACTCCACCATCCAAGGTGCTTGCTCTAACTTGGCAGTGTGATATCTGGTTGCATGTTGCATATGGTGTCTAGCTCGTATTGCTCCTAATTAGTGTAAACTGCATCTGCTTATCTTACACATGATACATGTGAATATGACACGCTTTCTTGTTTTTTGGTACATACTATATCTGTCTATCACACCATGTTCTTACATGAAACTACTCTTCTTGTGTATCCTGCATCAGTCACTTATGATGGGACACCTTTAAGTTGGCAGTGTGATATTGGTTTGCGTCTTGAATATGATTTCTAGCATGTATTGCTTCTAGTTTGATGAACGCCACCTATGACGAGACAGTTTTAACTTGGCAGAGTGATATTGATTGCACCTTCCATATGGTGTCTTGCAGTGTTTCTAATTTGTTGAAGTGCCTTCTGCTTAGTTACCACATCATAGGTGTGAATATGTCAAGCCGTCCATTTTTTCGTACATATTCCATCCTCGTATCATGACTTTGCCTTTCATCAGAGTAGTGTTCGTCAGTATCATGCATGAATGAGTTCTGAAGAGCGAATGATATTCCTTTTCCTTGTTGGTATGACCTCACAATGCAAAATCAATAAAACTGAAGGAAATTGGCAAGGCATTGGATGATGGTGGTCCTTCCGAGCAACTGAAATGGAGGTTCTCTGCAGATTCTACTCCGCCATCCTCCCAACAAGATTCGCAAGACAACGCAAGGCTAGACAGTCAATGTAGCTGTGTAGATGATGAGCACATCTCCCCTACTCCACCATCATAGGTGCTTGCTCTAACTTGGCACTATTATATGTGGTTGCATGTTGCATATGATGTCTAGCTTGTATTGCTTCTAACTTTGTTCAATTGCAACTGCTTACTTTACACATAATGCCTGTGAATATGACATGTGTTCCTGTTTCTACATCAGACTACTATGCTTGCATATCCCGCATCAGTCACTTATGATAAGGCACCTTTAATTCGCCACTGTGATATTGGTTGTGTCTTGCATATGACTAGCATGTACTGCTTCTAATTTTTTGAAACGCCATACAGTTTGAACTTGGCAGAGTGATATTGGTTGCATCTTTCATATGGTGTCTAGCTTGCAGTGCTTCTAATTTGTTGAAGTGCCTTCTGCTTAGTTACCACATCATAGGTGTGAATATATCACAGCATCCTGCTTTTCATACATATTCCATCCTCGCATCATGTGTTTGCCTTTCATCCGAGTAGTGTTCGTCAGTATCATGCATGAATGAGTTCTGAAGAGCGAATTTTATTCCTTTTTCTTATCGGTTTGACTTCACAATGCAAAATCATTACAGCTGAAGGAAATTAGTCCGGCAGTGGATGATGGTGGTCCTTCGGAGCAACTCAAACAGGGGGTCTCTACAGATTCTACTCCGCCATCCTCCCAACAAGATTCGCAAGACAACACAAGGCTGGACAGTCAACGTAGCTGTGTAGATGATGAGCACATCTCCCCTACTCCACCATCACAGGTGCTTGCTCTAACTTGACACTATTATATGTGGTTGCATGTTGCGTATGATGTCTAGCTTGTATTGCTTCTAACTTGAATTGCATCTGCTTACTTTACACATAATGCATGTGAATATGACACGCGTTCCTGTTTCTAGAACATGCGTGTACATGATGAGCACATCTCCCCTACTCCACAATCACAGGTGCTTGCTCTTACTTGGAACTATTATACGTGGTTGCGTTTTTCATATGATGTCTAGTTTGTATTGCTTCTGATTATGTTGAATTGCATCTGCGTAGCTTACAACTTATACCTGCAACGATCACTTACCCATAAGACACATTTAACTTGGGACTGTGATGTAGGTTGCATCTTGCATTGTCTTCTAGCTTGTACTGCTTCTAATTTCTTGAAATGGCACTTACGATGAGACACTTTTTACCTGATAGAGTGATATTGGTTGCATGTTCATATGGTGCCTAGCTTTCATTTATTCTAATTTTGTTGAAATGCCTTCCGCTTACTGTTTTTTCATACATATTCCATCCTCCTATCGTACGTGTGAATATGAAACGCTGTCTTTTTTGTATATATTCCATCCTCCTATCATGCGCTTGCCTTACATCAAAGTGGTGTTCGTCTGTATCATGCATCAACCAGTTATGCAGAGCTAATTTTATTCATCTTCTTGTGGTTTTGACTTCATAAGGCAATATCAGAAAATAGGAAGGAAAAGAGTAAGTTAGGGGATGTTGGTGGTCCTCCGCACCGACACAAACAGAGACTCTCTAGATTTGCCATTGCTACTGCTAATGAAGTTGAAGTCCCAAGTCTACATGATATGTTCATCTCCCATACTCCACCATCGCAGGTGCTTGCTCTAAGTTGACAGTGTGATAATTGGTTTCATGTTGCATATGTTGTCTAGCCTGTATTTCTTCTATTTTGATTAAATTGCACCTGTTGAGTTTATACGTTATACCTGTGCATATGACATGGCTTTCTGTGTCTAGAATACACTGCATCTATCTATCATACCATGTTCTTACATCAAAGTACTGCTGTTGTGTATCCCGCATCAGTCACTCATGATTGGACGCTTTTAACATGGCAGTTTGATAGTGGTAGCATCTTGCATTGATTTCTACGTTGTACTACTTCTAATTTTTTGAATTGCCACTTATGACAAGACACTTTTAACTTGGCAGAGTAATATTGGTTGCATCTTTCATTGTAACATCCCAAATTTTCAATTCGGAATGTTATACACTAGATCATCATTGCATATCATATTTTATTTGCATTTTGGTTGATCCTAGAAAATTCTACGCAACTCAAGGACACTTGGAGAGAGTTTGGGGATTTCGTTATTTTCATATTTGAGTTTTCTCAAATTTTGGAAATAGGATCATTTGATTTTATTTATTTTATCTTCAATTATTTCTATTACAAAAATATGAGAGAGGGAATAAAATGACTTTCCCAAAATAAAGAAATATTGAGGATTTAATAAAAAATCAAATAAGATTTTATTTTGGTTTTATTTGCTATTTTATTTGAATTAGGGAAAATGCACGTTTTTCAAAATTGCATTTAGGCCCGAAATAAACGTTCATCCTGTGGGGCTTGATTTTAGAAGCCGGGGAAATTTATTTCGGGATTTTTGGAGTCCGTTTAGTATTCCTTTTGTTTTTTTCTGAGCGTAATTATTTAAAAAAAAGAGTCTGGACCGACCTTGGGCCGTAACCGGCCAGGACTCCGCCTGGCCGGGCCTTCAAATAGCGCCGCCGAGGCCCGAGCCCAGCCCAGCCGTGCCCCGCCCCCGAAACCGTAACCCTAGGCCGCCGCCGCGCCGCCTCGCCGGACCGCCGGAGGTAGTTTTTTCGCCGCCGGTTTTTTTTAGAAAACCGATCGTTTTTCCGTCGGTTTTGTTCGGTTTTTTTAGTTTCGGTTTTCTTTTAATAGATCTGTTTTTCCGGTTTATTTAATTAGCGAGTGTTCGCCCGTTCGTTCGTTTTTACGAACGTTCGTCGTCTTTCTTTTTCTCGGATTAAATCCGCGATTTATCTGATCGCGATTCCTGATCCGATTTTCGTTTTAGTCTAACTTTTTGCTCGTTTATCGGAATCAGGCGATTCAAGCGCCTCGAGTTTCGTCTCGAAACCCTCTTTATGTTTAACCAACTCAAACAAGTTTTTGCCACTGTAAAAATTGCCCTAGATCCAGAATAGTAAACGAAGCCTGTTTCTTTTGTCGTTTGTCTTTCGTTGCTTCGTTCGATTTGATTCTATTTGCCAACCGGAGTTCTTAAGTTGAACTTTCTGGTTAGATCTTTTATTCGAGTTTTACCTGTGCATTAGTTGAGTACTTATTGTATGCTTGTTTGTTTGCGATAGAGTACCCAGAGTGCGCCGCTTGCTACTTTGAATCGCTTGGTTTTGCAGATCATCAGCAAGGCAAGTAACACTTTGATCATACTTCCAATTACCCAATTTTATTGCATTAGATCAATCCTCACACATTGCATGATTAGGATCTAATTAAATTGTGGGCTTGGGAAGTAGTTGAGGTAGTACCTATTACCTGTTATTATGAAACCGTTGGGAGTTACTTCTACGTTTGCTTATTGTGCCATGCTATGCTAGTAGACGTGGATTGGGTGAGTGTATCCATGACAGATGTGAGATTGTTAAATTAATGGTTTATCTAAGGTGGAAACTTAAATACACATCTGGGTGGATTAAGGCACCTAGGTATTCCAGCGATTGCCTGTTTTTTTATGGACCGCCACCCAGACTCAAAGGGATCATGAGATTATTCATGCTAGAAAATTCCGTGTGCAGCCACAAGCTACTATGGACTCTAGCATAGTTGAATAAGTTGTGCGAACTCTTACAGTGGTAGACTAGCAGATGTAGGGGAAAGTAGGTGTAACGGTCTACCCGATCGTAAGGTGCTAGCGCTTCTGAAAGACTATGTATCGGTCATCCGTTTCTCAAACACCATGTAGTGCGAGAAATCAAACGGAGGCGACCGAGTCTTGTGGGGAAAAGTGCACAAACCTCTGCAGAGTGTATAAACTAATCATGGTTAGCCGTGTCCCCGGTTATGGACATCTTGAGTATCTAGTACTTGGATTATCATGTGAATCTCATCATGTTACTCTAAAATTAATTTTGTTGGGTTTTGTTTAATGATGATGCTTAATTGGGATTGAGAATGCTGTCAACCATTCTCAATGTTTAACAACTACCATGATAGTTAAATAAAATGTATTCCTTTGCAGTAGGGAAAAATTGGCTTTACGCAAAACTGTAACCATAGAGCTTTCCACCAGCCAAATATGCACATAGAATAGCCTATTTCAGTCCATTACTCTCTATGTGTTACTTTGCCAGCATATTCCATGTGCTGACCTGTTTTGGGCTGCAACGTTAATGTTGCAGACTTTTTAGACGATGATTAAGGTGCTTTTAGGTCGTGGTTCTATACTCAGTGATGCCATTGGAGTTGATGGACACACTTATCTTCCAAGCCTTCTGATGTTATCGTTATTAGATGGCCTTAAGCCATATTTATTGTAATAAGTTCTCTTTTGAGACACTCGATGTAATAAGCGTGTGATCGCTACTCTGTTATAAATCCTTCTAGTACTGTGTGGTGTCAGCATTTCTGATCTAGGGATGACACCTGAGCACAAAGATTGGACCATTTGAGGTCTGGTCGCTACAAGATGGTATCAGAGCACACGCTGACTGTAGGACACAACCACTAAGCTAAAAGACCTAGATCACTACTCACTCTCTTCTCTTTCTGACTTCTCATCTTTTCTACTCTTTTAGGATGGCGGATGCAAGGAACAAGTTCACACAACCGGATGAAGATACACCCTTTGGACGTCACTTGAAGGAAGTCTCTAGATACCTGAACATAGGAGTACCAAGCTTCACTGGGACCTACAACGCCACTTTACCGGAAGAAGAGTGCTGGATGATTCAAGTTCAAGTTCCAGGAAGGACATTCATGCCAGTCACTGAGCCCATAGAGTTTTCTTTTGATGCACCAACTTGGGATCTAGGAAAGAGCATGGCAGCTCACATCGCCATGGGACGCATTAGAGAAGTCTACCGCAATGATCTCAAGGATACAATCTACCAAATTTGTGGGCGCTGAGATGAGCACTGGGAGATGATCAGCACCAGGAAGGATAGATCAATTGCAGCTTTTATCCAGGAGTTAAACCAGCACATTCGACGTCAGGATAACTAGATGTGCGCCGACATGATAGATCTGAAGAAGGCAAAGACAAGAATCAAGGAACTGGAGGAAGAACTCAAGGCTACACGTGAAGATTATGAAGAGGAAATTGAAGTACTAGTGGAGAAAAATGACGATCTGATCAAGAAGATTGGAATATTTATGGGAGGCCCTACACCGGTAGAAGAAGACGAGGAACCCAAGGAGATTCGCCCGGAAGACTACATCATCATCGACGACACCGACTCGGATCCAGATGATAGCGATGATGACTATGTTGATGAAGCTGAGCAGATATCATGGAGTCTGTAACCGAAGAATATTTCTAGTAGACCACCAAATCAGTAGTAGTCCACCATGTAAATATAGTAGTCCGAGCACTTCTGCGATAGTTAGATCGGTTGTATGCCCTTGTTTGATTGATTGAATGAAGTGAATTGTTTGCTTTTGTCTCATATGCATATGGGTAGTGTTTTCTCTTTAGACCCCCTCTATTCTTAAATCTCATCTTTTCTAAACCCTCAGATGCCTCCTAGACGTGACCCCGGATTTACCTTCCCACCGGAGCTCACTCAGTTGATCCAGCAGCAGAACACATTGATGCAGTTGCTAGTCCAGAACCAGAATCAGGGGAACAACAACAACAACCCACCACCACCACCACCTGTTGATCATTTAGCCCGTTTTCCTAGGCTGAATCCTGAAAGTGCAACTATCCCTAGGTGGTTTTGGTAATTCATAACAACATATAGCTCATTGAGCTAATGCTATTCCAAGATGATTATTTCAGTAAAGCTCGATGATTGGCATGGCATGGATGTGAAAGTGGAACCCTCAAAATGCCAAGGACAAAGGATTGGCTCAAGCTCAAAAGCTCAAGACTCTTCATTTTATATTTTAGTGATCCAAGATCACATTGAGTCTTTAGGAAAATCCAATACTATCAAGGAGGGATGAGGTGTTCCTTAATGAGCCTCTTGCTTCATGTGCTTAGTGATATGCTCCAAAATCCTCAACTACTTTCCCATATCCACATATGACCTAAACCCTAAGCCAAACTCGGTCCTACCGATTCTTCCTATCCGGCGCCACCGAGTTTCACTTGTCATAAGCCACTGCCAAACCCTAGCAATTCGGTTCTACCGATAGGGATCTCGGTCTCACCGAGATGGGATTGCAAACTCTCTGTTTCCCTTTCGTAACTTCTCGGTCTCACCGAAAGAGCGAATCGGTCCCACCGAGATTGCAATGTAAATTCAGTGTTTCCCCTTTGTAACTTTTCGGTCTCACCGAAAGAGCAAATCGGTCCCACCGAGTTTGCCTGACCAACTCTCTGGTTAGCTAATTACCAAATTCGGTCTCACCGAGTTTGTGTAATCGGTCTCACCGAGATTACCTTATGCCCAAACCCTAACCATATCGGTCCTACCGAGTTGCATGTCAGTCCCACCGAAAATCTCTAACGGTCACTAGGTTTACATTTTCGGTCCGACCGAGTTTGTTGATTCGGTCCCACCGAGATTGGAAAACTGTGTGTAACGGTTGGATTTTGTGTGGAGGCTATATATACCCCTCCACCTCCTCTTCATTCGAAGAGAGAGCCATCAGAACACATACACCATTCCAACTCATATGTTCTGAGAGAGAACCACCTACTCATGTGTTGAGACCAAGATATTCCATTCCTACCATATGAATCTTGATCTCTAGCCTCTCCAAGTTGCTTTCCACTCAAATATTCTTTCCACAAAATCCAAATCCTATGAGAGAGAGTTGAGTGTTGGGGATACTATCATTTGAAGCACAAGAGCAAGGAGTTCATTACCTACACACTATTTGTTACTTCTTGGAGAGTGGTGTCTCCTAGATTGGCTAGGTGTCACTTGGGAGCCTCCGACAAGATTGTGGAGTTGAACCAAGGAGTTTGTAAGGGCAAGGAGATCGCCTACTTCGTGAAGATCAACCGCTAGTGAGGCAAGTCCTGTGTGGGCGATGGCCATGGTGGGATAGACAAGGTTGCTTCTTCATGGACCCTTTGTGGGTGGTTGCTTCTTCGTGGACCCTTCGTGGGTGGAGCCCTGTGTGGACTCGCGCAACCGTTACCCTTTGTGGGTGGAGCCCTCCGTGGACTCTCGCAACCGTTACCCTTTGTGGGTTGAAGTCTCCATCAATGTGGATGTAGGATAGCACCACCTATCTGAACCATGGGAAAAACATCCGTGTCTCCAATTGCGTTTGAATTCTCCAAACCCTTCCCTTTACATTCTTGCAAGTTGCATGCTTTACTTTCCGCTGCCAATATACTCTGTGCATGCTTGCTTGAATTGTGTGATGATTGCTTGACTTGTCCTAAAATAGCTAAAATCTGCCAAGAACTAAAATTGGGAAAAGGTTAAGTTTTTATTTGGTCAAGTAGTCTAATCACCCCCCTCTAGACATACTTTCGATCCTACAAGTGGTATCAGAGCTTTGGTCTCCATTTGCTTTGATCTCCTTAGCTTTTGGTGGTCATAGCCTTGGTTTCACAACCTAGGAGAGTATGGCGTCTAGCGAGGGAAATTATCATCGTAGAGGTCCCTACTTTGATGGTACTAATTTTGCTAGTTGGAAGCATAAAATGAAAATGCATATTCTTGGACATAACCCCGCCATTTGGGCTATTGTGTGTGTTGGTTTGCAAGGTGACTTCTTTGATGGGAGAGAACCAAACCGTGAAGCTACCGCGGATGAGTTGAAGATGTTGCAATACAATGCTCAAGCTTGTGATATTCTCTTCAACGGATTGTGCCCCGAAGAATTCAACAAAATCAGCCATCTTGAGAATGCGAAGGAAATTTGGGACACTTTGATTGATATGCACGAAGGTACCGACTCCGTCAAGGAATCCAAGTTGGATGTGCTTCAAAGCCAACTTGACAAGTTCAAGATGAAGGATGGTGAAGGTGTCGCTGAAATGTACTCTAGGCTTGCTCTCATCACAAATGAGATTGCCGGCTTAGGAAGTGAAGAGATGACCGATAGATTCATCATCAAGAAGATTCTAAGAGCCTTGGATGGAAAATATGATACCGTGTGCACATTGATCCAAATGATGCCCAATTACAAAGATCTCAAGCCAACGGAGGTGATTGGAAGAATTGTTGCTCATGAGATGTCACTTAAGGATAAAGAGGAACTTCACAACAAATCAAGTGGTGCCTATAAAGCCTCATGTGAAGCCCCTACATCATCAAGTGAGAAACAAGACTTCAATGAAGAATTGAGCTTAATGGTGAAGAACTTCAACAAGTTCTACAAGAGTAGAAGCAAAGATAGAAGCTTCAAGTCAAGGTCCTACAATGACAAAAGATCTTCTAGTCGAGAGCGAAACTGCTACAGTTGTGGAAGACCCGGACACTATTCCAATGAGTGTACGGCTCCCTACAAGAGAAGAGAAGATTCTCCAAAAAGAAGAAGCAAAGAATCACCACCAACAGAGAGAAGGAGTAGAGATGAACGTTAGGAACGAAGATACTCACGGAGAAGCAAGGATTCGGAAAGGAAGGAAAAATCATCAAGGAGCTACACAAGACGAAGACATCAAGCTCATGTTGGTGAATGGGTATCCGGCTCCGACTCCGACAGCCACTCCGAGAGAAGTTATCACTCCGACTCCGAAGATACTCAAGATGAAGGTGTTGCCGGTCTAGCACTTGTCTCAACCAACTCCTACGACATATTTGACTCACCAAATGAAGGAATTGGAAGATGCTTCATGGCCAAAGGTCCTAAGGTAACACACCCCGAGTATGTTGATTTCAATAGTGATGAAGATGACTTGTTAGGTGATGATTTGCTTATTAACAACTCTAGTGATGAATACTATGATGAAATGTCAATTAATCATGCTAATCAAGATAAAACGAATGACAATGATAAGGAAAAGATTGAGGCTCTAACTAAAGAACTAAACACTCTTAAGTTAGCTCATGAAACTATCTTCGAAGATCATCGAGAACTTTTAAGAGCTCATGAGAAATTACGCTTTGAAAAGCTCAATCTTGAGCAAGAGCATGAGTTCTTAAAAGCAATCAATGATGATCTCCGTAAGAAAAGTTCTTCTTACATTGCCAAGCGTTTACTCTTATCCACTTACATGCCTCAAGTCAATTCTAGTAACAAGAACAAGAAAGATTCTTCCTCTAGCAGTAACAATGATCATGCTAAATCCAATATTGTTGCTTCTAGTAGTTCTCTTGATTCCACTAATGACTCTCTTAGCAAAGTTACACTTGAGCAAGAAAATAGCTTATTGAAGGGAATTATAGAGAAAGGAGTGTACAAAAGCCTTGCCGGGAGCAAGCAATTCGAGGAAATTGTGCGCAAGCAAGGAATGCACCGGAAGAATCAAGGCGTTGGTTTTGAACGAAAGTTCAATGCCAATGGAGTTGAGTGGGAAGAAGATCAATACCCCAAGACAAAGTTTGTTCCTCAACAAGAGAAGTATGATACTTCTTTCAAGGGGACACAAGCTCAAGATGATCTTCCACCACAAGACTACAAGCAAAAAGGCAAGGACAATCTTCAAGAGGAAATTGACGCATTTGAAGAAGCTCCTAAGACCTTAGTCAAGTGGATTCCCAAGACTACTTCAAGTTCCACTTCATCAAGTACGACTACAACTCCAAGGATTCCCATCAAGATGATGTGGATCCAAAAGAAGAAGAACTAGAGAGTCCTTGAGGGTGACTCCGCCAACATACTTCACTCTTATCATTTTGGCAAGAACAAGTGCAATCAACTTCCACATCCTGCACTAGTTCAAGGAGTCACAAACCCTCTTGTTGGTAAGACAAGGGACAAGGTAACCTAAAAGTTTCCATGGACATCATATTGTGTGTGCATCACTCTATGTCTATGGATATCCTTGTTTGTTCCTTGTGGGACTAACCCATGTAGGTATTGAAAGTGCAATTCACTCAAATGGATAGCTCCAAGTGATCTACATCAACATTGAGCATCCACATCTTCAACATCTACATGAAGTCATCATCGACGAAACCCAAGGTTAGTTCATCCCTCCAAGGGGGGATATCACATCTAGGGGTGGCTTTACTCTAAGACTTGAGCTAAAGCAACTCTAAAGATGTGAACACAACAATGCTTTATGTAAAAGTGGTAACCCCACCTGAGCTTAAACGATGAGTATGACCTATGATCAAGTGTTCTCACTTGACTCCTAAGTCAATATACTCATATATAGATGACCTTGTCATCGCAAATTGCTTGATAGATGCTAGAATTGGTTGTGCATGCCTTGCCACATATTTCATTTGCCATCTTATTGTGTGAGCATGCTGGTTGCATATTTTACTCATTCGAGGACATCCACTTGTTGTTTTGATCGTTTGGGTTTATTTCCTTTGCCAAGTGGATGGACAAGAATGCCTAAGAACCTCCTCTAGCTATCTATGCTTTTCTCGTCTCAAACTCTATTCATGCTGCATCACAAAATTTGATCAAGTCAGATTCGAACCACTCTGTGTGAGGAGCTCTCGGAGTCCCCGATTCGTCATAGACTTAAACTTCCAAAACCTCTTTATGATTCTCGGTCTGACCGATACCCCACTTTCGGTCCTACCGAGATCATAAGTTGATCTAGGTTTTAGATCTCGGTGCAACCGATTTGAACATTTCGGTCACACCGAGTTTCAGTAACTGCATGCAGTTATGAATCTCGGTGCCACCGAGTTGTTCCACTCGGTCACACCGACAGGGTCGGGCTATATATAGTCACGGGCAAAATTTGGAAATTTCTCTGAACCCCTTCGCCCGCGCGATAGTCTGCTCTGCCAACGTGGTCTCCGGATCATCTTCTCGCCGCCAGCCGCCTCCAGTCGCTGGTCTCCATCGCCGTCAACGGGAATTCTGCCCCGCCATTGCTGCCGTAGCGAGTCTCCGCCGAGCTAGGGTATGGACTCGATCTTTGTGCTATTCTCCAATCCAATTCTCAGCACATTGTGATCATCATGATTCTTGCCATGATTGAAACACTCCTATCCAGTCAATACGCCCGTAGATTAGCTTTGATTCGAAAATTTTAAGGTTAGGTTTCCGCCGAAACCATCTCGGACCCACCGAGTTGAAAAACTCGGTCCCACCGATTTGGCTTATGCCATTGCACAAGTGAGACTCGGTCTGACCGAGAATTACTTATCGGTGTGACCGATTTTGGAACTCTGTGAAACCCTAGCAGTCTCCGTGCCACCGAACTGTGACTCGGTCCAACCGAGTTCACTAGTTTAGGTTCCAAAACTGCTTCGGTATCACCGAGTTTAAAAATCGATAGATCCGAGATGATTTCAGTGGGAAACTAAAACTAAGTTTTTGGATCATTCTTTTGCAAAAATCTCTGCATTTTGTGACGCTCATTATTCTACCTCATCTATAAACTGTTCACAGGGTCAGCAGTCAGCTTGTTCAACATGTCAGATCAGAGTGACAGCCAGAATGTGTCAGAACAGCAAGTGGTGATGAGTGAGGGCACTAGTCCCTCCAGCTCTTCAGATGATGGCAGCAGAAGTACCCCAAGCAATCTGCCAAAAGCTGCCACTAGACAAAGGAAGAAGAGAACTTCTGATTCTGAAGATGAAGATTATGTGGCAGAGGAAGAGGCCACATCAAAGAGAGTTGAGCCAGCTCAAGGCACAAAGCCAGGACTAAAGATCAAAAGGCCAGCAGGCAGGCAGCCTATGTCAAAGGCTAGAGCTTCAACTGAAAAGCCTGCACCCAAAGAGCCAGTTGTTGCTGAAGGCAAGAAGAGGAAGGAAAGGGTCAAGAAGACCGTAGCCAGAGTGCTTGGAAAGGCTTCCATCATGGAAGAGGAAGAGGAAGAAGAGGTAGCTGCACCAGCACCTAAGGCACCCAAGCTGATGGGTGATGCCATAAGATCAGGGGCTACTGCATCTAAGCCCAAAGCTGCCTCCAAGCCAGAACCAAAGAGGAATACAAGGAGCATTCCTGCAGCTGAGAAGAACAAGGCCCCAGTGCCTGAGACTGTTGCTGAAGAAGAGGATGAAGAGCAAGTTCTTAGAAAGCTCAAGCGCAAGATCCCAGACCACAACGATGCTCATCCTGTGGCTGAGGACATGAAGCTCAGGAGAGATTCAGGGCTGAGGAAGTGGAGAGAAGCAGACCCGTATGCTTCAAGGAGAAGGACTGCTGTGGATTACAGATTTCACACCAAGGAACAGCAGGACTTCTATGAGACAGTGCTGCTAGATAAGAAGCCCATTGTTTGTGACATGAGATGGGTCGGCTGGACCTACATGAAGGAAAATGAGGAACACTACCCTGGAGTGTATGACAGCTTTAGTGCGTGTGGAGTTGCAGACTTTGTTGGGCAGAAGCTCACAAAGTGGAACGAGGAGCTTATCATGCAATTCTACTCCACAGCACACTTCTACCCAGATGGAAGGATCACATGGATGTCTGAAGGTACGAGGTACCAATCAACTATTGAGGAATGGGCACAGTTGATCAATGCCCCAGAGGAGCAAGCAGATGACTTGGACATTTATGCCAAGAAAAAGATGGATCATAACTCAATGTCCAACATGTACAAGGAAATTCCAAATGAAGATCTTGACACTTTCAAATTTGGCTCAGTGCATTATCTTCTGTCAGGGCTGCCAACCATCAATTGGATATTGAGGCACACCTTATTGCCCAAGTCTGGAGATCACAAGATGATCAGAGGCCATGCAATCAACTTGCTTCACATCTTTGATGTGCCACAGAAGTTCAAGGTCATGAGCCTCATAGTAGAGACTATCAAGAGGACTGCAGCAGATCAGAAGAGGAGCTGTGGATATGCACCTCAAATTCAGGAGCTCATCAACTCTAAGATGGGCATGGGCATATATTTATTAGACAAGGAACACCTACCCATCCGTCCAGATTTTGAGGACAATCAAGTTGTCATGACTGAGAATGAGCCATCGTCTGCCCAAGCACAAGCAAAGAAGGAGAAGGCAAGGAAGGAGAAAGCTGCCAAGATGCCAACTCAAGAGGAGGCATCTGAGTATTTCTTGAAGACCAAACAAGAGCAGCTTGGTTACCTGATTGCATCCACCCTGCGGATTGAGAAAGGACTAGCCACCCTAACTCAAAACCAGGCAAGCCTAGAGAGAATCATGGAACAAAAGTTCTATGACTTGGATGTCAAGGTGACAGAGATTCAGACTGCAGTAGAGCAGCTCCAGGATGACATGCAAGAGAGGAGAGGCAGGACTACCACTCATGCCTTTGCCAGAGTGCCACAAGGTCCGAGGTCGTCTGCCGTGCCAGTTGCTGACACAAGAGCCACCACTTCTGCACCAGCTACAGCTTCAGTTCCACCAGCTCCAGCATCTACTTCAGCTCCAACTCCAGCGTCTACTTCAGCATCTACAGAAGCCTTCGTCCTTGGAGTGATACGGACTCCACCACCACCAGAAGATCAAGCCTGAGCGTCGATCTAGCACTATGCATTTTCTAGGAACTTTTTGGTAACTTGTTGCCAAAGGGGAGAAGATGTATAGATCATAGGCTTCGAGAGAGAGAGTGTGTTGCTTTTTCTCTCTTGCTTTATTTGGTGGTTTTTCGAACTTGTTTGCTTTTGAGTGCTTGAGATACTATGTCATTGCTTGTGAGACATTGATGATCATGTGTTTGATCATAAGCTACACTTAATGCTATTATCTTATCTATCTTATGTGATCATTCACTATTCTTGGTGATGAGTGCATGTATTTCATTCTTATCATCTTAAGCGCTCCACCAAGATGTATGTGACATGGAAGAGTAACCCATGACTCTAACTCCTTGTGCATTTGCAGTCCAAAGCAAATTTTAAATATGCACAAACTTAGGGGGAGCTCTTACTTATCACATACTTCTCAAAGCGACGATATATTTCATGCTTACTATCATTTGTCGAAGCTTTGATCTATATGTTGTCATCAATTACCAAAAAGGGGGAGATTGAAAGTGCAACTATCCCTAGGTGGTTTTGGTAATTCATAACAACATATAGCTCATTGAGCTAATGCTATTCCAAGATGATTATTTCAGGAAAGCTCAATGATTGGCATGGCATGGATGTGAAAGTGGAACCCTCAAAATGCTAAGGACAAAGGATTGGCTCAAGCTCAAAAGCTCAAGACTCTTCATTTTATATTTTAGTGATCCAAGATCACATTGAGTCTTTAGGAAAAGCCAATACTATCAAGGAGGGATGAGGTGTTGCTTAATGAGCCTCTTGCTTCATGTGCTTAGTGATATGCTCCAAAACCCTCAACTACTTTCCCATATCCACATATGACCTAAACCCTAAGCCAAACTCGGTCCTATCGATTCTTCCTATCCGGCGCCACCGAGTTTCACTTGTCATAAGCCACTGCCAAACCCTAGCAATTCGGTTCTACCGATAGGGATCTCGGTCTCACCGAGATGGGATTGCAAACTCTCTGTTTCCCTTTTGTAACTTCTCGGTCTCACCGAAAGAGCGAATCGGTCCCACCGAGATTGCAATGTAAATTCAGTGTTTCCCCTTTGTAACTTTTCGGTCTCACCGAAAGAGCAAATCGGTCCCACCGAGTTTGCCTGACCAACTCTCTGGTTAGCTAATTACCAAATTTGGTCTCACCGAGTTTGTGTAATCGGTCTCACCGAGAGTTTGCCCAAACCCTAACCATATCGGTCCTACCGAGTTGCATGTCAGTCCCACCGAAAATCTCTAACAGTCACTAGGTTTACATTTTTGGTCTGACCGAGTTTGTTGATTCGGTCCCACCGAGATTGGAAAACCGTGTGTAATGGTTGGATTTTGTGTGGAGGCTATATATACCCCTCCACCTCCTCTTCATTCGAAGAGAGAGCCATCAGAACACATACACCATTCCAACTCATATGTTCTGAGAGAGAACCACCTACTCATGTGTTGAGACCAAGATATTCCATTCCTACCATATGAATCTTGATCTCTAGCCTCTCCAAGTTGCTTTCCACTCAAATCTTCTTTCCACAAAATCCAAATCCTATGAGAGAGAGTTGAGTGTTGGGGAGACTATCATTTGAAGCACAAGAGCAAGGAGTTCATTACCTACACACCATTTGTTACTTCTTGGAGAGTGGTGTCTCCTAGATTGGCTAGGTGTCACTTGGGAGCCCCCGACAAGATTGTGGAGTTGAACCAAGGAGTTTGTAAGGGCAAGGAGATCGCCTACTTCATGAAGATCTACCGCTAGTGACGCAAGTCCTGTGTGGGCAATGGCCATGGTGGGATAGACAAGGTTGCTTCTTCGTGGACCCTTTGTGGGTGGTTGCTTCTTCGTGGACCCTTTGTGGGTGGAGCCCTGTGTGGACTCGCGCAACCGTTACCCTTTGTGGGTGGAGCCCTCCATGGACTCTCGCAACCGTTACCCTTTGTGGGTTGAAGTCTCCATCAACGTGGATGTAGGATAGCACCACCTATCCGAACCACGGGAAAAACATCTGTGTCTCCAATTGCGTTTGAATTCTCCAAACCCTTCCCTTTACATTCTTGCAAGTTGCATGCTTTAGTTTCCGCTGCCAATATACTCTTTGCATGCTTGCTTGAATTGTGTGATGATTGCTTGACTTGTCCTAAAATAGCTAAAATCTGCCAAGAACTAAAATTGGGAAAAGGTTAAGTTTTTATTTGGTCAAGTAGTCTAATCACCCCCCTCTAGACATACTTTAGATCCTACAAATCCGCCGGTGTTTTCCAGTAGCACCGAGCCGATAGTAGCAGATGATTGGCTCCGTAAGACAGCTAGGGAGTTGACCACAGCAGGATGCACAGATGCGGAAAAGGTGAAGTTTGCCGCACATCAGCTTGAAGGACCAGCAGCATCATGGTGGGAGAATTTCACAGCCACTTTCCCTGTCGACACTGTCACGTGGGACCAGTTTCAGCAGGCTTTTCGTATTGCCCATGTTTCAGCAGGAGCTATGGCCTTGAAGAAGCGAGAGTTTCACAACTTGCGCCAAGGAGGACGGGTAGTTGGCCAGTATGTGGAGGACTTTAGTAAGCTAGCACGTTATGCCCCAGATGACGTTGCTACGGATGCAGCTAAGCAGGAGAAGTTTCTGGAAGGACTAAATGATGAGTTGAGCATGCAGTTGATGGTAGCAACCTTCAACAACTACCAGGAGTTGGTAGATCATGCTCTCATGATTGAAGGGAAGCAGCAGAAGATTTAGAATCGCAAGAGGAAGTATGGACAAGGGAAGTACAATTCAGGAGCTCAGCAGAAGCCACGTTTTACCCCTAGAGCGGGAGGACATTTTTAGCATACCCATAGAGGAGGTAGCTCGCACAATCACAATGGCACCAAGAATGGTAATGGGAATGGAGGAAGCAATGGCCAGAACCGCACCAACCCATCAACCCCAGCCAAGAGAGACCTGAGCCAAGTCACTTGTTTTAAGTGCCAGAAGACCGGACATTATGCCAATGAATGTCCTGAATCCCAGAATGGAAATGGCAATGGAAGATCTGGGAAGAAGCCTAACCCTTTCAACAAGGGACAGGTGAACCACGCTAACGTGGAGGAGGTTGAAGAGCAGCCGAATGCAGTAATCAGTAAGTTTTTGGTTA